>NC_138735.1:5600089-6200089 GCF_965113295.1 Leuciscus leuciscus | reverse complement strand
CCTATTCTTCTAATGTTTTATTTTTTATTTAATTTTTTTAAACGAGTTGTCCTTGTTTGTGCCAACTAAGTTTATGTAGAGTCCCAGGAAAATCCCCAAGGACTATGTTGTGTAAACCTCCTGATTTATGTTTAATCTTTCCTTACGCTGATTTGTAAGCAGTGATGTTTGTTCCCGTGTGATATCAGGCTGTGTTTACGATGTGAATGTCAGTGACTCATGCAGATTTTTTTCATGCAGGAGGCAATGCTGTCGTGGAAAAAGGGAAAACAGCATTTTGCAAAGCAAGTGTTGCACAATGCAGAGGCATGATTGAAGTTGCCTGCTGTTGTCCATGTGTCAAAACAGCTCATACATAATAATGCAGCAGGAACATTTTCGTGTAATCATGCCAATCACAATGCAAAACAGATATAAACTACAGATTATCTGACTCCAGCATAGCTTCATCTAATATGATTAGATTCCAGAAAAAATAACTTTAGTCAATTGTCATGCTGAAGTCACTTCATAGCAGATCAAACCTGGTTAATATAGCTGTCAGACAGACCAAAAAAAAAGCTACATGAAGCACCTAAGACAGAGGAAATACCTACGGGAACCACCGAATGGGGATTGCTGAGACCGGGACAGCAAAAGAAAAGACAAAAAACAACAAAGAAAAAACAAAGACAAAATCCAACAAAGACTGGGAACACTGAGGGCCCTATTTTAACGATCTGAAACGCAGGTGTCAAGCGCAAAGCGCAAGCAACTTTGTGGGCGCCTCTTGTGCCTCTAAATGACTCTTGCGCCCGGCGTAAATCTAAAAGGGGTTGGTCTGAAGTAGCTTCATTATTCATAGGTGTGGTTTGGGCGTAACGTGAAATAAACCAATCAGAGCGTCATCTCACATTCCCTTTAAGAGCAGATGCGCTTTTTCCATAGCGGATTGCTATTGTAACGGCGGATTTGCCAGACGCACGCCAGGAGCGGTTCACAGCAAAGGAGAGCAACGCTCTCGTCACGGCCGTAAAAGAGAGAAGTTACATTGAAATGGAGAAACCCACCCAAATTAACTTCGATTAAACAGGCGTATGATAATTTGGGTAAACGTGTAAGCTAGATGTATGCTTTTATAATAAATTGTCTATCTATCTATCTATCTATCTATCTATCCATCTATAATGTATGATTTGCAAAAATGAAAACTGCTGCTTCTGTGTAGATGAGAGAATCAAAGTGTATGCACACGCTACATTGATTATGGCCAAGCATGCGCCCTTAAAATAGCATATGAATAACATGCGCAACGTGCCACTGACTTTAGACTATTTTTTCCTGGTTAGTGGCGCAATTGTTTTCTAAACCATCAAAATAGCATGAAGGAACGTTTGCGCCGGAACACGCCTCCTTTTTTGCGCTGAACCGCCCAGGGAGCGCAAGTTCATTCCCTAGTTTAGCGACGTGCTTCTGTGGAGGGAAAAGCGCGCTTTGCGCAGGTGCAAAATAGGAATGATACATGCGTCGGTGTACAAAGTCAATTGCGCTGGGTGCAAGATAGGGCCCTGGGACTTATACACAATGGACCAACAAGTCTTGAAACAATCAAAACTACAAGTGATTACAAACATGGCACGGGAAACAGGAGCAACTTCCAAATAAAAGTCCAGGGACAGAACCAGGTTACAAATACAATTCCAGAGATCACACAGAACATAATGGAATTATTACAATGCCAAATGAGGCAAGAGTTAAGTAGCCTAAACGTGATAACGTTAAACAATAAAATCTACCTAATTCCATAAATTCAATAATCTATGAACCTAAAATATTCTAAAGTATTCTATTCTAAAATAAAATAAAATAAATTAAAATTATTGTTTGAACTTCCGTTTTTGCGGCAACTGTATATTTCTATGGCATCGGTGTCGAAGAGCAATTAGCTGGTGAACTTGATTTACTTATTGTAGAGTTAACAAAGGTTGTTAAAAGAATTGAGCTATTATGCTAAATTAACTTTTATTTTGTTTAACATAATTATGTCTGCAGTGTGTGACACAACCACCCTATTGTGGTAAAAATCCATCCACTCCTTTTGTTATTTTCCCTATAAATCTGAAACAGTGTCTCAAAATGATCCATTAAGGAATGTGCTCCAATGTGATGTCACATCAGAACAGGCCCCGCCCATGACTGGTACGGAATCAGCCCTGTTAACTTAGCTCCTCCCCTTGAGTGAACTGTACACAGTCCGCCATGTTTATCTCCTCGTCAGAGCATTTAATAGCAGCATTCAAGTAAGAAATGATTTCTTATTAAAGCTACTAAAGTTATTCAACCAAGAGCAGTAAGTGATTTTTTGTTTTTCTTTTTTTGTTTGATTCATACAGCATATACAGCAGTAGGTACTGTATATTACGCTGCTGTCACTTTAATACACAGATGTAATATACACGTGTGATTTATTTCCCTGCTGTTTACATTCACAGCCATAACTGACTGTGTTGTTGTGAACTTTGGGGGGTTTTGACTTAACCTTGTTTTTGTCAGGACCACTATTGTCAAAGACGATTGACAATTAGCATACAGTTTGGATTGGCGGTATGGTTCTGTTCTGGGCAAGAACTCCCTGCGCATCCATGCAGCCTAGCATGGATAAGAGCTGGGAGAGCAGCAATAACCCCCCTTAGGGAAACAGAACCGAACCAACATGAATGTATTACAGATATCATAATTAGAGAATTTAGTCTGATTCAAAGGGGTATCAGAATGCCAAATCCTGACTGGACGAGAGGAGGATAATTTAGGTAATTTAGCTCCTGAGAAACGCCACAGCTGCTGATAATACTGAAGGAACTTATATATGGATGTTGTGATAGGTAGACGTGGATCAGTTTGTAAGGGTGGATTTCCTGCAGGGGTTCAGGCTGCAAGACTGCCGAATGACTAAAGAAACATTGTCAGCAAGATGGTAGAAAAATGTAAATTTCATGTCTATTACCACCCACTGCCACTTATACCAATGACGGAAATAAGCACAGTTACAATAGCTTAATATGTGGGAGAGCGTTTCTATAGAGAGTGACAATATTGTATTGCAATAGGTAGCATTTCGAAGTCAATACCAAATCAAAACTAGTTGGCACATTATTTGTAATTGAAAAGGTTTAATGACAAAATATGATTGTGGTTACACTTAAAAGAGAGAGAGAGAGAGAGAGAGAGAGAGAGAGAGAGAGAGAGAGAGAGAGAGAGAGAGAGAGAGAGAGAGAGAGAGAGAGAGAGAGAGAGAGAGAAAAGAGGAGGTAAAGAGAGGGAGCCCCAAGAAAGGGACCCAGAGAAGAGCCAGAGCATCAAAGAGTCAGAGCCACAGTTACAATCTTCTTTTATACTTTACTGACCATTTGACTTAAACCCAAATGTGAGACGTTCAAACTGACCAATCAGATAATTACAACTTCCCCCATTGTACTAAAGGTGTGACAATTCATAGACGCCCAAAGTACACACATCTTATCAGCCCCTCTCTGTCTTTTTGAACTCCAAATGGTCCTTGTGGTAGAAAGAGGGGGTGGAAAACAGTAAAGCAAATGTCTTGGATTATTTTCAATCTTACAAGTTGATATGGTATATGATATTTAAACTGATATGGCTTTAAAACGCATGCAAATAATAACTTTCATGATGATGAAGAACTAGAATGTCATAGAGAAAATAATCAAAACCAACCAAATGTTTTGTTCGATTTTGGCAGAGTATCCAAGGCACGAGCTGTAAAAGCACAGCGCTATTCTAGATAGGGGCAGGGATCAGCAGCTCATTTGCATTTAAAGATACATGCACGGAAACAGCATATTTTTGCTTCAACACAAAAATTGCCATTTACAACATGGTATAATATTTGGAGTATTTTGAGCTGAAACTTCACAGACACTTTCTGGGGACATCTGATACTCAAGACGTGTTTGCAACGCAGGAACTTTCCCCAGGAACTAGGAACTTTATGGTGGTACTCTGTGTGTTTCCACCGCAAGAACCAGAGTCTGAATGAAGTTCCGGGGAAATATTTCCGAAAGTCCCTGCTTGCGAGGTACTACTTTTTCAAAATTCAGGAACTTTCAGGGGTGGGACTTGGGTGCTGAACATGCTGATTGGTTGAGTTCATGCTACATTTTGATTGGTTGACTCCACGCAGCATTTTATTTCAACCACCATCTGTTGCGGTGCATGTATTAAAAGTTGTTTGCTATTCTAATCAACAATTGAGTTTAAAAAATACGACCGATGGACAGACGACGAGGTTCAGGCTTTATTAAGCTTATATTCAGAGGATGAAATCCAGTGGGAGCTGTAAAGTAGCGCGCAGTCCTACATCACCGGACTATTTGCCTAATCTTCACGGTACTTTAGACCGCGATGGAAACACACACAGCAACAGGTCTGGGGGAAAAAAAATCCTGGGACAAATTGTTCCGGGTAATTTCGGTGATTTCGCGGGCGGGTATAGATATATACACTAGATATCGCCTTGGCTACAGTTTCGTTCCAATGAACTGCAGTAGCCAAGGCGACATCTAGTTCCATATTCTAGTGTATATATCTATACCCGCCCGCACCCTCAGATCATTTGGACGCGGCTGTGTTCAAGAGGTAACAACGATATAAATACTGTTCGTTTTCTCACACAAACCGCTCGTTTCGTGTCTTAGGCCATCAATGTGTACTTACGATGGGGACTTGTTTAATTTGGACGATGTGGAATTGTTTTAATTTGGACTCTGTGCATGCTCTTTGAGATAGTGACCATAGACCTGCATTATTTGACTGACAGACAAGAACGGTTTGACTTAAAAATATCAAAATTGAAACTACTGCGGAAAAAAAGACACCTACATCTTGGATGCCCTTGGGGTAAGCTAAAACATACCAACATTTTATTTCAAAGTGAGCTATCCCTTTAAGCTACGATATAAAACAGCTAGTTTAACATAGATTTTCTAGCAGGCATGGCACCTGTTGTGCTGTAACCACTTTTGTCTTGTAATTGCACATTTATACAACAGTTGCATGTTGAATGTGCTGAAGGATACCGTGCTAAAGTTTATCTTAGCAAATCGCAGCTCCTGTCGCGATGGAAAGGTCATTAATCAGCAGGGGGTGGTGCCTGATGAGCTTTCGACCAGCTGTGTTGTCCCTTCTAGGCTATTTGAATTGGGTCTGTTTATAGTTAAACAGCAGAGAGAGAGATGAACCCTGACATTCCCTTTCCTCCCCACACTGGCCTCATTCCTCGAAACAGTTTGTCCAATGATAGCCTTTCTGACACCTGATGAATCTAGAAAGCCTGCAAGACAGACATGTTATTCCTGCTTTTGTAACCATCATCAAGCCTTCCTTGTTCAACCAGCTTAACCAGAAAGGCTGACCAGTATGTTGGTCAATGACAAATAAGAATGTCCATGATAAAGAAAAGTTATATTATTAATCTAATATTAATCTATTAATTTGATAAATATAGCGTGATGTGTTCTTAGACATATACTCTGTGTATTTGTGTTTCATGTGTTTTTGAAAAACTTCCATATTTTTTTTAAAAGAAGTTTAAATGTAATTAAAAAAATGTCATGTGTAGCCATAAAGTAGAAAGTAATAACATACTGTATTTTCTTCACAATTTCAACACATGAACGTCTTAATAATAAAAAATAAAAAATAAAAAATTGAAATACATTTTTCAAAGTATTTTTTTTTAACCTGAACCAACCTTGTCTTGTATATTTTAAGAGATTTATTGACCTTGACACACAGTCATGAGGGTCTACCACAGGGGTGCAATGATATAATTTCCTGTTTGTTTGTTTTTTCTGTATGTTGGTTCGACTTTGATTCAGTGATAAATATAAGCAACAATGTCATGTAAGCCCGCATTTACATTACATGTTTCAAGTGACCCAATTCAGATTTGATATGACCCACGAACGTCTAAGCAGGAAAAAAAGCACATGGTTTCCGATATTCTCAGATAGGTTTCAAGTCTCACTCATATGTGGAAATAAATCTGATATGAATTG
Organism: Leuciscus leuciscus; assembly: GCF_965113295.1. NCBI lineage: Eukaryota > Metazoa > Chordata > Actinopteri > Cypriniformes > Leuciscidae > Leuciscus > Leuciscus leuciscus. The sequence goes on along the minus strand of NC_138735.1, from coordinate 6,194,036 downwards.
GATACGTGCATTTACATCTGCCATGTAAGCGGACAGATTGGATATTCCTCTGTCAATTCAAGTCGAACGTCACTGAAAAAGCGACAGTGGAGAATGACGTCAGATCAGGTGGACACCAACCGTGATCACATGACTATTTTCAATGGCGCAATGGAGGACAAAGGCTCAGCCCAATGTTTTGCTGGCCTTCAAAGATGGAGCGGAAAGCAAAACTAGTATTATCATTTCATCTGCATCCATTGCAAACTGTTCTGTTTTTACTTCCTTTTTGGCCTTAGCTTTTCCGGGTCAGTATGTCTACCTTGGGTTGTTTCGCCAAATGTATAGTGTAAATGCAGATATCGGATATCTTTTGCTGTTCTCTGTAAATGTTAAAACTCTATTGGCATGCATATGATACTTCGTCTGGGCCATTTCCAGAAGGGATGTGGGCTGTTAGTACTGTGTGTGGAGTATATTATGAGAGTCCCTTGATAACTGAGTATATAGACAGAACCTCCACCAGAAATGTAAAATTTTTCTGAATGGGCTTGGTCAGTTGTTGATTGTTTGACCGTTTTGCTTGATAGTTCTAGTCCCATATAACCTAAATCCACCAGCAGCTATTTCTCCTTAGCTGACTGGTCTGTGTTTTTTATCCTCAGAACTTTTTTCTTTGCAGCCCAGCCTTGTGGTGAATGGTATTAGATGCAAACTGGTTTTGCTTCAGAGCACTGATATGTCATCAACAGCCAAAATTGCCACACACACACACAAAATAAAAATCCTTTGAAATGTTATTCAGATCTATTACTATAATGGTAACACTTTACAATAAGGTTCCATTTGCAAACAACATTTAACTAGTTTACATTAACGATGAAAAGTACTAATAAAGCATCTATTAATCTTTAATTAATAATTAATCTTAATTTCAGAATTTAACAATACATTCAAATCAAAAATTGTATCCTGTTAACTAACGTTAACAAAGATTAATAAATAAAATGTTTTGCATATTATTTAATGCAGTAAAGGGACCTTATTGTAAAAGTGTTGCCAAAATAATTATTTCATGCATGCAGTAGCCACTATTCACAAGGCATTGTATAGTTCCGTTGATGGGACTTATCCATTAGAGTAGCTTCTATCAACTGACACCAAAACTTGTATTAAAATATCGTAGTTTCGCAGGATGTGCAGCCTTTGATGTCAACATGGGAAGAATTTTCTTCTCCTTTTTTAAAAGTTTGTAAGATTAAGGTTATTACTTTATTATTTGCATTTAGCATAATTGTTTCCACTATCTAAACAGGCCTGTGACCCATTTATGGCTCATAACCCACCAGTTAAGAACAACTGAAGTAGAGTTTAAGCATCGCTGATTCCCCTGACTTATGAAATCAGAGATATTTTACACAGACATGCAAAGACAGGCTCATCTGCCATTAAATACTTTTTACACACCAGAAGAGGAGGCACTGCCTCTGGCAGAAAACTGCAGGCTTCACTGCACATCAGAGTAGGCTGCTTTCCAGCTGCAGATGTTCACATGGTAAGCACTCTATGTGGCTATTGTAAAACATACTTGTCTTGGGGTCCCAAGAAGGCAAACTATATCCAAGGCTTCTATTCCATACTGGCAGCCAAGATAAATGTATATCTAGATTCAGTGAGGGTTACACTTTATTTCGCTTGTCCACTTTAGACATTATACTAACTATAAGTAACTTTGCAACTACCCCAGGTGAAAAAGACGTAGTATTAAATGTATTAAAAATATACTTGAAATTCAAGTAGTATGTTTATAATACATTTGTATTCCCAACATGCTTATTTGAAGTGCATTCAAAATACATAGAATTGCATTTCAAAATATTTCTAAAAAGTATACTACAAGTACATTGGTAAAATATATTCATAGTTACACTTTTAAGAAATATGCTAAACACAAGCACACTTTTAATATATTTCTACATCCTTATGCATCGCTTTCTGCCAGGACTTTTACGTGTTTTTTCCCAAACCACTGAAGTGATGTCGATGTCCGGGTTAGCAGTAGCATGAGCAGCCAGGCAAGTGTTTTAAATAAACTCCTGATGTACTTACAAACTTTCCAATGCCTCGTTTTATGAGTACAGAACCTATTTGTACTACTGTAGAAGTTTGGTACCATTCTGGGCATTATTAGTGGGGTAATTTAGGAGATACATCCTTGGATCCGTTAGCGCCTGCACTAAGCCATCCGGCTGATTTCTCTAAATAAGCTCTAACTTTAATAATGTTCGACCAAGGGAAAAAAAGGCTTCTGGGGGGTGTTTGGCTCGAGGTCATGGTGCAAAGGACCCTAGGTTGATTTTACTCCGAACCATCCCTTTAAAGGGATAGTTCACTTTGAAATTAATTTTTGGTATGTTTTAGCTTACCTCAAGGGCATCCAAGATGTAGGTGTCTTTTTTTCTGCAGTAGTTTCAATTTTGATATTTTTAGGTCAAACCGTTCTTGTCTGTCAGTCATATAATGCAGGTCTATGGTCACTGTCTCAAAGAGCATGCACAGAGTCCAAATTAAAACAATTCCCCGTCGTCCAAATTAAACAATTCCCCATCGTAAGTACACATTGATGGCCTAAGACACGAAACGAGCGGTTTGTGTGAGAAAACGAACACTATTTATATCGTTTTTACCACTTATACACAGCCATGTCCAAGTGATCTGATCTGACGTGTACGCAGACTGGTGCATAGATATATACACTAGATGTCGCCTTAAAGACATTCGTTCCAATGAACTGCCGTAGACAAGGCGACATCTAGTGTGTATATATCTATGCACCAGTCTGCGTACACGTCAGATCAGATCACTTGGACATGGCTGTGTGAAACCTGGCATAAACAAAACGACGGTCTCCTCTTCAACCAGATCACTCCTGAGGGGTATGGACTGTTTGATCTCCCGCGACCTACTGGTCGAGGTGGGGGCATTATTGTGGTTCATAATCTGCAATCTAACATCAGCGCTGTGTGTGTACCACAGTTCTCATCATTTGAATGCCTCGTTTTGAATATTTCTGCTCCAAAGGCAATTACCATCGCTACTGTCTATCGACCACCATAGGCAAATTAAGCTTTTATGACTGAGTTTGCTGACTTGTTGTCAATGTTGTGTTATAAATTTGAGACAATCCTCATTCTAGGGGACTTCAACATACACATTGACGAAAATGACTGTGTGATGGCAAAGGACTTCCTATTTTTATTGGACTGTTTTAATCTTAAACAGTTTATTAGCGGCCCTACACATAACAAAGGTCATACATTAGACCTTGTGATTGCAAATGAAGCAATTATATCACAGCCGTCTTTAGTTGATATTGGTCTCTCTGATCATCTTGCAATCTTTTTTAATCTGGAACTCTTCCTTCTATGTTTTCCTCACACTCTGTTAATTTCCGTAAATGGAAATCAATTAATACGTCAGATTTTGCAGACTCTGTTGTTTCCTCTCTTACTGGTCTTCCGTCAGCTCCTCTGGAAGATAGGATTTTACACTTGAATACTGTTCTTGCCTCTAATTTAGATTATTTTGCTCCCTTGAAGTCACGCAGAGTCTCTTTTACTCGTTCTGCCCCTTGGTATAATGATGACCTGTGCTTTAGGAAAGCAGCTTGCCGTAAATTGGAGCGCAAGTGGCGTGACTCAGGCCTGCATGTATTTTATCGAGCTTGGAAAGATCACCTGGGTGAATATAGATCTGCAATTGAGTCTGCCAGATCTGTTTATTTTTCTCAGATAATAGATAATAATCAAAGTAATCCAAGGCATCTCTTTCATACTATAAACAAACTTCTCACAGTTAATGATTTTCTTCATTTTTTTCAGCTCTAAAATTGACAATGTTTATAAAATTATTCATGCTATACCTGTTTCCTCTTCTGTACTATGCTTGCCTAGTTTCTCTGGCACATCCTTTACTACCTTTTCTGAAATTGACTCTGAGCTGCTCACTAGGGTGGTATCATGTATGAAAGTTACCACTTGCTTACTTGATCCCCTCCCTACAAGCTTGTTTAAATCTTGTTTTGACTTACTGTGCCCAGCTGTTCTTGGCATTGTTAATGAATCTTTGCGTACTGGTGTTGTCCCAGCAGCATTGAAAATTGCTGCTGTAACGCCTGTTCCGAAGAAGCCTGATGCAGATTTGGATAACTTAAATAATTATCGCCCTATATCAAATCTTCCATTTCTGGCAAAAATTTTAGAACGTATTGTGGCTTTGCAGCTAGACAGTCATCTCACAGTAAATAATCTTTTTGAGCCCCTTCAGTCTGGTTTTCGAAAATTTCATAGTTCTGAGACCGCCTTGGTCAAGGTCACCAATGATCTGTTAATAGCCTCAGATTCTGGTTCTCTTTCTATTCTTATCCTTCTAGATCTTAGTGCCGCTTTTGATACTGTCAATCACAATCTTTTACTCAACCGTCTGGAAACTGTCTTTGGTGTTTCTGAGACTGTTTTAACCTGGTTTAGATCTACCTCTCTGATCGTCAACACTTTGTCTGTATGAGTGGTTTCCGGTCTGAGATCGGCTCTGTACGTACGGGTGTTCCTCAAGGTTCAATTCTAGGCCCCTTACTTTTTAGCATTTACATATTTCCACTCGGACTGCTACTAAGATCACTTGGGCTTAATTAACACTTTTATGCAGATGACACTCAGATTTATATTCACTCTAAGCCTGGTAAAAATCTGGATGTTCCTTTTTTAACACATTGTATCTCTGAGAATAAAACATGGATGTCCCAAAATTTCTTGTGTCTTAATAGTGATAAGACTGAGGTCTTGCTTATTGGCACCCCTCATCAGCTTCGTAAAGCTGGTTCACTAATTTTAAACATAGATGGCTCTGATTTGGAGGCACAGACTAAATAAAAAAACTTGGGAGTTATATTTGATTCTAGTCTGTCCTTTGACTCTCATGTGTGGTACATTGTTAAGAACTCCTTTTTTCATCTCAGAAATATTGCTAGACTCCGCTCTATGTTATCCCTCTCAGTGACTGAAAGGCTTATAAATACCTTTGTTTTTTCCCGCATCGACTATTGCAATGCACTTCTTGCTGGGGTTCCTAAAACCACACTAAACAAACTACAATGTGTACAAAATTATGCTGCTAGGATCTTGACTGGAATCAGGAGAAATTAGCATATTACACCGATTTTAAGTCAAGTCAAGTCAAGTCAAGTTTATTTGTATAGCGCTTTTCACAATACAGATTGCATCAAAGCAGCTTCACAGTATTAAATTTAAATAATACAACAAAGTTTGTTTCAAGGGGAATTTATTGATTGATAAAATTAAATTAAATATCCCCAAAATATCCCCAACTGAGCAAGCCAAAGGCAACAGTGGCAAGGAACCGAAAAACTCCATCAAGTGACCTAATGGTGTCCTAAAACTCCATCAGGTGCCTTAATGGAGAAAAAAAAAAAAAAAAAAAAAAAAAACCTTGGGAGAACCCAGGCTCAGTCGGGGGCCAGTTCTCCTCTGGCATTGGATAGAGGCCGGATTGTAGTTTGAACTGTAGGATTATATGAATGCCTGGCTGAAGAGATGCGACTTTAATCTAGTTTTAAACTGGGAGAGCGAGTCTGAGCAACGAACAGTATCAGGAAGACTATTCCAGAGTTTTGGAGCCAAATGTGAAAATGCTCTCCCTCCTTTGGTGGTTCTGGATATCCTAGGTATGACCAAAAGCCTTGAATTTAGTGATCTCAAAGAGCGCGATGGATTATAGGGCGATAGAAGATCCGTTAAATAGACTGGAGCTAAGCCGTTTAGGGCTTTATAAGTCAGTAGCAATACCTTGTAATTAATACGGAACTTTATAGGTAACCAATGCAGTGATGATAAAATCGGTGTTATATGATCATATTTTCTTGATCTCGTAAGAACTCTAGCGGCGGCATTTTGGACTAACTGTAGCTTGTTTATTGAGGATGCAGGACAACCAGCTAATAAAGCATTACAGTAATCCAGTCTCGAGGTCATGAATGCATGAACTAACTTTTCTGCATCAGAAACTGATAGCATATTACGTAGCTTAGCAATGTTTCTAAGGTGGAAAAAGGCTGTTTTTGTAACATAAGAAATATGATTTTCAAAAGACAGGTTGCAATCGAGTATAACACCCAGGTCTTTTACTGTAGAGGATAAAGTAACAGGACATCCTATGATGTTAAAGTTGTTAACTTTAAAGTCTTTGCACTGGCTCCCGGTCAGGTTTCGAGTTGATTTTAAAATCCTTATGCTCACATATAAGGCACTGCATGGTCTGGCACCTCAGTCTGCGCTTTTAAAGGAGAACTCCGGTGAATTTTTAAGTTAATCTTGATCGTTTTACCTTTGTGAGTTCTGTCTATAGAAAAAAAAACCGAACCGGATCGGTGCTTGCAACGCGGAGCTGTTACAGTTAATGCCCAGAGCTCCCATTCAGCTAAAACGGCAGTTTTGGGGGCATAAACCTAAAGAGTGTCTTTGTGCCTCTTAACAGACACAAAATGCAATTAAAATGTCTGTCCAACATGAACAGGGCCCTTACATGACAACAAGATGCGTTTAGCAACTTAGCCATTGTTTAAACTCACCTAAATAGTGTTTTAGACGGCTAGCTGTAGTCTCGCGCTGAAGTCCCGTGGGAACTCAGTTGTAGCCGGAAAAAGTGCGCGTGATTTTTTTCTTCCCCAAACCACTTCAGCGGAAATCCCGCCCTGCAGCTGATTCTAAGGTTTTCATTGGTCATGTCAATCGTCACTGTAACCTAAACCAATGAAATCAGCTGCAGGGCGGGATTTCCGCTGAGGTGGTTTGGGGGAAAAAATCGCGCACATAGTGCAGGTGGGAGGAGCGTCGTGTTCCGGCTACAACTGAGTTCCCACGGGACTTCAGCGCGAGACTACAGCTAGCCGTCTAAAACACTATTTAGGTGAGTTTAAACAATGGCTAAGTTGCTAAACGCATCTTGTTGTCATGTAAGGGCCCTGTTCATGTTGGACAGACATTTTAATTGCATTTTGTGTCTGTTAAGAGGCACAAAGACACTCTTTAGGTTTATGCCCCCAAAACTGCCGTTTTAGCTGAATGGGAGCTCTGGGCATTAACTGTAACAGCTCCGCGTTGCAAGCACCGATCCGGTTCGTTTTTTTTTCTATAGACAGTACTCACAAAGGTAAAACGATCAAGATTAACTTAAAAATTCACCGGAGTTCTCCTTTAACTTTATACACACCCAAGCGTCATTTACACTCCTCACAAGCTGGTCTATTGGCAGTCCCACAGACTCGGTTACGTACTGTAGGGGACAGGGCTTTCTCATCCTACACTCCTAGGCTTTGGAATGCACTCCCTCCAAATATCAGAGATGCACAGTCTCTAAGTAATTTCAAATCTCATTTAAAAACAAATTTTTTTAGGTTAGCCTTTACTTGACTTTTTATTTAATTTTATCTTTGTTTATTCTATTTTTTATTAATTTTTTTATTCTGTGTGTTGTATTTTAAATTTGCTTGTTCTATTATGTAAAGTGCCTTGAGAAGCTGCTTTAAAGGCGCTAGGCTATATAAGAATAAAGTTATTATTATTATTATTATTATTATTAATGAGCTCAAATGCTATTGAAATGTTATTGAAGCACATTAAAATTAAGCTTCAAATATATTCTAACTGTAGTTTAAAAGTATGAAAGTATATTTTAAATTAACTGTACAGAAATACACTTAAATTGCACTAAATGTACTTGAAGTGGTTTCATTTTAGCACAATTTTATATATTAAAATATATTGTCAATAGCTTAAAATTGATCTTAAGCATAACTTGAAATACACTAAATATACTTGAAGTTGTTTCAAAATAATACATTAAATATGCACTTAGTATAGTATAATTAAAATATATTAAGTATGTCCAAAAAATCACTATTTAAATATATTTCCTTTTCACCTGGGTGTCAACTAACTTTCATTAATTAGCAACTACATGTCAACTAACTCTCATTAGAATATGAATAAACAGTAGTAGACTGTTAGGAGACTTTTAGGTTAGGTGTTAGGGTCCGGGTAAGTTGAAAAAGTTGACATGTAGTTGCAAAGTTACTTATAGTCAGTAGTGATTTTGCCAAGTACAACATGTTCCTGGATCAACATATTTCGTAGATCCTGAAACCAAATTCCTGTGCGAAAATTAACCTTATCCCTACCCCTAAACCTAACCCTACAGTAGACCATCAAAATAAATTGTGGCCTAAAGGAATGAGCTGGGTGCAAAACAAATTAAGGACAACATCTGTGGTATGTTCATGAGTTTTTAAAAGGATTAATGAGATATAAGAGTGTCCACTAGGGGTGTGCAGCAAATGTCTGTATCTGTTAGCGAAAATGGTTAAAATGAAATGGTTTTGAAGGGCTAAAATCCAAAAAAAGTTACATTTCCTTAGTGCTTCTCCAATGGTGCATTTGACTGTGTCTGTTTCATGCACACAAAGATATGTTAACAAAACTTATTTGTAAAAATATTATTTGTAGTGCATATGCCATCCAATAATAACAATAAGCTTTTGCTATCATAAATCTTTCATGAAAACTATCATTATATCATTCAAAGTTTATATCAAAACTTCTTAATGTTTGTATATACTTTTATTTGAGTATTGCTTATTAAGTAATCGTCAATTTCGTTTTCAGTGTTTTGGTCCAAAAATAATAATAATAATAATAATTTTGGCATATCACTAGTATCTGTATCTAGTATCTGTTTCTGCAATGGCAAACTTATTTGAATCCGTATCTGTATTCGGTAAAAACTGAACGTGGGTGGGGCTTACAGTAGAAGTTTGTCAAAACTGTTTTAATGATGTTCCCTTCATAGTTAGCATATGTGTGTGGGACATATTGGATGTGTTCTCACGTATAATTTAATCTGTAAATTTTTCGTGTTGGTAAATCATTCAAGAACTTGCTAGGAGGAATAAGAGCAATTTTGACATAGAGACTATTCCCCTCCGCATTAAATACTTAACAGTCTCGGGACTCTTAAAAAATGTATTCCCTCCAACCCAGTTTCCATCACAATGCACACTCACAAAATGTTGCAAAAAATGTCTGCAGTGTTTTTTTTCTTTTCTTTTTTTTTTTTTTTCTTCTGACCTTCACATTTCTTTTATAATCTGTCCTTGGTGAGCTTTTAGCAGCATCTATGGACGGTATGCAAGTAGCTTCTTAAATCAATAACAAATAGTCAAATCGTTTTTTCTGCATGTCCCAGATCTCATAGATGACATGATGCTTTCTTTGGCATACAACTACAGTAAGAAACCTTAGATATCTTGCATAACCTTTGAAATTCAATATAGTATTCATTTCAGTCTCACTCTACATCTGCCAAAATAATAGCAAAGCTATTGTGAAAATTCACAGTTGAATTCCTCTTTTGCAAATGTCTCCTTTGATGTTGTCCAAGGCCATCTTGATGAGTCTGATGGTCTTTTTACAGTGTATATACACACCACCCCTTTCTAGAGTCAGTTCAAGAGTATACATTTCTCTCTGTTCCTCTCTATCTCGGATTGTCTCTCCAGGCCTGAACACATGCTCTCACACTGTCTGTGAGTGTGGGAACAGATCTTGTAGTTGGATTGAACATGATGTTTTGTTATGGTCCTTGTCCATGTGTTATTTAAATACATCTTACAAAACCTGTCTAGGTCATATTTCACCCCAAATTATAAAAAAAGCAAATGATACAAGTAATCACAAACAATATGATGCAAATAACATATACCGAAAACAAGCTCCTTTTGCAGACCAATTTTAGTATATACTGTATATGTGTGTGTGTGTGTGTGTGTGTGTGTGTGTGTGTGTGTGTGTGTGTGTGTGTGTGTGTGTGTGTGTGTGTGTGTGTGTGTGTGTGTGTGTGTGTGTGTGTGTGTGTGTGTGTGTGTATGCTACACGGCTCATAAATCTCAACCGTATGACCAGATTCCACAAAACATCAACCCAGTTATATATGATAATCAATCCTGTTATTATCTTAGTTATTTTCTCTCTCTCAGATACACTGGTTTTTTTTTTATCACTTTCATTAACCTCCGTTTCCACTCTGTTAGCTTTATAACAGGGATCAGCTCTTAACGCTGACCTCTACAATGTCAACTACACATGTGAGAGGTGACCTTTCACCTCCATAATTAACATGCCCTCCAAGCTTCTGCCTCCACTGAGTCTCCCAGAAGAGAACCACATTTAATACATCTGTCATCTATGTTATTTTATAGGTTCCTAATTTTGGTCTCCTACGATAGGTTAACATGCCTCCAAGGTCAAAAACACTTTAATTTTCTCATAATATACATTGGAGCATCACCTCTTTTCTCAGTGTCTGATACGGTTTTGTTTAAGAATCTGGTCTCTCTAAACCCTTCCTGTCTGAAAACAGTGTCTTCTCGACGTGTCGACAACATGAACCAAACTCTTCCAGGTGCGTCAAGGTAGATGTTGTTCGCAGACAGCCAATGAAGAACAAGACTGGCATTACGCCAGTAATGTGCAGGAAGGAAGGCTGTAATTACTGATGACTTGTTTAAGGCAGTTCAGAATTGTTTCTTCCTTTGCACTTTTTATCTTTGAAACTTTGCAACGTTTGAACATTTTATATTCACAAACAGCTATATAACACAAACACATTACATTAAAGGTAATATACGAAAAAGCATGATAGAGACTCTTTACCAGTCTCCTAATTTCCTCAGCCGATGGTGGCTTGCAAACTGCATTTTGTACGCACTCATTTCTGAACCAAGCAGATTATGAATGCAATTTAAAGGGGTGGTTTACTGCTTTTTTTCTTTGCATGATTGTGTTTATGGGGTGCAATATAACATGTCTTTTTTTAAAAGCCTTATTTTTCATAAATTTCACCTTTATTGTAAGCCGCTTTCTCCTCTGTCATTTGAACAACCGGTTGACTTCCTGATTCTATGAAACCACTCCCTCAGAAACAGGCAATGGGCTCAGATTGGTTAGTTGGGCCGGTGTGTTGTAATTGGCTAAACTGTGTAGTGCACGTTGTCTGGAAACTTCATGCCCATTACCTTTATGGGCGAAAGTTGCATGTGCTCCGGTCAAATGTAAATAATGGTGTCAATTACTGCCGTATCAGTTTGAGCCAGAATCAGACCCAGAAAGCGGTAATGAAGAGTCAAGCAGAACCTCCCCAAACACGGCTCTTACAAAACGTTTCTGAATGGTAATTTTTGTTATTATTATTATTCTATTCTATTCTATTCTACTATTATTATATAAGAATTTCGATACGCTGTTACTTGAAAATGCTACTGCTGCTTGTTAGCTTTTGAGATACGGTTTTCTCCTGATTAAACATTTAATTTAACTGAATAAATGACTGAGTAATACCGTTTTTTAAAGTTATTGTTTTATCGATATAATGAACAACCGTTTATCTATTCACAAAACTTAGTTTACTCAGTGTATCGTTTTATTTAGGTCTTATACACACAAAATAGCGTCGAACTTAACTGGCTACTATAAACAAACAGCGTTGGCATTTGTTTACGTTCTTGATCAAATCGAAAAATTACGTCATAAAGTATACATGGAAAATACATTTACAAAATTAGTACATAATTACAAATTCAGGTCCAAAATGTTTGTACGCGTTTGTCATAGACACACGAAATAGCATAACTAGTGGCTACTAAAGCCAACGCTGGCATTTGTTTACATCCTTGATAAAACTAAAACATTACATGCAAATACATTTCAAATTATTAAGTCTTACTTACAGGTTGTGGCCCAACAACCACTGCCTCTGGTTTTAAAGTTTGAACTGCTTCATGTTTTAGTAACAGTTTCTTGTTGAATCCGGCATTGAATTTGTGGAGATTCTGGAAGCTGTCTTCCGTAAAATGCGCTGCACAGAGAGCTAAATTACAATTGTAATTTTCAGGAACATAATCAAACATACATTTTAGCCATTGTTGACGAACTACAGCGTCCGTAGGAAGCCCGAACACAGAAGACCTGACAGCTGGGTGAAAATAACACACTTTCGACGGCATGGCTACAGCTCTCCACTATAACTCTTCCTCTTCGACAAAGTCGCAGCAATATGGCCATGCCCCCTTTTTTGCATATTCCGGAGGGAGGGTTGATGTAAATTTATGGGCTAGTTACGTATAAAACCTTGGAAGTATCTCGTTGTAGTCCCATTCGAGTCGTTTTTGTAGGCATTAAACTTCCTGATTTTTAAAAGACGATATCTCTGCTTACGTTGAACTTTCAGCGCAGCAACTTTGCAGATACTGCTCATGTACCAACAGCAACATTACACACTATTTAAAATGAAAAAAGTGAAATCGCAATCAACCACCCATTTAAGAATATAGACTATTTTTATAATCACTGCAAGTTACATGATTTTTACATAAAAAAAAGTATTTAGGGCATACTTAATCAAAAACTGTAAAAACTGTAAAAAATTACTAAAGGCCCATTCACACCAAGGACGATAACTGTTGTATCACAACACCACAACTACAATGATAACGATAAAGATATAGTTCTAAAAATCATTGAAAAATATTTTTTTTTTAAATAGCAGAACTATGACGATAATGGCAAAGAGCAATGATATAATTCGAATGACTTTCAGAACGATTTTTTTTTTTTTTTAGCTGAGGGAATACAAAAACATTAACAGCCCATCATTATAGCTATCGTTCTTGGTGTGTTCGGGCTTTTAACACATTATTTTGTGTGAAGAAAACCGTGATTTTTGAGCTGTCATGCAGAGTTTATTTTATATAACTTTTTTGTGCCACTTCATTAATATTATATTTTAGTGTAATTTTAAAAAAGTGCATGACACAGCATATCTTTACAGGGGACTTTATGGTTAGAAATGAGGATAGGATTACAAATGTTCTTTCAGGATCAACAGAAGATGATCCAGGAACATGACTTACTTTCACTGTTTAATAGCACACAATATGATCTTTTATGATCAAGCTTACTTTTTTTTCTGAACCATTAGCTTCAAATCACTTTTAACCATGAGAATATACCACTTTTGTTATGGTTAGATTAGGAAGTAAGTAGTTTCAATCGAAAGTTTTGCCGTTTCCCAGATAGGTTCCTCTTTTACATTGAGTTTATAGGGAAACATTTTAATAAGACCAGCTTATAACAACATCCTTCAAAAATTATCCATAGCTTAGCTATTGCTTAGCCATACCACACGAAACCACAGTTTTGAAAGCTGCCAAATGCCTTTCAGCATATATTTACATACAGCATACAGCCTCACCCATCTTTTCTCTTGTTTATCCTGTGTGAAAGCATATCTGCATGTCTGTAATTGAACATTCATTTTACTTTGTGTGTTTGTCATCATAGTTGTTTACTTATAACTGAATTTGATGTTTTCTGGCACATTATTTCTGTAAAACTTTTATGTTTCCTTTTTGAGCCTCATTTTGAGGGGAACATTAGAAACGCAAAGCTATTCACTATGGTTTGACTGAACACTGGACTTCTAAACCCTCTTGTTCTGTCTGTGGTGTAGTGGAGTGCTGGCTACAGAGACTGTATAAACACTTTAGTGACACCAGAGCAAAGCTCAGTCCCCATGACAATCTGATATGGCTTATTTCCAAAAGGCCTGACTTTTCACGGTGGACGCCCAAATGTTTGGCCCAAAAGCCATTATTGCTCCTATTAAATTTCACTGTCAAGCCACAGAAGCTCTAGCAGCGAAATGTAAAACAATGATTTGTGGGACATTGCGAGTACTGATATTTGATAAACAGTTTGAGAAGTAGGCCCCTATCCCAATCCGCTAGAGGCATTCATTGGGTGCCATTGGGCAGATGATGTTTAATCCTTTAAGTATATTTGTATAGCGCTTTTCACAATACAGATTGTATCAAAGCAGCTTCACAGTATTAAATTAAAATAATACAACAAAGTTTGTTTCAAGAGGAATTTATTGATTGATAAAATTAAATTAAATATCCCCAAAATATCCCCAACTGAGCAAGCCAAAGGCAACAGTGGCAAGGAACCGAAAAACTCCATCAGGTGACCTAATGGAGAAAAAAAAACCTTGGGAGAACCCAGGCTCAGTCGGGGGCCAGTTCTCCTCTGGCATTTATGAGCTACAGGCCGGATTGTAGTTTGAACTGTAAGATTATATGAATGCCTGGCTGAAGAGATGCGACTTTAACCCCCTGAGGTCTACGGTATCGCCGGCGATACCAGCTCGCTTTTTTTTTTATCAATGTAAAAGAAACTCATAAATACTCTGTTGACTTTGATTTTCCATAGGAGTTTCATACATCAATCGATTCTGTTAAATGTGTATTATTTTTGTGTATACTCACAATAAAAACAAAGTGTTGTGCTTTTTGCCAAATAAAGAAAAATAAACACGAAGCGAGTTCTGCCTTCTCTCTGCCAGTGAAGTCCATTCTGAAACGCGTCCGAAAATGAACAATAACTGAGCGAATACTCAGTCAAACAGGCATACAGACACACAGGCATGAAGCTTGAATTCTCTTCTTTTAAATGAAGTAATTTATATAAAAAACAAATATTCTCATCTTGTGAAATCTGTATTAAAAGAGAGCGATTCCAGTCGAGCTCATCTCATCTCATTACGTTATAATCGGCCACGCCCACGGAGAGCGCGCGCTATTCAAACGCAAATGACTGAGACGATCCCATACAAACTGTGAACGCCCACATATCAGCTCGAGAAAACACATCAAGTTTATTCAGATAAGTGTAGTTGTCTACACTGTCTCGCAGCGCTGTGAGGAATAATAATAATGGAAAACTTACCTCAGAAGTGCTGGTATTTCGAGGAGCAACGGATGGAATAATGTAGTAAGTTTTTTTTTTCATTCTCAAGTAAATCGCGTTTCTGTGTGAATGAATGAACGCAGAGATGCGAGGTTTACCACAACTCGCAAAAAGATGGTTTAAATTTGAATTGCGTTTCTGTGTGTGAATAAATGATCTGCTTTTAGCAAACTATTTTGCTATACTGAGTAAAATCGATTGAAATATGTTGAAATAAAATGTATTTGTATAAGCAACGTATTAAACTGCAAATTAACATTTATATTCCTTATAATAAAAACGAAAGACCTATGTTACAGACATATGAAAGACAACATTTCGTTGATTAGTTTTGGATAGATTACACATTTTTACTGTAAAATATCTGCCACCTCAAATAAGCTTTTGTTTGCCAATTTTTGCTAATATGTTAAATATAGTATGTTTTGTCAATGTAGGCTATATTCGAAGTTTGAAATATGTATGATAAAATGTATACTTTAGTTTTTACAAAGAAAGATTACACTTCAATTGTTGTTGTAATTGTAACCTTTTTAATAAAAAAATATATATTTACAAGGTAGATGTAAACAAATTTTAAAAGGTAAATATAAGCATTTTCTTTAAATAATTTTTATTGTGTTTTATTATTGACAAATTTGGGGAGAGGATACATATTCCAAAACTGAAAATACAGTATGAGAATTAACTGCACAATTAATAGACATGTTTTCCTTGGATATTATACAATTTGCAAGCAAACTTTGTAAAAAAAAAAAAAAAAAAATTGACATGCTTCCAACTGTGAACCAATTTGGTAGAATATATATATATATATATATATATATATATATATATATATATATATATATATATATATATATACTGTATATATATTGCTCTTGCATTCTTTCTTGTGGCTATAGGTGACACACCTGAATGAATGGCTCATTAAGTATGCGGGCCCCATTGTCTCCTGAGGTGTGAACCACTACATATGCATGATGCTGTTGAATGGTTGACGCCCCTTGCGCATATTGCCTTTACAAACAAAAAGTGTTTTACAAGATTTAAATCAATGTATTGTGTTATGTGAATGATAAGGGCAGGATGATTTTCACATCATTTTGAAGAAAAAACTCTAGGCAAAGACATCAATTAGTCAAAAGTCTTATTGACACGTATTTAGTATGTGTTTTGTGGCCTTATTTCAGAAACTTTAGTTTTTAGTTTTTTCAATAACCATGCATAAACATTATTCTCTCAAAAATACAAACATGTACATGCATGTTGCTCACATATTATGGTAGCCCTGTTTGCGCTAAATAGGGTGTAATTATACCTTTGCCATTAATATGTTTATAAGCAACTGAAAAAAGCACAAATGTCAGGGCATGTCAGAACATCTCAAGGACCCCAAAAACCCCTCAGACCTCAGAGGGTTAATCTAGTTTTAGATTCTGAAGGCTTTAAGGAAATTTTGCCCATTGTCTGTGAACGGTCGCTGTGATTTTAAATGACAGTCCAAATGATGAATGCACTTGCTCTATTTCACTTGCAATCACATCATATGTATGCCTTCCTTTGATTCTTTTACAGGCTAAAGCAGCTTTTTTCACAGCTGAAATTCACAGGATTAATCTAATAAGCTGTCATTCCAAGGAAGCTTTTATTATTACAAGTCCATATGTCTGCGGTTGTGGAGACATACTCCAAAACACTTGAATGTTTTTTTTAGTTCATACTCCATCCGCATAGCATTTATCTAGATACCTTGCAAATGTCTTTCGGTCCTGCAAGGGTGCAAGGACCTGTCCGTCACGGGTATCATCGTAAGCAAGTCTCTAAATGACTGCGATTCCACAGTCGACAAGGGCAGCATTTCCTCCACCACATACGCTGCTACAGCTCTCTTCACCTGTCCAGAAGTTACCTTCCCTCCCGATCCTGAACAAAAATCCAATCTAGCTTGTTTACATGAGGTTGCAGCACTCTCGTCTCAGGCGTGGGTATTGTTATCCTCCTTGGCGACGAGTTTTGTCGTAGAATGCATTCTGTTCAAGTGCTTCAACAAATTGCTGGTCGAGTTAATGGCGGTAGAAAGTTCTTTAGAAATTGCGCACAGTTTGCATTTAACAGTTATATTTTTGTCTTTACGCTCAATGAAATCAAAATAATGTTTGTATTTCCACTTGAAGAAACAACCACCACACTCGTCTGCGTCCATTTTAGCAGCATGTGTTCTCAGGTAATTCATTAAACCGCATTCTCATTAACTGACGCAGCCGCGCCAAACGTGATTAGAAATTCATTTTACTTAATTTTTTCTTAACAATACATTTGTAACGCAAGTAGCTTAATTTGATTGACATCAGTAACTGTAATCAATTTACATACATTTTAAATGTAATGAGTTACATTATTGCGTTATCACAAAAAGTAATTAGAATACTTTGTAACGCGTTATACCCAACTCTGGTCATGTTTAATCAATCAAAGCGTTTCAATCTTCTGTTTATTCAGCTACAGCGATAGTATGATGCCCAATCGGGATTTCCTGGCCTGCGTCCGAAATCGCCACTGATAAAAATGATTTTGTGGTGAAGTAAATACTACAAATTTATTTTATTTTATTATTTCTACATGAAAAAGTTAGTTCAAGGCAAGAATTAAAAAAATGAAGTAAATTCTATATTAGTACTTAATTCAAGCGTGTAGAAATTAAAGCGTAATATCAATGTTATAAAATTAAGTAAAATTACAAAATTTTTCCTGATGCTGGTGTTCCTGTCAAAATGGCAAGATACTAATCCTAACAACAAAAGCAATGATAAAACAGTGTAAATACAGCTGGAAAACAGTGAAAAATCAACCTAATTAATTATTCAAGGCTGCACTGGGCCTTGAATAATTAATTAGGTTGATTTTTCACTGTCATTTTGTGACATTTGGAGTTAGATTTTACTTAATTCCATATGTGAAATTTATTTTCAAAATATGCGTGCAAAAACTTTCAAAAAAAAAAAAAAAGGTAAATTTGACTTATTGTATTTTTTCAGTGCACTATACCCTTAAATAGGGCACTATTTGAGGGAACAGCATTTTGTAGTGGTGTACGAAACCATAGTGGACGTTATTGAGTGCACTCATTCAATCCCACAATACACCGCAATAACGAGTGTACAACTGATGCTCAACGGCTAGAGAATACCCATAATGCATTGTGAGAGTCGCGCATCAAATGAATTCCTGCGTCTTACCAGAAGATGGCGCCTGCAGCTGAATCATCCATCCATTTTCCAAACCGCAGTTCCTTTTTAATTGATTATTAGATTCATTGATTGCCAGACAGTTTACGCCAGCACCCATTGAATTTCATTCTAGAAAAAAAAATACTATGGAGGTCAAGAGGTGCCGTCGATTGTCTGGTTACCAACATTCTACAAAATATCTTTGTTCGTGTTCAGCAGAAGAAAGAAACTCATACAAGTTTGGAACAACATTAGGGTAAGCAAATTAAATAATATTTATTTTTAGGTGAACTATCCGTTTAACTTTGACTGACTAAATTACCATGTACTTCAGTGTTGTTGGTTGATTTTTGCCATTACTTTGTAGTGTAGCTAATTATACCTTTTCAAATAGGTAGCTTGAATTACTTTCGGATACAATTAACTTGGAAAACTAGAGTTTCAAAGTAGCTTCCCCAAAACTGATGGTAACAGTTTTCAGTGCCAGACACTTTGCAACAAGATATGGTGTATCCAGAGCTCTCCTCGCACAGTCCAACCAATGCACAAAACCTAGTTTTCTTTCTGGTGTAATCAGAGGAGGAGAGTGTTGTGTTGGCCTGGATCAAAAATCGCAATGAAAGTCAGCCAACAATGGAAGGACTGATAAAGATAAAGTGGAATAAAGAAATGACTGCCATGCCACCCTCTGTCTGATACCACTCTGTCCAGCAGCCTGAATCTATTGCTCTCTCATTTCTTCCGTCCCCTCAAACGGCTCTCTTCAATCTAGCACAAACATAAATGAAGTTTGAAAAATGTGCATTCAAAAAACCAATTTAAAGGATGGCTGGCTTTAAGACATGAAGTTTGCAAATGAGTGTGCACTTTAACTAGAGAAATATGAAGCAAGCTGTAATGAGATTTCTTGACTTGCAGGGCCAACCATATCTCTCCGGGTTGGGAATTCTGAAATGAGCAATTTTTGGTATGCATTATTATTAAACAAAATAGAGGCCGCTATGGAATACACAATGCAGCACTGTGTGGAAGATGAGTCTCTTAGTGGTATAATCAGATATGGATTGCAGCTGTAATATTCCTCCAAGACCTCTTCTGCCTGAATTTCACAAAAAAATCTCAAATTATGTCTATGTGTCTGTTTTTGCAGTCATGTGTAATAGATTTTTAAATATGCCTTAGAACATTATCAAATAATTTCAAGTTCTAGGGTCATCCTATGAAACTGGAGCGATTTCCTGTTTAATAATGCGGATATTAATAAGGTGTATTTTTGTAACATATATTCTTTCAGATACAGTAAATAATGTTTTGAAATGTTAATAAATTATTCTGTCATCTCAAGCTAACTTAATACAAATGATGACATCATTTCCAGTTTTGGTGATCTAACACTAGCCTGCTAGCATTGAAAGCATACAATCCCACCCTCCCTGGCCGTCATCGTCCAAAGCCATATCTCCTCAACAAAACATGAACGCACACAGACCAGAAGCGAGACGACTAGAGACAGCGTTATTGGATTACATCATGTGTCATTCACCGATATGAAAACTTTACAGTACAGTGAGAAACAGTACTACAATAACAAACGTAGACTACTGTTTGCCTGCCATTTTCGCTCTGTCTGAACAGCATACGTGAATGTGCTGATGACTCATGATGTTTGCGTGAACAGGCTGTGCAGTGGTATGCAAACACGTTGACTGACAGGGAACACATGCTTTCATTTAATTCGGACAGATTCCAATGATTTAACAAACATTATATGATCCTACACCTTCCACAGACAATATATATTTATAAAAATACATTTAGACCACTTAACATAGTGATTGCTATCAGGATATGAGGAGACTTTCAACCAGCATAACAAAAAAAAATATGTAGAGAATCACCTATTGCACCTTTAATTATCAGTTACAACATACAATTATCAGTTGTTTACAAAATTATAGTAACAGAGTTGACATTTTAAGGGTTAAAGGGGTGGTAAAACACGATTTCACTTTTCTAACTTTAGTTAGTGTGTAATGTTGCTGTTTGAGCATAAACAACATCTGCAAAGTTACAACTTTCAAAGTTTAAAGCAAAGGGAGATATTTGCTTTTAAAGAAATCAATTTCTAAGAACTACAAAAAACGGCCAGTAGGGACTACACGACATTCCTGCGGGCTTGCTGACATCACTAAGCCCAATATTTACATAAACCCCTCCTCCGATGAAGAATTCGCACAACGGCTAGTCCTGAAAGATGGAGCACTTCCAACTTTAAAAACAGAAACTGTTTACGGGCCACAACCTGTAAGTATGATTTATTTTTCGTCGTTGTGTTTTCCTGTAATAGTTCGTATTGTTAATTGTACGTTGTAGCAAGGAAGTAAACGAAGCGCTGTTTGGCTCCACAAACCAGTTTGTTAAATGCTAACGTTAATTCATACTTATCCGAAAAACATATCACCAGCGCAGCGAACTTGGAATGTTCGTGATTGTTGTTGTTTAATGTGATCAGTGTAAATTATTCTTTGATTATAGCTTTTATGTATTGTTTATCTACATGCTTGTTTATCTACAGGCATGCTAAACATGGTTTTGTGTTTGATTTGGCTAACGTTACTGTTGTAAAGCCAATGTTTAGTGTTCGTATTGGATTAAATAGTTCAGGCGACAGATATTTAGCTACAATCGTTCTAAATATACAAAAGTAACAGTGTCATATAGCGATCTGCAGTCTTAAAAAACATACCTTTCTGAAACGTCCTTTAACAGCCGTTCTTGAACAGGTTCTGCTCGATCCTCTCCACTAACATTCTCTGGGTCTGATTCGGGCTCAAACTGGATAGAACGCGGAAATCGAACGACCGTTTTTACAAGGAGGGACAGAGCAATGTAGAATAATGGTTAAATATGTGAAAAATAATGCACATTTTTAAAAACGAAGCATGAACACATGTTACAGTGCACCCCACAAACACAATCAAGCCTTCGAAAAAAGGCGTTTTACCACCCCTTTAATATAGGTGCTGGTAACACTACAATAAATTTGCAATTGTTAACATTAGTTAACTACATTAGTTAACATACAATGTTATTATTAACAATACTACAAGCATGTATTAAAGTTTTTAATCACAACATTTACAAAAAAAAAAATAAGATCAAAAGTTGTATCTGTTAGTCATGTTAATGGACTGTGAACTAACATGAACATTTTAATTAACTAACATTAACAAAGGTTAATACTGCAAGAATGCATTGCTTATTGTTAGTTCGTGTTAGTTAATTCATTAACTAATGTTAACAAATGGGACCTTATATTGTAAAGTGTTCTCTAGGTGCCTTTCCCAGTGGCTTGTGAGTTTTCATTGGCCAGTTGCGCTTGTATTTTCATGTTTGGTGTCTGCACATTGCTTCTGTCATGTTTGTTTGTTTAAGTCCCATTTTTATGCCCTTACCTCGCTAACTTCCCTCTTTCTCGTTTACTCGAATATACAACATTGCTTACGTTGCATGAGTGCCCACCCTTGCAATGTGTTTAATCAACCTAAGCCCTTGATCACTTGTGTAACCCACTTCAGAGTATGTACACCCTAGGTTCGTAGGAGCTGAGAGTACAGTAATAACCAAGCAACACAGGTGTAACGTTTGACATGTGTAAACTTTTAGTTCAACAAAATGTTTCAACACTTCACAACAATTTTTGTTCACAATACCTATGGGCCCAAAATAAATTTAGAATAAAATAAAATAAAATAAAATAAAATAAAATGTCCTTTCTTTGTTGAAAATGTTCCTTGGAAATTTTCCTTAGGAATTCCAAAGTTAAATCCAGAATTCAAGTCAGTTAGTCAAGGGAAATAGTCAAAGTCAAGGTAAATATTCGTCAGGGAAAATGTTGTTGGTGCCGGTTAGTTGAACTGACACAATCCTACCACAGGCTTCCGGAATGCTGTGGTGGAGATTCACGGCTCATTGGGAAGGCTCGCCATCTATGGATCAATGGTTCACCTGGTATAATTCAAGGACTGGAGCTTCTGGAATTTCTGCTCACCTCATCAAAAAAAAAAAACCTGACCAAGAGAGGATTTTCAGTATGAGAAGCCAGGACAGATAAAAGCGATTTCTGGACGGCTCTCCAACTTCTTTTCTTCTCAGTTTATTTGAACTCGCGGGAGAAACCGAAGCAGTGCTCCATCTGATTTTAGCGATGTGAAGCTAACGGAAGTATTTTAGCGCGCTACTTCCGGTTTTCCCCAAAATAAAATATATTTTTCAAAATAAAACCCCCATTACTCATAAACAAAGTATGGATAAATAATGATAATAATTACACACAATTAACTGCTTAACCCCTTTTTAGGCGGGTTACATCCTTCCCCTCTTAATTAACATGAGTCCCTTCATGTTCGTACAAGGGTAGGGGCACCTTCAAATGTTTCAACCAAAACTTTGTTAAACCCATCTAGTATAGTTTGTGCAAATGAAATCAGGGGTTTACCAAGCTGTGGATAAGTAAACTTAGCAGGTGGCTTTCTCACCCGTTCAGATCTGCGTATTTGGTCAGCAGTCTGATTGTTAGGAGCATCAGGATCTGCTAGCTCAAGAGAACTTGCATCTTGTTCAGCATTGTCCATTTCAGTAGATTGTCTCCGTTCAGTGTCTTTGGACTGTTCGACTCTCTCAGGAGTTGTGGTATGAGAGTAGTAGTCCGGTAGGTCATGTTCCATTTCGGTAAGTCCACTCTCTTGTTCATTTTCAGGTTCCAGTTCATTTTGTGTCACTTCCGCTAAGTTTCCATTTTGATTTGTCCTCCGTTTTTCCACAGGTTGATCCAGGATTCCGGGAGGTAAGTCCATAGGTAAGTTTTCAGATTCCTCAACCTTTGGGAGATTCTCCTTTGTAGCATTCGTGTTTGAATTCACATTGTTTGGTTGAATAATCCTTGTGGTTGTTTTGATTGTTGTGGGGTAATAACTCTGAATATATTCATCATCACTATCAGAATCAGGGGTATTTTCCTCTGGAGAGACGGAAGTTTGCCTTGTTTTGGGTTTTGAGGCTTGCTTTGGCGTTGCCATTTCCTCATCCTCTTCAGATAGAAATCCACAAGGGAGCAATAAATCGCGGTGGAGTGTGCGCAAGGGTCCCTCCTGACCCTCAGGACAGACTATATACACAGGCATATCTCCCGCTTTCTTTTGTACAACATAAATAGTGGACTCCCATCGATCGGCGAGTTTATGTTTTCCGCGAAAACGGAGATTGCGCACTAGAACTCTATCGCCTGTATCAAGTGTTGACTCCCTTACTCGCATGTCAAATCTGCGTTTGTTTTTGTCAGCGATTTTCTTTGCATTAGCGGATGCTAACTGATAACTTTCTTTCAAGTATGTCTTAAGGTTTTTCACATACTGCGAGTGAGACATGCCCGGATTGTTCTTAACTGGTAGTCCGAACGCAATGTCTATGGGCAGTCTAGGTTGGCGCCCGAACATTAACTCATAGGGCGAAAACCCGGTGACGTCACTCCTTGTGCAATTGTATGCATGAGTGAGAGGTCGGACGTACTCGCGCCACCTAGTTTTCTCTTTGTCCTTGAGCGTACCCAACATACTGAGCAATGTACGGTTATACCGCTCGACGGGGTTGCCCCGGGGATGGTAGGGGCTCGTTCTTACTTTCTTAGTACCGACCAAGACGCACAACTCTTTGACGACCTGTGACTCGAAGTCGCGGCCTTGGTCGCTGTGAAGACGTTCAGGGAACCCGTAATGGACAAAGAACTGTTCCCAAAGGCATTTGGCTACAGTTAGGGCTTTTTGGTCTCGAGTCGGAATAGCAGTTGCATATTTTGTATAGTGGTCAGTTATGACCAGAATGTCCTTGCAATTATGGCTGTCGGGTTCGATGGACAAAAAGTCCATACAGACCAGTTCCATCGGGCGACTTGCCTGTATGTTGACTAATGGTGCGGCTTTGTCGGGTTGGCTTTTTCTTTTAACGCACCTTGGACAGCTTTTAATCTTGGACTCAACATCGAGAGACATTTTTGGCCAATAAAAACGAGATCTGGTTAGCTCAAGGGTTCTTTCAGCTCCTAAATGGCCCATTTCATCATGTAAGCTGTAGAGCACGGGGTTTCTCAAAGTTTTGGGTAAGACAAGCTGGTAGATGGTTTTGTTGTCACACTGTCTTTTCCGATACAACAGACTGTCTCTTATCTCAAATCGACTCATTTCTTTGAGCATAAGCTGGAGTTCAGGACAGTTATTACCATCAGGGACAGGTTCTGCTGACTCACAAGACTGTATGATTACACTGATTACCGGATCAGCTCGTTGCAACTCAGCTATCTCAGCCTCACTGTACTTAGGGACGGTTGAAAGACCACTGAGATTTTCATCGTCGGAAAATGCTGAGGGAATAGCATCTGGATGCACGGCAAGTGACTCAATGTAACATGGAGACAGTTCAGGGTCATTTTGAAAAATAGTGTGGAGTTGACATGTGGCTTGGACAACGTTCACAGGTGCAAGATGGTATGAGGTAAAGTCATGTATTCTTTGACTCTCTTCTTGAGATGCACTGTCACTGATTAGTTCACCATGTGGCCTCCTTGACAGGCCATCGGCGTCTTGATTTTGCTTGCCTGCACGATATTTGATGTCGAAAGTGAACGTAGACAAGGCTGCTAACCATCGATAACTAGTAGCATCTAGTTTGGCTTTGGTTAGAACGTACTGCAAAGGGTTGTTGTCAGTAATGACTGTGAACACGTTGCCATATAAATAGTCATGGAATTTTTCGGTAATAGCCCACTTTAAAGCTAAAAATTCCAGCTTGTGGGCTGGATAGCGGGCTTCACACTGCGAGAGACCCCGACTCGCATACGCAATGACGCGGGTCTGGCCGTCCTGTTCTTGATATAACGCTGCGCCCAGGCCTGTTGTGCTCGCGTCAGTATGAACAACATAAGGCAATCTTGGATTTGCGTACCCTAAAACAGGCGCGGATGTTAACTTTTCAATGATCTGGTCAAAAGCGTCTTGGCAGGATTGGGTCCACCTTTCCCCGAAAGGTTCTTTGGGATTATGGTACTTGGCGGCTACACTGGTAATCTTTGCACCTTTACGCATGGGAGGGTAGCCAGCTGTGAGGTTGGTTAAGGGCTTTACTATTTTAGAATACCCCTCCACGAACCTTCTATAGTACCCGGAGAACCCAAGAAATGACCTAAGGTCTTTTAAGGTCTGAGGTCTTGGCCAGGTCTTAAGTGCTTCTGTCTTTTGAGGATCGGTTTTGACTCCATCGCGTGATACTATATGGCCTAAGTAACGAACCGAAGTTTGAAAGAAACGGCACTTTTCAGGAGATAACTTTAAACCGTTCTCTCGCAAGCGGGACAGGACGTTCGTGAGACGGGTTTCATGCTCCTCTAGCGTTTTGGAAAAGACAATAATATCGTCTAAGAACACAAGCACCTCGCGCAGATTGATGTCCCCCATGCACTTTTCCATTAAACGCTGAAAAGTGCTGGGCGCGTTTGTGATCCCCTGTGGCATACGATTCCACTCCCAAAACCCAAGAGGGCACACGAACGCTGTCTTGTCTTTGTCACTCTCAGTCATCTCAATCTGGTAATAGCCGCTTTTCAGGTCCATTACTGAAAACCACTGAGATCCGCTCAAGGCTGAGAAAGATTCCTCAAGATTCGGTAATGCATACGCATCTTTGATCGTTTGCATATTCAATCGGCGGTAATCTACACATAATCTGACATCACCGTTCTTCTTTTTGACTATGACTATTGGAGATGAAAAAGGAGATTGTGATTCGCGAATGATCCCTGCTTCAAGGAGAGACTGCAGGTGACGCCTCACTGCGTCAAAATCCTGAGGATGAATAGGACGTGGCCGTTGCTTGAAAGGTGTCTCATCCTTGAGTTTGATTGAATGTTTCACTTTTGTTGCATGTCCGTAGTCGAGATCGTGATGAGAGAAAATGTCTGAAAATGTGTTTAACTTGTTTGTCATACGAGCTTTCCACTCCTCGGGAAGTGATTCTCCAAAGTCGAAGGTTAGGTTTGAACTTGGCTGCTTGTTTGTTTGGCTAGTGGGCTGTTGGTGGCTACTGCAACTAGCAGTGTTCTGAGTTGGAACAATCTCTTTAACAGCGCTAAGTTCACCGATGATACACCTAACAGGAAGGCAAATGTTTCGATCAGTTTCATTCCTTACCACTACAGGTATTTTGTATGGGGTGTCTCTTGGGACGTTAATGAGACAACATTCGACAAAAATTCCCCCAGGTAAGGATGACACTGTAGGTTGCTCAAGCAAAACACATTGTTCATTGTTTGCGTCGTCGATATTTGCATATCCTTCTAGCACTATCCTTTCACCAGCACAGATTACACTTGGCTCATTATTTCTCAAGTTAACGAGACCCAGTCTGCCATTTAAACTATGCTTGTGTCTGATTTGTAGAGTTCTCAGGACTTGGTGGTAGCCACAGTAAGCACTCTTTCGAAATGTATTGTCATCACAAAACTGTTCATACAGTGGATCGAGGGTGTTAGTTCCTATTAACAACGGAGTGAGACTGTTGGACCTAACATCTGGCACTACGAGGGCAAGTGTCTCTAATTCAGGCTGACTACCAATGAACTCTTTGGAAAACTGGAGTATGACTTTGACATACCCCAGGTAGGGCACTGACTGACCGTTAGCCCCTTCAATCTCTAGTAAGTCAGCTACTGGGTGAATGGTCTGATCTGAAAGGTAACGGTTGTAAAACGACAGTGACATAGTTGTTACCTGCGACCCGGTATCAAGTAGTGAATTGCACTCAAGCCCATTAACTTTAATGTTAGCGGTGCTCTTGCTACCAACTAGCCCTTTAGGTAAGGTTCCGGTTTTTGTCACTTTGTGCTCTTTTAACTTGACTTTCGATTTGGTTTTTGGTTCAATTATGGGACTTTCAGGTTGATTTGTTTCCATTTGTCCCTCAATAGAAACACTGTTCAGTTTAAATGTTTATCGAGGGTTGGATTGTCTTTTTCCCAAGCTCGTTGTTTCTCTTTTAGCAGAGTTCTTTTTGCAGACACTAATGTGGGGTTGGGAGGATCATCACAGTTTGTGGCAATATGTCCATCCTCGCCACAACTGAAACAGTACCATGGTTTTGGCTTTGATTTGACTGTTGTGGATGCGGCTCCTGAGGTAAGTTTTGATGTTGATGTCTTTTTGTAAACGGGTTTCTCTTTTCGTTTTTCCTTTTCCTTTTCCTTTTCCTTTGCAGGTTTGTTTGCAGGTGCTGTCTGTTGTTTAGGACTCGATAGGGCAGCAATTTGAGCTTGTAGCTCAACAATTTGCTTTTGAAGTTGTTTCATAGCTGGTGGTTCGGCAGAGAAAGACTGAGGTGAATCGTATGTGTCTCCCATATATGCCTCATGCACTTGCGCTGCGGCTTGAGTTTTTGGTTTTTGAAACCCCAGATGTTGCTTCATCCTGTTCGCTTTCGCTGTTTGTTTGTCCTCCTCTATGCGTAAAAGGAGTAAAAACTCTGGAAAAGTGGGTGGATTATTTTTGCGTTGCTCAAGCTGAAGGTTATTAATCAACACATTGTTCCAGCAGCCCCTACAGAACTGCTTTAAGAGCTGCTTGTCTGAATCTTGAGGCAAAATGGTTTTCATTTTCACAATTCTATTCAAAAGGGTCTGCAATCTCTGGAGATAGTTGGAAGGTTTCTCGCCTGAGTTCTGATTAACATTTAGAAACTGGGCGAAAAGTTCGTCCCCATCTTCCACCGTGGCATAAGCTGAGTCAAGCAGATCGAGGAAAACTTTTGGATTTGCATGGTAACCAAGCGACTTGACAACCGAAGCGGCAGGGGGAAGCAAACTATCAACAATGCGTCTTACCAGCTGTGCACTGGAAACGGTAGGATCAGCTAAGTGACATTCAATGCTGTTCCTCCAAGTTTCATAATCGACTTCAAAGTTTGGGCAGGGGACTTTGCCGGAAAAAGGTCTAACTTTTGCTGGTGCGTGTATTTGCGAAGAGAGGTCTGAACTTTTGACAATGTGTTCGACCACTACACGCTGCACCTCAGGCGGAGTAAGTTGTTCAGCAGTTTGCAAGAAGGAAGATACTGGCAATTGAGTGGGCATAGCATTTGCCATAGGTCTGAAAGGAGGGCTAAGGGGGTCAAGAGGACGTTGCTCATCATTGACTGAGTCCATTTGAGTGGCATCAGGGGAAACGGGACCTGTGGCTGTTCCAGCAGGTGCCACAACTGTAACCTGAGGTCTGCCAGACCCACCTTGCTCTTTCAGTAATCCAGTGATTCGTGCTAACTCGTCATGTAGCAGGTTTTCAAAAGATTTTCCACTGAGTTTTGCAACATTTTGGAGGTCAGAAAGAAATGTTTTAGTAATATCGGTACCCTTTTCACTTGAGTATGAACTGGCTAAAGCTTCAACGTGGAAGACAACATCGTCATCTGTATCACTGGTTCTATCAAAGGGTAAATTTTTCTCAAGTGTCTCCACAGCAGCACCAGATGCATATTCTACAAGAGCTTTACCATAAAACTCAGAGGTTTTGTCTAAAACCTTCACAATTCTGTTAATAGATCCAAATTGCTTTAAATCTTCATAAATCTCTTCGTCTACATCGGTATTTGTCAAACCTGACACAATGACGGCATTGGGGACCTTAATACTTTCTTTTTCAATCACATCCATTTTCAGAAAAAGAACCAAAAGCAAAAATGTACTTTTTTTTTTTTTTTTTTACGAACAGAAACCTGGTTATTACTCACTCAAAGCTCCTGGCTGGCTCGCCAAGTTTTACCGTGTAACCCACTTCAGAGTATGTACACCCTAGGTTCGTAGGAGCTGAGAGTACAGTAATAACCAAGCAACACAGGTGTAACGTTTGACATGTGTAAACTTTTAGTTCAACAAAATGTTTCAACACTTCACAACAATTTTTGTTCACAATACCTATGGGCCCAAAATAAATTTAGAATAAAATAAAATAAAATAAAATAAAATAAAATGTCCTTTCTTTGTTGAAAATGTTCCTTGGAAATTTTCCTTAGGAATTCCAAAGTTAAATCCAGAATTCAAGTCAGTTAGTCAAGGGAAATAGTCAAAGTCAAGGTAAATATTCGTCAGGGAAAATGTTGTTGGTGCCGGTTAGTTGAACTGACACAATCCTACCACAGGCTTCCGGAATGCTGTGGTGGAGATTCACGGCTCATTGGGAAGGCTCGCCATCTATGGATCAATGGTTCACCTGGTATAATTCAAGGACTGGAGCTTCTGGAATTTCTGCTCACCTCATCAAAAAAAAAAAACCTGACCAAGAGAGGATTTTCAGTATGAGAAGCCAGGACAGATAAAAGCGATTTCTGGACGGCTCTCCAACTTCTTTTCTTCTCAGTTTATTTGAACTCGCGGGAGAAACCGAAGCAGTGCTCCATCTGATTTTAGCGATGTGAAGCTAACGGAAGTATTTTAGCGCGCTACTTCCGGTTTTCCCCAAAATAAAATATATTTTTCAAAATAAAACCCCCATTACTCATAAACAAAGTATGGATAAATAATGATAATAATTACACACAATTAACTGCTTAACCCCTTTTTAGGCGGGTTACATCTGCAATCCGCAATGGAGCTGATTTATTATGTACAGTTCTTCTCAAATAAACGTCCCTCGTCCACTTGACGAAGTTGAATGCACTTCAAAATGGCAGCGGGGATTTCCCTGAGGGGAAGCACCAACCCGATCTCATGGTAATTTGTAAGTATTTTAAGAGGTGGCTAATTCAAACGAATTTGAATGATTTGAATCGTACAAACTTGTATGAATTAAAAAAAAAAAGTCATCAGGAAGGACAAATCGTACTAAGGTCTAAACAAATCATACGGAAACGTACAAGTGAGGTCGTACGGATTCGTACGAGTAAGCCACCTCAAAAAAATATGTGCTGTGAGATTGCATTGGAAGTGCTTAGGGAAGTTTGTAAAGGTATGTCTAAAGTGCAGTTAAACGCAGCCTAAGTGTCATGTGATCTCCTGTCTAATGTCTTGACCTCACCCTCCTTGTTATCTGATATTTAGTTATAAGTTATCTGATTATTAATTAATTGTGTGTTCTGTCCTGTGTTGGTTTATTTTGTATTGTTGCTTATGTCATAATATTCGGTTGTAGTGATGTTCGATTATTGAACAAATTGTTCTGTTAAGCTCGTAACCGGTCAAGCTGATTCTCAGAATTTAACTGACTCGAGTACCATGCGTGTTAGAACCAGCACATTCAGATCTTTTTGAGTCAGTTCTTTTTATTTGTTCAATTTGAACCGGTTCTTTGGTTCAATAACCCATCTGGACATGCTCATTGGTTCACTGGGAACTTGGCTGCTACTTCGGATGTGCTCTTGCGCCATCAACCTGGAATTAAAGTAGGATTCTGTGAACCAGGTCGACTGATTACTGGCTGAAAAGAATGATTTGTTTAAAAATGTAACATAGTTGGTCTAGTCTGTTTACATCTGCCTGTTCTCTTACGAGAGGTTCTCTCGTATTGCGTAAGTTGCTTACGCTACGGGTAAAGTCAGCTTTTCTCGAGCTATTGAAGCCAAAAATTATCCTTAATTTCTTATTTATTGTCAACGCGTTGCAGCAGCTAGCAGACCTAGAGCGGGCTAAATAGCGCGCTCATTGGCTGCTCTGCGGCAACTGCAGCAGCCTACCACTGAGCCCTGCGTGACGTCACGCCCAATGGGGGCGCTTCGCGTATAAAAGGACGGGCTCGGGAGCTGCTTTCCTGATTTTCATCTCTTCAGCGAAGCTCTCCGCATCACTGGATCCTTGAGAAGAAGCCGCCGCCGTTGAAGCAAGCGACAGAGCAAGCTTAGGACAGCGCCTGAGGAAGCCGGACGATTTCTCACCGCCTTCAGCCATCCGTGCCTGCTACGCTATCCAGCGTCAATATCCTTTTTCTGCAGTGTGTGTTCGGCGCTGCGACACACACTCTCTTCTTCTGAAAGAGCGCAAGGCATTTTTTATAAAAACGCCTCGCATTTCCTGTGGCTCTTGCAGAGCCCCACTCAGCGACGGAGACCGCCACGTGATCTGTGCTCTCTGCCTGGGCCGAGACCATGCAGCCCTCGCTCTGTCTTCGGGCGGCTGCGTCCACTGCGACGATATGACAATGTCGACCCTGCGGGCTCGACTTGACATGTTCGACGTTGAAGCTGCACCTCCGCCTGCCTCTGCTGGACCGCGCAGTAAGAAGTGTCGCTCCCAGAGGCCACCGGAGCCTGCCATGGCCTACGAGCGCTCGCCGGTACCTTCCCCTCGAGCCTCGCTATCTCCTTCTCCGCTCTCCCTTACGGACGCACATATGCCGGCCGCCGCCCTCACTGTTTTCGCTTCGGGAGATGAAGTGGATGGAGACGCCATTCACGACAGCTGTTCCCTCCTAGCTTCAGGAAGTGAAGACTGGTCTGGATCTAATCCGGACCCCGCCTCGGCCCCAACTCGGCCTTGAGTGGTCCCCGCCTGAGGAGCCCGCGCCCAACAGGCTCGATGGGTGCTTTTTACCTGGCCCGCCTCCAGGTCAGCGCCCTTCCTGCCAGAGCTCCACAACGAGCTCACGAAATCGTGGAACGCACCATTCTCCGCGAGACTTCACTCGTCCATCTCCTCGACACTCTCCCAAGTGGACGGCGCCAGTGAGAAAGGATTCAAGTCTATCCCCCCCCCTGTGGAAGAGGCGGTAGCAGCGCACCTTTGTCCGCCCTCTGCGGGATGGCGTGCAAAGGCTGCCCTCCTGTCTAAAGCTTGCCGGGCCACATCAGCTCTCGTCGGCCGCGCTTTCACCGCCGCTGGACAGGCTGCTTCCGCCCTGCACTCGATGGCAGTTCTTCAGATTCTCCAAGCCGATCTCCTCCGTGGGACGAGAAAGGCGCGGACCAGTCCATCATCACGGATTTAAGGAGCGCGACGGACCTTTCCCTTCGTGCTACTAAATCCGCGGCCCAGGCTATTGGGAGGAGCATGGCCTCGCTCACCGTTACGGAGAGGCATCTTTGGTTGACGCTTGCAGACATGAGGGAGGCTGAGCGAGCCGTGTTTCTGAACGCCCCGCTCTCCGTCCGGCCTCTTTGGCCCAGCTGTAAGTGGGATTGTCGACCGGTTCTCTGAAGTGCAGAAGACCACACAGGCCATGAAGCTCTTCCTGCCTCGACGCTCGAGCTCCGCCGCAGGCCGCTCTCAAAAGCAGCATCCTGCCCGGAGCTCTACCCAGCAGTCCTCCCAGCCTCCGCCTTCGCAACGACGCCAAGGCGCTCGCCAGAGATCGCGCTCGTCAAGCCGCCGCAGGCCGCCTCCCCCGCGGGGACCCCGGCCTAAGATTGAGCTGATGCCTGAGCCCGCAAAGTCCTCCTAGCAGCTTCAAGGAGGAGAAGATGGTCGAGTCCCACCGTAGCCGGACCGCCATCAAAGCGTTTCGCTCTGTCAGTTCCCTTAAAAAAGGCGACTGCAGATGTGTATTTTGCAGCTAACGAGCGCGTTGTACAACCCGCTCACCTGCACCCAAACAGCGTTTTTACGGCGACCCAGAGAAATCTCATAAAGAGTGCAATTTCTGGTTATCCGGCTCATGCCGATGGTGTCTTGAGTGTAGAAAATGTGCCCGCTTCCCAATGTTCACCCCTACACACAAGCACGGTTCCCCCTGTATCACTCATTCATGCAGAGCCCACTCTCATAAAGCTGGCATATGCCGCTCGAGGGTTAGATGTAGGAAATGTGCCCACAAAACAGTGCCCACACCTACTCACTGCCCGCTCTGCTACACTTTTATCCCAGGGGACAAAACCTATAAAACCGACACACACCGGCTATGTTGTAAGTCCTGTGTCTGCCTGCGAGCGTTCACGCACGTGTTCCGGGTTTTTCCCCATGAAATGTTACCCGCTCAAGGTGACCGGGACGTTACATGTGAACTTTCAGCACACCGCTGTGTTCAAGCATCGAGAGCGCGCTCGCCGCGCCGATACCTCAGATTCAGGTTTACGAGCCCACGCCGTGTGGCGACCGGAACCGAGAGGCCATTCTACCCCTAGCTATGCACGCAAAAGCATGGGAAGCTGTTTCGGGAGTGTCAGAATGGGTACTGAATACAGTAAAGCAGGGCTATTCGCTGCAATTTGCTCGCCGTCCTCCGTGCTTTCTAGCACGGACCGAGACAAAAGTGAATCAAGAAGTAGCACACCTACTTCGTGCAGAAATAGCAAAGCTGCTATGCAAAGGGCCCATAGAACCATTACCGCCTTCCCAGAGCGAGTCAGGCTTCTACAGCCGGTATTTCCTCGTACCAAAGAAGGATGGGGCTCTCAGACCTATCTTAGATCTGAGATATTTGAACAAAGCTCTCATGAGGCGACCGTTCAAAATGCTCACGATCAGACAAATCCTCGTGCAAATTCGCCCAAGGGACTGGTTTATCTCTCTCGATCTGAAAGACGCATACTTTCAGATTCAGATAATACCCCGTCACAGACCATTCTTGAGATTCGCCTTCGACGGACAGGTATATCAATACACCATCCTCCCGTTCGGCCTATCCCTAGCACCCCGTACATTTACGAAGTGCATGGACGCGGCTCTCGCTCCCCTCAGAAGTCAGGGCATGCGAATATTGAACTATTTGGACGATTGGTTGATTCTAGCACAGTCGGAAATAGAATTAATATCTCACAGAACGTTGCTTCTCAGCCATCTGGAAAACTTGGGTCTCACGGTCAATTGGACCAAGAACTCATTACTGCCCAGTCAGACAGCCTCTTTTCTTGGGATGGAACTGGACTCTGTGTCTATGACTGCCAGCCGGTCTGCGTATCAGAGTGACTCGGAGATGCGTTTCAGCTCTGGAGCCTTGGATAGCTGCCGAATGGTACCAGTTGGGAGTCACAATGGGAGCTATCTCGTACTGGAAGGTTATCTCGACAGACGCCTTCACATAAACTGTCTGGAGATGATAGCGGTCGAGAATGCGCTGAGGCACTTCCTCCCATGCCTGCGGGGCCACCATGTACTGGTTCGCACGGACAATATGTCATTGGTGGCCTACGTGAACCGCCAGGGCGGTATCAGATCCAAAAATCTCAATGCTCTGGCGGAACGCCTCCTCGTTTGGGGCTCAGCACTCCCTGCTCTCGCTGAGAGCCGCGCATGTGCTTGGTCGCCTGAACGACGGTCCAGACAGACTGTCCAGGGACAACGTTCCTCCGGGAGAATGGTCCGTGCATTCTCAAACAGTCCAGCTGCTGTGGCGCCTTTTCGGCAAAGCGAAAGTCGCCCTTTTTGCGTCAAAAGACAACGCTCATTGCCCAATGTTCTTTTCGAAAAACGAGGACGCGCTGGCCCAGGCATGGCCCAGCTGCCCACTGTACGCTTTTCCCCCGATCTCGCTGTTACCACAGGTAATCAGGATAATCAGGGAGACTGGCCACTCGGTGCTCCTCATAGCCCCACGATGGGAGAACCAAATTTGGTTCCCGGAGCTGATGCGGCTGACAGACTTAGCCCCAGGGCCGATTCCGGTGAGAAGGGATCTCCTCTCTCAAGCCGGCGGCTCGATTTGGCATCCTCATCCAGAGCGCTGGTCTCTGCATGCATGGATAATCAACGGATACCCATTGTCCTGCCAGAATGGGTTGTGAACACGATCACGCAGTCTAGAGCTCCTTCTACGAGAAGGCTCTACGCGTCTAAATGGTCTGTGTTTACTAGCTGGTGCACCGACAAAAACCTAGACCCACAAACCTGTGGGGTCTCTGGGGTGCTTTGTTTCCTTCAAGAGCTACTGGATAAGGGCAGGACCCCTTCCACGCTCAAAGTATATGTTGCGGCCATTGCGGCGTTCGCAGAGTCGACGCACGGCCAGTCAATAGGAAGGAATGAGTTCGTCATCCACTTCCTTAGAGGAGCCAGGAGGATGAATCCCCGCGACCCCCTTCAGTTCCTATTTGGGATCTTTCTATAGTCCTGGAGGCTATGAAAGCACATCCCTTTGAACCTTTACAGACCGTGGATCTGAAATACCTTTCGCTCAAAACCGCTTTTCATCAGTCAAGCGTGTGGGTGACTTACACACATTATCTGTTAACGCCACGTGTCTCGAGTTTGGACCTAATGACTCTAAAGTCATCATCAAGCCGAGACATGGTTATGTCCCCAAAGTGCTTGGCACTCCCTTCAGAGCGCAGGTTATTACATTATCGGCCCAACCGGGATCCGGTAGCGAAGCCGATGTTAACCTCCTTTGCCCTGTTATGGTGCGTTCACACCGGACGCGAATAGCGCGTCAGGCGCGAGTGATTTCAATGTTAAGTCAATGCAAAGACGCGTTACGCGCGTAAAAAATTCCTGCGGCGCGAATGAGGCGTAGAGCGCGGCGCGGAAGACGCGAATACGCCTCATTCGCGCGTCAAGTTCGCGCGAATTGAGCGTCTGGCGCGTTAAGCGCGTTACGCGCGAATGTTTTATGTAGTGCTTTTTGTGCATTCTCGTGTTTGACGCGAATTCGCGTCTGCCGCCCGAGTTGAAAAATCTGAACTTCTGCGTCAATTCGCGCCGCGTTAACCAATCAGGAGCCTGCTTGCTGCTGTCACGTGGTGAAGTGACAGTTTACAATGTTATTTTATGTTTGGCCTCAATAAATTATTTTGTAATATGACTAAAATGCACAACAAAGCAAATCTTTCACATAAAAACTCGATTTCAATATATGAGAGATACTCATTTTGTATTGAATGCTATTTATTTCATATCTATTCTAGATTATATGAAACATTATTATTCTAATGTAAAGACAACAAACACAATTTAGTGTATAAAAACAAAAATCACAGGACAGGTTTCACTTTTGGAGGCTGACTCCATTTATTATCAAAACAAAAATAAATGACAGATTAGGTAGGTGCGGGCGAGGGTGAACCTCGCGCCGGGCTGTAGAGCGCGGGCTCGTCAGGCAGCGACCACTCGAGGCCGAGGCCTTACGGCCTACGCTGTCCTCGTCAGCGTCCTCACCGTTAGGTCCACCAAACCTAGCTCCTGGAGCAAATTGTGAAACTCCTGAAACCCTCCGGAGGGTCTGGTGGACCCGAGTACAGCGACGATGTCCCCTACGCAGCTGTTTCTGCTCTCCAGAGCATATACGAGCGGTGACTCTCTCGTTTAATGCTAATGCTAATGCTAGATAAACATCTAAAAAAGATGGCCGCCAAAACTTTCACCTCTGACGTGCGTAAATTTCGCTTCAAACTTTTGTTTTTACGCGCGTTAGACACGCGAATTAACACGAAGTGGTCAAGCGTCAAACTAGACGCGGCAGGCGCGAATTTGACGCGCTATTCGCGTCCGGTGTGAACGCAGCATTAGGGCGTTAAGGGTTTACGTCACACGCTCCGCCGCCTTCAGGCGCTCGGAGCAGCTCTTCGTTTCGTTCGGTGGGCGCACCAGGGGCCTCGCCACCTCGAAACAGAGTCTGTCCAGGTGGATTGTGGACGCTATCGCAGCAGCATATGCGTCTAAACACCTGCAGTGCCCCATGGGCATCAGGGCTCATTCCACTAGAGGCATGGCCTCTTCGTGGGCTTGGTCCAGCGGGATTTCTATTCACGACATTTGTGTGGCGGCAGGCTGGGCCTCCCCCTCTACATTTGGAACGAGTATTGTATAACCTGCCGTGCTCGCGCCTCGAGCTGGTCTCGCTTCAGTCAATGAAAACCAGGTAAGCAGCTCCCAAGCCCGTCCTTTTATACGCTAGGCCACGCCCATTCTGGCGGGCTATGAAGCGTGGCGGCGTGAAGCACCCCCATTGGGCGTGACGTCACGCAGGGCTCAGTGGTAGGCTGCTGCAGTTGCCGCAGAGCAGCCAATGAGCGCGCTAGTTAGCCCGCTCTAGGTCTGCTAGCTGCTGCAACGCGTTGACAATAAATACAAAATTAAGGATAATTTTTGGCTTCAATATCTCGAGAAAAGATGACTTTACCCATAGCGTAAGCAACTTACGCAGTACTCGTTCCCTCTTCTAGAGAGAACCGAGGTTACGTTAGTAACCGAGGACGTTTCTGCTCCTTGTTTTGTTTTGCTATAGTTTTCAGTTTTAGTTTTAGAAAAAAAATTAAATGTATGAGGGAAAGAAATGGCTCTCACTCTGTAGAATGACCCTGAATTATTTGGCTTTTCAGTTTATAGTGAGCTTTGTTGTAGCTAACTCTGCTATTGATTTAGTGTTTACTCTACTTCTAGACAGATTTGAATCACTCTCATTTTATCACTCCCTGTTAATACAATATTCCTCTCACTCCCTTCTTTTTGGAATAGGTCTATTGCATTCCCAACACAGACATTCATGTCTCCTACAGCTGTTTCAGACATTACTCGCCAACCTCCTCACAGCTGGAACAACACTCGGCTATACTGACACAGCGAAATATGTCAGCAATCAGGATGAGCTAACATTTACATTAACTGGGCCTGAACTCTGAGCTGATGAGTAGATGTGGGATGTAATGTGTTAAGAATGTTAATTGCACATCTTGCTCGAAGGATCTGGTAATGAGACAGTGAGTTTCAGCAGGGATTACAGCACTGATGCTGATCAGAAGGGAAATGTTATCTTGTCTAATCATACAGCCCAGGCACATCTTTCCCTCTCTCGCTCTCAGTATCGCACTATTAAGATGCTAAGTTGCAGTCATCCTCATGGGATTCTCTTGAACTCTATTCCAAAACCCAGTGAGCTGCCTTGCTGTTTACTGCCTACACAGACAACTTGCACTTTCCTCAAATGTGAAAAGTGCCACTTTTTTAGACCATAAGAGGCACAAATTCAATGTCCTTGAGTGTGAAAACATGTCTAAGGTGGCCTAATCTTATGGTCTTGACCTTTTCAGCTGTATCTAACAATTAAAATCCTGAGAGCAATGTCATTATGTCTGTAGGAAGCAATTAAGAATTCATTATAATTAACAGTAACATTTAGCCGTCTCGTGTTTTGCAGCACGTGCTCCCGTTACATGAATTTACCTGTATTATAACTAATAAAATGTTTCTTAAAGTGTTTTTTTATATATATATATATATATATATATTTTTATATTTGAAACCTGTTACTATTTATTTATTTATTAATTGATTGATTGATTGATTGATTGATTAATGATTTATTGATTTATTATTTGACAGAAAAAGATATGTCTTAAGAGAGCATAACATTTTTTGGTACAACTTTTTGTTCCAAAAACAACATTCAACATTTTACAATAAATTCCCATTAGTTATCATAAATGAATGCATTAACATTACCTTAAATGAGCAATACATTTGTTACAGTTTGTATTCGTCTTTGTTAGTTAATACTAATAAAACTGTTCATTGTTAGTTCATGTTAGCTCAAGTAGTCCCCGTAGTCCTTAATTATTATTATTTTTTTCAATAATGTATTAGTAAATGTTGAAATGATTTTTTAAAAAAGCTTTAGAAGTATTTTTCATTGTTAGTTTATGAAATGGAACATTATTGTAAAGTGTTACCCATACTGTAAAAAAAAAAAATTGTTTTGAAGATTGTTGAAGTACATTTTACAAGAAAAATCTGTTTGGTTACTTCAGAATTTCTCCTTTAATTTAATACATTACTTGTTGATTCTTTGTCATTTGTTAAATTGATAAGCAATTTGTGAGAAAAAAATGTCTACACCCTTTTTTTCAGTTCAACTTCTGTGTTTAGTGTGCACTGATGATGCCTTAAGCCTAACCTGCTTAAAAGACTATGTTTTCAGCTCAGATTTTGTTACAGTTGTCTTGTCTCTCTCTCTCTCTCTCTCTCTCTCTCTCTCTCTCTCTCTCTCTCTCTCTCTCTCTCTCTCTCTCATGGACTTCTTGGTCTCACTGCTGTAGGTGGTGCTGTGTTAAAGAGAACATATGACAGTGCAGCAGGCAGTGGTGAGCAGGGGACTGTTTATCAGCAGGGAAACCAGAGAAACCAATGTCCTCCACTCGTCTAATCAAGCCAACACCCATTATATTGACATGACACCAAAAACAACACGGAGAGATATGCACAGAAAATGATAATGGCATGTCATAAACTGGTACCCTTTAAGCAGAAAAAGAAGGGAGACTGTGGTGCTGGTCATGTAGTTTGCTCAATCAAATACAAGTGTCAGTGCTATTAATCTGCCTCATAACACATCTTTGTACAATAATAGCACAGAATTAGTAATAAAAAATAAATGCATACAGCCGAGCACTGCACTCCAACCATTTCAGGTAGCTTATTACCAGTGACCCGGTTTTATCCTGGGGATTTTCCTGTGACTCTTCCTGCAGATTGCATCGTAATGCCTGAAGGAGGCGACAAATGAGTCATGGAATCATTCACTCAACCCATTTGTTCAAAAATACTGATTAATTTAGGAAAGAAACAAGCACCTTTCAGCATCTGAAATTGGGCGTAACGTGAAATAAACCAATCAGAGCGTCATCTCACATTCCCTTTAAGAGCAGGCGCGTTTGTTCTAAAGCGGATTCCTATTATAACGGCGGATTTGCCAGGCGCGCGCCAGGAACGGTTCACAGCCGAGGAGAGCAACGCTCTCGTCAGGGACGTTGGGGATGGAGAAACCCACCCAAATTAACTTCGGTTAAAAAGGCGTATGATACTTTGGGTAAATGTGTAAGCTAGATGTATGCTTTTATAATAAATTATCTATCTATCTATCTATCTATCTATCTATCGTAATAATGTATGATTTGCAAAAATGAAAACTGCTGCTTCTGTGTAGATGAGACAATCAAAGTGTATGCGCGTTGTGCACACGTTACATTGATTATGGCCAAGCATGCGCCCTTAAAATAGCATATGAATAACATGCGCAACGCGCCACTGACTTTAAACAATTTTTTTCCTGGTTAGTGGCGCAATTGTTTTCTAAACCTGCAAAATAGCATGAAGGAACGTTTGCGCCGGAACACGCCTCTTTTTTTGCGCTGAACCGCCCAGGGAGCGCAAGTTCATTCCCTAGTTTACCGACGTGCTTCTGTGGAGGGAAAAGCGCGCTTTGCGCGGGTGCAAAATAGGAATGATACATGCGTCGGTGTACAAAGTCAAATGCGCTGGGTGCAAGATAGGGCCCTATAAGTATGTAGAATGCA
The DNA here is from genome assembly GCF_965113295.1 of Leuciscus leuciscus. Taxonomy (NCBI): domain Eukaryota; kingdom Metazoa; phylum Chordata; class Actinopteri; order Cypriniformes; family Leuciscidae; genus Leuciscus; species Leuciscus leuciscus. Next base: position 6,153,649 of record NC_138735.1, on the reverse strand, counting down.
TAATCCGGAAGTACTGCATTGGTAATGTTGTCATTATTATGACCTCCCAACATCAGTTGTGACGCTTCACTGCCATTCATAACTCCTCTACTGTGGCCTCATGAGATAGTAAAATGTCCATTAAATTCGCACTTCAGAATATTGACAGAAGTATTAAGTAATCCAGGTACTTTTTGCTACTGTTTTATGAATACTGTGAATTCAGACATTCTACTCTTTTCACTTACTGTTTTTCACTTACTATAAAGTAGGGAAGAATGTGATTTTGGATGCAGCCCTTGTCTTTATGTACGAGTCATTGAATCATTCACCCAACTGAATCATTCACCAACACTGATTCAGTAAGTAACAAAACACCAATCTTGAGACAAGACACCAGTTATGTCTAAAATGTAAGTTACACAACATTAGCTTTTCTTTATTGAATGGTTGAGAAAAAAAATTAAAGGAGAGCATTATCACATTCACAATTGATCAGTTGCTCAAGGTTCCCTGTAGAAATTAAATGTATTGGTGACAAAGATTTGTTCAAGATTGGTAACAAACTCCATTTGGCAGATGGAGCATATGTACAACAAATTCAGCAGCCCATTTGGGTTAACAATTTGTATATCTTGTTATGGGAATAATACTTCCTGGATCCCTGCACAAAACTGTTGTTTTCTATATGTTTGTGTGTTGTTTTGTGTGTTTGTCTGTCCTTGCTCCTGTTGTGAGGCTATTGATTCAGTATGACCAACAAGCACTTTTGAACATATGATCATCTGTGAATTCGGATTCAAATTTTTCAACAAAGCAACTACAATACGGAATGAGCTTTGCTTGTCCTCCTCTCCCCCTTGTTTAATAAAAAAAGAGGAAGAGAGGTAAGCTAGCTGGTAATCTATGCCTGAAAATAGAGTAGGGATTCAAATCCTCCTCTACCCAGTATTCTACTAGCCAATATATAGTCATTAGACAACAAGTTAGATGAACTGTATGCCCGGATTTTAACAGGACATTATGAACTGTAATAGTTCATGTAGTCAACTGTAGTGCCTGATTCGGCTGTTACACATATCAAATGTATAAAACTATTCATCGACAGAACAGAGCAGGGGTGGAGGGGGCATTTTATAATGAACTCTGGAATCTGCACTATAGCGACTCACTGCTCTCAGGATATGACATTTTTAATGATTAAAGTTCGACCAACTTCCACCATCATGAAGTGCTTTGAGTGGTTGCTCAAAACATATGCATGCTCTTCTCCATCTGCCTCCATGGCTCCGCTTTTTAGTTTGAATATTGCTCCAATAGATCTACAGAAGACTATTGCGTTTACATTACACAATTCCCTGAGTCATCAAAAAAAAAAAAAAAAAAAAAGAACTCCTATGTGAGAATGGTGATGACACCTCAGCATTCAACACCATTATTCCAGCCAAGCTTGTCACAAAGCTACAGGGCCTTTCGCTGGACAACCGCCTATATGCAATTGGATGACAAATAGGAATGACAATTGGTAGCCTTACATCCTCCACTCTCATCTTCTGCACTAGGGTCCCAGTATAATGCTGTTTACATACACTCACCCAAAGGATTATTAGGAAAACCCCATTTCAATTTCTCATTAATGCAATTATCTAATCAACCAATCACATGGCAGTTGCTTCAATGCATTTAGGGGTGTGGTCCTGGTCAAGACAATCTCCTGAACTCCAAACTGAATGTCAGAATGGGAAAGAAAGGTGATTTAAGCAATTTTGAGCGTGGCATGGTTGTTGGTGCCAGACGGGCCGGTCTGAGTATTTCACAATCTGCTCAGTTACTGGGATTTTCACGCACAACCTTTTCTAGGGTTTACAAAGAATGGTGTGAAAATGGAAAAACATCCAGTATGCGGCAGTCCTGTGGGTGAAAATGCCTTGATGATGCTAGAGGTCAGAGGAGAATGGGCCGACTGATTCAAGCTGATAGAAGAGCAACTTTGACTGAAATAACCACTCGTTACAACCGAGGTATGCAGCAAAGCATTTGTGAAGCCACAAAACGCACAACCTTGAGGCGGATGGGCTACAACAGCAGAAGACCCCACAGGGTACCACTCATCTCCACTACAAATAGGAAAAAGAGGCTACAATCATGCCCCTGTCATGAGAGCGGAGGTCGCCACCCTACTGGCGAAGGGTGCGATCGAGATCGTCCCTCCTGCTGAAATGAAGTCCGGCTTTTACAGCCCCTACTTCATTGTACCGAAAAAAACGGTGGGTTACGACCAATCCTGGACCTGCGCGTCTTGAACCGCTCCCTTCACAGGATGCCGTTCAAGATTCTCACGGCTAAACGCATTTTCGAATGCGTGCGGCCGCAGGATTGGTTTGCAGCGATCGACCTGAAGGACGCCTACTTCCATGTCTCCATTCTTCCTCGACACAGACCGTTCTTACGGTTTGCTTTCGAGGGGCAGGCATACCAGTGCGCGGTTCTCCCTTTCGGGCTAGCCCTGTCTCCTCGCGTCTTCACGAAGGTCGTCGAGGCCACCCTTGTTCCCCTACGCGAACTCGGGGTTCGCATCCTGAACTATCTCAACGACTGGCTGATCCTAGCTCACTCTCGAGACCAGGTTTGCGAACACAGGGACCTAGTGCTCCAGCACCTAGCTCGTCTGGGCCTTCGGGTCAACTGGGAGAAGAGCAAACTCTGCCCCGTGCAGAGGATCTCTTTTCTCGGTATGGAAATCGACTCGGTTGCCATGTGCGCGCAGCTTACGAGCGAGCGCGCGCAGTCACTGCTGACTTGCCTTCGTCAATTCGAGGGCAAGAGTGCGGTTCCACTGAAACTATTTCAGAGGCTCCTGGGGCATATGGCATCCGCAGCCGCAGTAACGCCGCTCGGATTGCTTCATATGAGATCGCTTCAAATTAGTCTTCGCGATTGAGTCCCGAGGTGGGCATGGCAACATACGTATACGATATACGCTCGAAGTCCCAGTGACTCCGACCTGCCGTCAGACCTTCACCCCGTGGTCGAACCTCAGTTTTCTTCGGGCTGGTGTGCCCTTAGAACGAGCTTCCAGGCATGTTGTTGTATCAACAGATGCCTTCACCACGGGCTGGGGCGCCATGTGCAATGGACATGCTGCCGCGGGCTCCTTGACAGGACCCCAGCGCCTTTTGCATGTCAATTGCCTCGAGTTGCTGGCTGTACGTCTCGCCCTGCACCGCTTCCGTGTGTTGCTCAGGGGCCAGCACGTACTAGTCCAGTCAGACAATCCCGCGACAGTAGCGTACATCAACCGACAAGGTGGTCTACGCTCCCGCCGTATGTCGCAACTCGCCCGCCATCTCCTCATATGGAGTCAGAAGCATCTGAGGTTGCTTCGAGCCATTTATATCCCGGGAGACCTGAACCGTGCGGCCGACGTGCTGTCTCGGCTTCGGCCTCTCCCTGGAGAATGGAGACTCCATCCCCAGTCGGTTCAGCTGATTTGGGATCAGTTCGGGGACACTCAGATAGATCTGTTTGCCTCCCACGACTCCTCCCATTGCAGCCTGTTTTATTCCCTGACCGAGGGCACGCTCGGCACGGATGCAGTGGTGCACAGCTGGCCGCGGGGCTGCAAGTATGCATTTCCCCCAGTGAGCCTTCTTGCGCAGACCTTGCGCAAGATCAGGGAGGACGAGGAGCAGGTGATTCTGATTGCCCCGTATTGGCCCAACCGCACCTGGTTCCCAGAACTAGTACTCCTCGCGACAGCACCTCCCTGGCCAATTCCTCTGAAGAAGGACCTGCTTTCTCAGGGACGGGACACCCTATGGCACCCTCGTCCCGATCTTTGGAACCTCCACGTGTGGCTCCTGGATGGGACGAGATAGGTTTGAGTACCCTTCCACCAGCGGTGGTGGCTACCATCACTTCCGCTAGAGCATTGTCCACAAGACATGCCTATGCGTTGAAGTGGAACCTCTTCCACTTCAACTGGTGTTCTTCTAAACAACAAGAACCCACGAAATGCCCGATCAGTGTTGTGCTTTCCTTCCTGCAAGAAGGGTTGGAGCGAAGGCTGTCTCCCTCCACCCTGAAAGTGTACGTTGCCGCTATTGCCGCACATCACGATGCAGTCGAAGGTAAGTCAGTTGGAAAGCACGACCTGGTCATCAGGTTCCTGAGAGGAGCGAGGAGACTAAATCCTCCTCGCCCTCCTCTCGTTCCCTCTTGGGACCTCTCAGTGGTTTTAACCCTCTGGGGACCAAGCTGTTTTTGGGGCCCTTGAGATGTTCTGACATGCTCTGACATTTGTGCTTTTTTCAGTTATTTATAAACATGTTAATGGCAAAGGTGTAAATTCACTCTATATAGCACAAACAGGCCTACCATAATATGCGAGCAACATGTATGTAGATGTTTGTATTTTTAAGAGAATAATGTTTATGCGTGGTTATTTAAAAAAATAAAAATGAAAGTTGCTGAAATAAGACCACAAAACTCATACAAAATATGTGCCCACAAGACTTTTGACTAATGGATGTTGTCCCTTTCAGTTCTAGCTTCAAAATTATGTGAAAATAGTCTTGCTTTATCGTTCACAAAAAAAAAATACATTGATTTAAATGGTGTAAAACAGGTTTTGCTTGGAAAGCCAATATGCGAGGGGGAGGAGTAGTTTACACCTTAGTCCCACCCACTCTGCATAATGACTCTGCATAATTAGCCATTCATTCAGGTGTGACACTGACTGAGCCACAATGCAAAGACAAAATATATATTTTGAAGAAGACTTATATTGACCATTTAAGATTTTGCTTACATCTATCTTGTAAATATGTTTTGCTATTTTATTAAAAAGGTTACAATTACAACAATAATTACAATTTCAGCAATATTTCTGCAAAAAAGTACTCTTTCTTTGTAAAAAAAAAAAAAAAAAAGATTATAGGCCTACATTTTATCATATGTATTCATTAGTTTGAATATAGCCAACATTGGAACATCTTAGTCTATGACTTTATTTTTGACAAAATAGTATTTTATATATATTCAGAAAAGCTTATTTGATGTGACAGTATATTCTACAGTAAAAACTGTACCCAAATCTAGTCAACAAAATGTTGTCTTTCATACTTCGCCTGACTGTAACGCAGTAACTGTAACTGTAAAAGCAGTTTATTCTTTCACACACAGACGCGCGATTCATATTTAGGCTAAACACTCTTTACAAATAGACGCGCGATTCATATTATAGAAACGCGATTCATCTTTTTGTTTACATAAGCCTACAACGTTATTCCATAACGTTATTCCACATTAACACTTGAGAAAGGATAACTTAGCCTACCTCACTCCTCAGCGGGATCTGCTCCTCATATCAGCACGGAAAATTTTCTCCATAAGGTAGGCTATATTATGCCTCTTTGTTTACAGCTGATGTGGGGGCGTTTCACAGACTGAAATGGTTCTCAGAATTTGCGTTTGAATAGCACGCGCTCTCCGGGGAGTGGTCACATTACTTTTGAATGGCTCATAATGAGCTCGACTGGAGTCGCTCTCTTTTTATACAGATTACAGAAGCTTATAATATTTGTTTTTTATATAAATTACTTCATTTAAAAGCTGCGATCTCAAGCTTTATGCCCGTGGGTCTGTTTGCCTGTTTGACTGAATTTTCGCGGAGTTATAGATAATTTTCGAACGCGTTTCAAATGGGAGTTTACTGACAGAGAGAAGGCAGAAATAGCATCATGTTAGTTTTTCTTTATTTGTCAAAAAGCAAAACACTTTATTTGTATTGTGAGTATACAGAAAAAAAATAGAAACTGAACAGGATCGATTGATGTATTACACGAAAATGAAAGATCAAAATTAACAGAGCATTTTGTGTTTATTTTTCATTGCTAAAAAAAAAAACGAGCAAAACGCGTGGGCGCGTTTTTGGTCCCCAGAGGGTTAACTGCCCTGCAGAGTGCTCCCTTTGAGCCTCTGCAATCAGTGGAGCTTAAGTTCCTGTCGATGAAGACAGCGCTCCTGGTTGCATTGGCCTTCATCAAGAGGGTAGGGGACCTGCAGGCATTCTCGGTTGACGAAGCGTGCCTGGAATTCGGGCCGGCTAACTCTCACGTGATCCTGAGACCCCGGCCTGGATATGTGCCCAAGGTTCCCACCACTCCCTTTCGAGACCAGGTGGTGAACCTGCAAGCGCTGTCTTTGGAGGAGGCAGACCCAGCCTTGGCACTGCTCTGTCCAGTACGCGCCCTCCGTGCTTACGTAGACAGAACGCAGTGTTTCAGGACCTCTGACCAGCTCTTTGTCTGTCATGGTGGGAAGCTGATGGGAAAGGCTCTCTCCAAGCAAAGGTTGTCTCACTGGATAGTGGACGCCATTGCTTTGGCTTACCAGCAGCAAGGTCGACCATGCCCCTTGGTGTGACGGCCCACTCCACCCGGAGTGTGGCATCCTCTTGGGCTCTAGCGTGTGGCATCCTCTTGGGCTCTAGCGCATGGCGCCTCGCTAACAGACATCTGCAGAGCTGCAGGCTGGGCGACACCTAACACATTCGCGAGATTCTATAATCTCCGAGTGGAGCCAGTTTCTTCTCATGTACTCGCTTCAACTAGCCGGTATTAGATCCTGCTCAGGTGTCTTCGCTTGCTCGCCATTCCTCTCCACGGACGGGATACGTGCGATATTTTCCTCAGGTGAGCCTAATAAGCCCTGAGTCTCCTCCAGCACTGACGACGTCAACGCCAGAGTTATGCCACCGGCAGCTTTCGCGCTTGGCTAGGTGCCTCCATGTGCACGGTTCCCCCTCTGGGCGACCCCCACATGTGTATTTCCACTGTAAGCCTCCTTGAGCATGTGTCTTTTCCTCGGCAAGCCACCTTGCCACTAGCCTGGTAATACCAAACTCTGCTACTTCGCTTTGCTTCGTAGACAGAGTCTGGAATGGCATAATAGAGAAGTGTTTTCTCTCTCGCGGGGGGCGCTTGTCTGAAGTTTTAAATCATTGGTTACCCGTAAGCCAATCACATAACGTTTGGTTATGGCGTGTGTTATGCGCATGCTCAGCCGCATCTAACTTCCACTGTAAACACATGTATGATGCGAAAACAAAACCATCGAGAGCGAAATACCGGAGTGAACATGGCTGTGCGCGACTTTTGCAGATTATGTGAAGTAAAAATCTATGCATCCACGGTACAATCAGTGTCTACGTCACGGCTCTCAGCCCGCCCTCTGTTCGTTGATTGGCCCGGCTGTTTTCAGGCCGGAGGAAAACGGAAAGCCATTACGCTGTCTCAGACTGACTACAGAAGCGAAATGAAATTGAGCAGAAGTAAGAAGTCTGACGTAGTCAGGCTACCTTGCCACCCCTGGGGTTGAAATATTCCACCTGCGGCTGGACACCCCAATGTTTCTCCATATGCAGCCCCCCGGGGTCATATGTGTATTCCAAGTCCCCCCCTTCGGGTTGGGCATGATTGCATATTTCCACTGGGATATGCTTCCCAGTGTACCTTGGTATTCCTGTGTTAAGTAGGAGTCCTTCGTCCGTGCCAGTCTCACGACAGGGAGCTCAGACTTACGCACGGCACTGGAAGACAGTCGAGAGGTTGCGTGATTACACTGGGAACCCCATTCGTCGTCATCCGACGTAACTCGGAGTGACTATGAAAGGGAACGTCTCGGTTACGTAGGGAACGGAGACGTTACGTCTCCCTGCCACTTCCGCTGTACCGCTGGAACGCCTGAGTTCAGTCTCGGCTCCTCAGCGAAGACATATCTGCATGTTGCCAGCGCACTTCCTTATATACCCCCAGGGTGGGGCGGAGTTACGCTATGCAAATTCCGCAGACCCATGGCATTTCATTGCCATAGGCTCGTTTTATATACTCGAAGATGATAGGCTTTCTAAGCGAAGCCCCATTCGTCGTCATCCGACATAACATCTCAGTTCCCTACTCAGGGAACGAGGGTTACATACGTAACCGAGACGTTTCCCTTTCAGTCGGACGCAAAGCTTGCGCAAAGAAAAAGTTCCTAGCAAGCAGCTTTGAGCCTAGACAAACAAACAAGTTCAAACAAGACAGACATTGAATGGATAAATGTACAGTCGTATCACTTACTACACAGCTTTTCACCATATAAATCATGATGAGGACATGAAATATTGATTTGAGAAGAAATCGTTTTTTTACAATCTTACCTGTTTACATTTTACAATCTTAGCTGTTTATTAACTTATTATCCAGTACAATTCACAAAACAATCATTCTACTAACAAAACACTTCAACAATATTACCAGTGGCCTACTATTAATACTTAAGTCCATCACGTTAATTTTTCAGTAAATACAGTTGATAGCTGATGAGAGAAAAAGAGTCAGCGATGTTATTCGCCCCAAATTTCCTGGATGAGCAGTCATTATACTGGGTTATTATTGATTACGACTGTTATCGAAGAATAACTTACCTTGGAAAGTTGCAAATGACCAGTCAGAATCTAACATTTCAGAGAGCCGTGTAATAATTGCATTCAGTGTACATTATGTGAGGAATAATTGACAATGGGCCGTTGAATTAAAAATGATGCACACCTGAGGTGGTCATGCTATCACGATGCATTTTTCTAATAATTCAATGAAATCTTTTCAGGACCTTTGTTGTATTCCCTGTTTCTAGAGCCATGTTTGTAGTTTTTCATGTCGATTTGGCTGGATTGTTCATAGGTGTGACTTGTTAGCTACTTACCCCTTGTGTATAGCCCTTGTTTTCCCCTTGTTCCTTGTCAATTAATGTTAGCTGTGGATGTGTGTAGATGATTTTTTTCTTCCTACCCTTGTTCCCTGGTCTTCCTGTCTTTGCCTTGTTCATACTGCTCATTTGTATCGACTTCTCTGCCTGCCATCTCTTCCCCTACTTTTATTACTTACAGTCATCCCAATAAAGCTATTTGAGTTTGAGCTAGAGAGCAATGTGTTAATTTAACCAAATCTGTGTGTCTCTAAACAGTGGTCGACAGCAGCATCTCTTAGCCTGGAAATCCAGACCTAAATCTGAAAGATTAATGGTCTGGCATCGACTACTGAAAATCGGCCAGCTCGAGGGGCGGCACCAAGCATGCATTTGAAAATCTCACTGCATGCAATTGGATAACACTACGACCAATCAAAACAAGCCCCACACGCTTAGCTACCAGCGGCGCTAACTGGATTAGACTCTTGCCGTATCCGGTCGGCAAAACAGCAAAAACGCCCTTCTTGCAAAAGAACAATTCGAGCGCCGTCTTCTGTTCCTCTTTTAGATAAAAAGCCAAGTCTAACTCGTTCATTGTAGCGGCCAAAGCCGTTTCAAGCAACTGGTGTTCATCCATAGCCATCTTGTCACGGTTAATCGATCCATGTGTTCATTTTGTGTATCTGTTGGTTGTTGTGGGTGTGGGGTCTGAGTGTAGTGCTTATTTGTTGCTTAGTAACCAGCTGATCACTTAATCAGTCTGCAGCTGCAGCTAGTTACTTCTGTTGTTAGCTGCCTATATCTAGCGGGAGTGATTATTGCTTGGTGTCGGTTCGTCACTCTTGTTTGTACTCTCTTACCCAGTTACGGTGCCTGAGTTTCCTTCCGGAGTTATTTCCTCGATCTCGTCTGTGTTTCCAGACTTCTGGAGACCGTTTGAAGTTCTCTTCATCCAGTTCCAGTTTGGCATCCGCGCTGGGGTTAATCATATCACTCATCCTCTCCTGTGAATTTGTATCCTGGTCGCCCACCTGCTATACGTGGTGTTTTGAGTATTATCCCTGTTACAACCTGTCTTCAATAAACTGCTTGCTTGCATTTGGATCTACGACTCTCATTCTGACACATCTGGCAATGTTTACTAATGACTTCGACGTTACAGCGCTGTCGTCATCTGTTTAGCTCGCCTCTGGCCCGCCGATATCAGATAACCCGATGTGATTGGTGCAGCTCAGATACAAGGGCATATTTAATGAGCATCATTACTCGACGCCAGAGTAAACTCGCTGAGCAAATTCAACTTGTGTTCTCGCGAGAACTCTGGATTTCCAGGGTAAGCATCTCTACTAATAGCGAAACTTTTCATTTATCTGCTTCAAGAACAGTGACGTTACTACCTCAATACTGAGAAATGTCATGTGTCAGTCGCAAAACTATTTGTGATGCGATCTGGGAAAACCTATTACAGGTTTAAAGCCCTGATTTATTTCTTTCATCGTTTGTTGGTAACAGAAGTTATGGTTATCTGAAGTTGGCTGATCGCTATGATTTTCAGGAACGGAATTTTGAGAAAAACAGGTTTAATTAACTGTCATGTCCTGCTAGGGGGACGATTGGTGCTTTATTTATTTTTTATTGCCTTTTTTTTTTTTCATATCACATATTTTAGTAATCATCATAGATTAGGTATCATTCCAAATCTTACGAACTCAAAATTCATCCTGTGCAAACCGATTTGAAATTGGACGATTGAGAGGCGAGCAAGATCTTTTAAATGAACAGCTTCTTCAGACTCCGTTGTTCTCTTGTGCTCTGCTCTCCGCATCTCACGATAACGTGGATCAAAAATAAAAATAAAAACCGTGCCGTTGTAGTTTACACAGGACTGGCGCATTGATATACCTTTATTCTAGATGTTATGTGGTTTATTTTGATAGGTGAACTGTCTTTGTAGTGTTAAGAGAAAGAGATCTAGGCTATAGGAATTTTTTTCACCTCCGCCGTGCATGTTCTTAAAGAGAAAGACAGTCTTTTCAGCTTGCCACTATAAATCGCTATTTTTCTGCACTAAACTAGTGAATTGTGCCATGATATATTCAGAGATGATAGACAAGATGTTATAGAATAATAATTTAATGAAAACCCAATTTTGACCAAAAAAACCTGACATTCGACCTATTTTTAGACCTTACTGAAGACATACCAACGCGACATCCGACGGGTTTTCCCAGATCACATCACATTTTATTGAAACTATTTTAATTAAGTAGTGGGGCAGCGCCTGGAACTACTTTAGTTTATTGGAAAATAATTGCACACATTAGAACATTCCTCAACCAATCAGAATCAACATTCAGCAGCCCTGTGGAATAAGGAACAATGCATAAGGTATGTTTTGCATGCTGGGACCAGCATTGGATGCTGGTTTTCTGGTCCCCAGCATGGGAAGCGGGAGTGCCATCAGTTAGACCAGAACTACCAACTCTAACCAGCCTGGACCAACTTGAATTGAATATTGTAGCTCAATACCCTCTAACCTGCAGGAAGGGGTCCTCTGACAAGATATAAAACCAAGCGCAATTTCTGAGTAAATCTGAAACTAATACTACCACAAAATGTCCTGATATACTGACAAAGATTTGTTGGATTGCAAAAATGGGCCATCTAATGCAGAGGCTAACATGTATCAACCCATCTTTGATTAATTAACCGTAACTCTGGTTTTTGCTGTTATTCCTGCAGTCCATATTCCTATGTTTGTTCTAGTTGCTGTTATTATGCTGCCTTTGTGTCTGTCTGTTTCTAAATTGCCCAATTCAGATTTTGTCAAGCTTTCAGTCCCACTTCTATTCATGTCTTCTCTCGGAATTCACACATATCTTGTTTTCACGTTATCCTGTTCCTGGACCCGAGACTATCACTGGTAATACGTTTAAGATACCTTAGCCTGCACACAGCCTCTTGGTTCACTTAAAATCCCTGTGCCTGAGCCATATGTTATGCCAGCACACCTTGGGATATTAGAAAAGTACAATGTTCTGGAAGTGGGGAACAAGATTTTAACAGGAGGTTAGTTTCTGCTATGCTTTTAGCAGAAACGAATAGATCAGAGTGGGCAGAAAGAAAGCATGAGAAATGAGAAAGGAATATGGGTGTAAAGTGGATTGTGAGGGTCGTGGGCTAAGGGCTGAGTGGCTGGACATGGCAAGTTCAATCAATGGCGCCACCAGGGGGTGGCCAGGGGTGGCCGCGGCCACCCCTGACCGACTCCTGGCCACCCCGCTGGCCAGTATAAATTTTAGTAGCATTAGTTATGCATTTCATCCCTAATGCACAGCCAGGCAGGCAAGCCGCTCTAGACCTTCGATCGCACACAGTACCCAGTACTCCCCCGCCCCTCCGTCCATGCCGCTGTTGCGCGCTCAGACAGCAACAGCTCAGCGCGTGCCCGTCGGTCAACAATTTCAAAAGAAGTTAAGAAAGAAGACGAAGAAGACTACCGCGTCAGTTTGGGTGACAAAGTCATCTGAAGTTATTCCATAGCTTAATGTGAGGGACAGAGGTCTATTTACATCATTAAAGTTTACGGAAACTCGTTTTCCCTCCTCTGTGGCTGTCAATCATTCTCCATTCAGTATTCAAACAGCGCGCGCGCCTCTTCCGGTTGGATGCACGGTAAAACTCTCTCCAATATGATATATTCACATTATAATGCATTATCTGTAGATAAAAGGCTGTGGCTTTGCATAAAATGAGTTTGTTGCTGTTTTTAAACGACTCACTACCGTGTGCTTGTTAGATCACACACATCACAAGGACTATGAATCGGAATCAAACGCACAATAACTGGAATTTAAAACTGTGAAACAAATGATCAATACAGATATACACTACCCAGTACTCAGATATACACTAGGATAGTTGGACAGATATACACTAGGATTTGTGCGCTCGACATTTCTTCGCCTTGTGCCGTGAACTTTTAAATGCGCACTTGTGCAGCGCAGCGCTGCACCCGCGATGCGCATACGCGCTTTGTGTGCACTGTTTTGAAGCGTTTCATATTATCATGGTTTTGCGCACTGAAAGATTATTAAAAGCCTATATTTTTTATACCTAGCCGGCTCAATACATTTAAAATAAGCATAATTTAATTGTATATTATTTCTTTGTAGTGTAGGCTATATAAATATATACACTTCTGAATTCTTGACATTAATAAATATTAGGGGTGTAACGATTAGTTTTAACAACGATTCGATTCGATTCGCGATTCATGGTTGTCGATACGATTCAAGGACGATATTGGTTCATTTAGAACGATACGATCCGAAACGATTCAGTGACCTGAAATTGATTCAGTGACTTTTTAGCCAAAAATTCTTGTAAGGGAATCAGGTATCAATTAATTATGGATATAAACAAACAAGTAAACAACAATTAATGTCAAATGCATTCACATTTTATTTTAATAAGTGGGACTGAACGATTATGACAAAAATGATAATTGTCGATTATTCCCTTGAATTTGTAATTGTGATTATTAATTACGATTATCACAACATTGAATGATGTTTTGAATAGTTTGGCCATGGGACCCACATTTCCCCATGGTCATCAAGCCGCGACCCACCTTTTTAGGAATTATATAAGCCTATTATAATACATTTGTTTACACAAAAATTGATGACACACAAGTTCTGTCCCCCTTTACTTAACATACAAAAAAAAATAAAAAATTGTAAGAATATGACAAATACTGATAAACAGTAGGCACTTTTTTTTTTTGTTAATACAGTCTTGGTATGAGCCACCACAGTCATATAAAAATATACAAAATAATCAGTAAGTGGCATTTTGTTATGGAAACAAACAACAATTAGGCTACCATGGTGATACACAATACTTAGAAGAACTGGTAAAGAAACATGAAACTTCTCCTGATAAATAGCAACACACATGACGTACCAATAACATAATTTATTGGTATTTTACTTTTATTTCTTAACTTACTAATTTACCACGTTGCATGCTCGTATGTCTTTTGCACTTTAGTGAAGTGATACAGCGAGCTCCGCCGCATTTACGCGTGCAATTGAAGAGTGCGCGCTACTGCAGTATAGCGGCTGAGAGGACAGGAAAGTCCGTTTTTCTGAGGATGAGAGACTTTGCGCTGCTTGACTGTTGTCGCCATAGATATTATATAGAGACTAGATGCCCTATTGGCCGCTGGGCACTGAGAAATGCGGCCGCCATCTTAAACCGGTCGTATTCCTAGTTTCGTTGCGTGGCAGCAGTGAAGATGCTAGAGCACTGTGGAGTATTTTCCTGTTCTAATCGGCGGACCATCGCAAATAGGGCCCGGGGGATTACTTTTAACATTACCGTACTATTGGTTGTATTTTGTGAATAGAATATTACCAGATAATTGAGAAGGAGCAAGGATCTTTGATATTACTGTACTGAAATCGTAGCCAGCTAACGTTAGCTAGGCAATGTTTACTGCACCAGCTGGTGTTCACCTGACATGGAGAGGTGGGGTAAAGTAATAATTACAAGAGCTTCTCGGTTATTTTAGTTCCGTCCGAATGTGCATCTCATAACGTTAATCATAACGGACAATGTCAGTAAAGATTACGGCGACTTTTACCTTCTGTAAAAAGGTCCAGGAAAATTACCTCAGGTAACGTTTATATTAATAGACGAGACGTGCGAATAGACCAGGCACGGCGCCAGGATTTTTTCTCTACTGGTGCTAATGGGGAGCTGGACCGATACGTGGGGGTGCTAAGAAAACAATTGATTTTCATTACTTAAGTTACTCTATAATATAGAGGTTCTCGTTTTTTCAATAAAAGCAGCTATGATACACAGCACTTTAACTGGATTTGGCCAAAGAATAGTCAACAAAATAACTAAGCCTAAAATTAAAAACGTTAAATAAAAAAATAAAAAACGTTATCCAATCACTGCTTAACTGCTTAAAAAATATTGACTAATATAGGCTACTGTTATATTAACTGTGCGTATACATAATATAGATTTTAATAGCTTGATTCTCTTTAAATATTTTGTTACATTATTAAAAGTTTCGGTGCATAGGACAGACCTATCCGCGATCGCTCTCCATGGTTCTGACCAAAGAAGAGAGCTTTGGAATCTCCATTACGCATCATACCTGGGCTGCATTTTCCGATAACATTGTCTCTTAGCGCGCTACAAAGACTCTTAAGGTATAGCTTAACTAAAAGTATACTACCACTAAAGGTATATCATTGCTAGGCGTCTTCAGGGCTATCATCCACTCGCGAGGCAGAGGCGCTGAAAGGCAGAGGCGCTGGCGCCCTCCTAGCAACGGCGCTGTTTTTGGTAAAACATGATTTTGACCACTTCATTAAGTTTTGTTTTATAGAAAACTCTTTTTAAAAGATTTTCGTTTTGTATAAATTGTATCTTAATTTTGATCAATGTTTTATCAATCAATTGCCCGTATTTAATGAATAAGAATCAAATATATAGCAGACAATGTAATAAGGAGCCTTGCATTGCACGTGAACCGGAGGGCGCCGAAACTCAGCTTGTGCCTCACAGATTTGAGAAATATAGGCTATATATTACAGAAAGTTTGAAATGTCTACTTTTAAACGAAAATGTTCAAACCAAAATAAATAGGCTACTCTCTGATTATGTAATCCAAATGAAATGTGCATTTCTCTGGCGTTCATGGCGAGTCCGCATCGTCAACTTCATCTTTGCAGCGACACAGAGAACACCAGTTTATTACTAAACAATTAAATGTCTCCTTGCTAATTTAGACACATTCATAATCATTACTTTAACCGGTTCTTTGTGGCAAGTTTTATGCGTGCGGCTTATTATCCTGTAGGCTAGCCTATTTAATTAAATTAATATAAAGGGGCGATTTGTCCACGAATGGCTTAAATGAACAACTACTAGTCGACTAGAAAAAAAATTAGTCGGAGGCTCCCTTATTCCACATATTTTCGAACCAACAGGCCATTCTGTGTTGGGGGAGCGACCGTGAGAGGAGCGTAATATTCAGAAATGCGCTCTCCGCTCACGAGCTCTGATCGGAACAAACCCGAACCACACTGTCTGCTGAACTTGCGCAGAAACATCAAAATAGACATAGCCAGCGGGTCAGGAAGCGGGTCGGGTAACCTACAATATTTTCTTTTTCTTTTTTTGCGGTCCGAGTTGCGGGCGGGTTAGTTGAAAACGTCGGTCGGGTGCGGGTTATTTATATATTGACCCGCGCATCACTGGTGTCTAATGATTCGGATCACAACGTCAAAAATAGAAATAATATACAACGCCACAGCAAGAAAAACAAACACCCTGTACCTGTTAAAAATGAACTGGACAAAAAACAGCTAGGCCTATCTGTTATGCCGAGTTCTGTAAAAGAACATTGTAATTAACGTTATTTCGCATTGTTTGTAATTTCTTGTTGTTGACTCAATAATAAACTGCAATTTCAGAGTTGGATCTGTTTGTTTGTGTTTCATATTAATATTACATTATGTAAAACGTCCAACTGTTTACGAATCAAAATCCGGACATACTGTGATGCATGTATGAATTATCTACTAAGTTATGTAATAGCCTCTATAGAGCCCGAATTTGCTTTTATATAAGTTAACCTTGTTTACGTTACTTTACGACCTGCAACATATCATGACTGCACTCTGCACACATATAACGTTACTTTACTGTAAATCAAAGATTTGACGATGGATTATGTGGGAAGCCTTAGTAGGCTACCTCTGACCGTGGCGATTATATTAAAAAACTTACTCTCTGCAATGGTGAGATCTTGCCGGATCCCTATACAATAATACCTGACGATCTTTGGATTGTGGATGACAAGAAGTGGCCAGCAATTGTATGGCCTGATATATATAATTATCTAATTCAGACACCAAGTGTGTATACAAGAGAAATGATTAGAGCGTACAAATCCCTTGATGCATGCATACAACTACGCGCTATGTGGTCATGTGGTCATGTGCAGCTCGTCAAATACTTTGATGCTGCACCGGATTTTTGCGTGTTGAGGTCAGATGTACTCCGGTACGAACTAAGAGCGCGGGTCTTTTGCCCCCTAGTTGCGTGGGCTTAACTGGGGCTACACAGATTTTTGACGGGGCTTTAGCGCCCCCTAGCCCCGGTGTAGCGCCGTGCTTGGAATAGACCCTCTGTAAATCAAGTAATTTCGTGTTTAAAAGTAGTTTCCTGTGGTTTTTCCAGTACTGAGACGCTTCAAAAGGCATTCAGTTGCGTTCTTGACACTAGGAGAAGTCTCCCCCAAGTGTTTTCTGGCTCCCTCAACGCAAGTGTTTTCCACATACCATTCAGATCAGAAAGAAGTTCGAAAGCACTTGTAAGAGGCACGAAACTTACTTTTAGCGCAAACCAATCTGAAGTTAATTCATACATTGTTCGACCGGACATAACTGTTTTATATATATAGGTTATTTGTGTTTGCGCACGTGATATCAGGAAGCAATGTAAATGTAAAACACACACGTTTCTTCAACTTATTAAAATATCTTACTTTAATACTGCAACTATCTGTTTCTACTTCTTTATCATATTTATAGTGTGTGATTTATAAAATACCTTATATCCTACATCACATATTTTGATTTTGGACGTCTGGTCACTTTATATCTTAAATCAGAATATTATATTAATGTTAAGCCTACTATGAATATTAAAATACACCGAACCATGTGTCCTGTATAAAAGCTACATGAATGACCTTTGCAGCAAAAAAACCCGCGTGAAAATCAGTTCGGTATGATTAATGAAATGCGCTGACAGCTCATTGCACCTGCCATACAGATTACACTGAGTGGAGCGGGTGACCGGTCTAAGATGGCGGCCCCACGGCTCGCACGCGCCAGTAGGCAGTAGCGGTCGATAGGGCGTCTATCTATATTATGTCTATGGTTGTCGCGCTGCTTCTGGCGCGTCACGCATGGTGACGAAATCACTGATAGGCAGACTGAATCGAGTAACGTTTAACGCCTTTATCATTAAAAGTGCAAAGAAAAAACATCCATATAAAGTCTAACATGCTTAAATCAAATGAGCTATTAGCTAGTATCGATACAATCGATTCATTACCTTTTAAAACGATGTTAGATCGATATATGTCGACCGGAAGGCCAATTTGCCGATCACAGATCGATGCAGTAGGATCGTAGGAATATAAATCGATACATCAATGTAGTTGATGAATCGTTACACCCAGTGGTTAAATTGGGCCGGGGCTCTCTGGGGTTCAGCCCCGGCACATAAGCCTGCTCGTTTGCAGTCAGTTGCCTACTGGAAATTATGTCACATAAAATTTGATGAAAGTGATGCTTTTGCAAACATATTTCTGATTATAAATGAAAGATTTTGAAATGGCATGTCTATTTTGTCTCGGCGGAGCTGAGATGAGAACAATCGGAACACGGACGTCTTGTTCAGCTGCTTAATCTCGTTGTCAGTCGACCATGATCGCGCACCGCTCGCGCATGCCATGCGCATCTAGATAGGCTACTTCTCAGAACTCTGACACGGATAAATGTACGCAGCAATAATGAATGTTCCTGGGAGATCCGTAGTTGCGCGGGATGTGGAAGCGCGCAAAAGTTCCAGAACCTTCTACTGCCTAAAAAAAAAAAAAAAAAAAAAAACACTAGCTGCTGGCCGCCGCTGCAGCAGATCAATTTTGTCAAGTTCAGCACAACGTTGGTTGTACAAAAAGTGCCCTGAATGACAAGGTAAGGAAAATATATTTGGCACATTGTATGGGTCACTATATCATAACAAGGTAATACAATGTGTAATCAAGCGTTTTATATTTAATATGAGGGAAATAGGCTACACATGCCGTGGACGTGACACAAAAAATCTTTAACTTTTAGGTGGCGAAATTTTTTTTTTGTAATTCTGTGAATTACACTGCAAACCAAAGTAATACTACCCTCCGGATGAAGAAGGGTTGTGTCACAGTGTCTGGTTTGTGTTCCCTGGGTGTCCACTAGAGGTCCTCTTCCCGCACGGTGTCCTACACTCTGTTACTACATTTCCCATGATCCTGTCTGTCACTGAGTGTTCATTGTGTTCAGCCGTTTCTCGTCACCTCGTTTAGCACTTGTGTATATATACCCTGTCAGTTTCAGTGTTTGTCACGGAGTCCTTGTTTAATGTCCTCACACTTTTGTTCTTGTTCGCTGCCAGTTCTTGTTCGTTGCCAGTTCTTGTTCGTGTTTTATGTTCTTGGATTGACTTATTGGATTTTGACCATTTGCCTGAACTGATTGTGAGTACGGATTACCCCAATAAATTAACTGCACTTGGATCTCTCTCTTTTGTGTGTTGGATTCGTGACAGGTTGGCTTTCCACAGAACATAACATATTCATTTTATTTTATTTTTCATGTTCGCACTTCGCATATGAGGAAAAAACAATGTTACTGACGGACCGCTCTGAAAGCGGCACTAAAAGACGGTTTAAAACTTTCACTGAGACCTCAAACAGAAAGCACATAGCCTTTCTTTAAAATTAATTTTGTTTTGTATTAATTGTATCTTAATTGTAATAAATTTATCAACCATTTGCCTGGATTTAATAAATAAGATGTAAATATAGTATATAAACAATTTAGATAATCACGACATGGACGCGCCGGCAAGTGAACTGGACTCTCGTCTCATAAATGAACCGAAACTCAGCGTATAAGGTAGCCTACTTGCCTGACAGACCTGATAAATATATCTATAGAACGTTTGGAAGGTCTTCTTTTAAACAGAACAATTCAAAACGAAAGAAAACAGACCGCTGCTTGTGTAATCCGAAATGTGCATTTCTCTCTGGCGCGTTCACTACTGCGAAGATTGCGAGGATAGCATCGTCAACTTCATCTATGCAGGCAGGGCACTGACACAGAAAACACTTGTTTATTAATAAACAATTAAAATGTCTCCTTGCTATATTTTACATATTCATAATCATTACTTTTGCCGGTTCTTTGTGACAGCTTTTATGTGCTTTATTGGCAGCGCCGCCCTTATGTTACATGAACTCGTCACCGCATCAGCACCGAAAACATGGACATTTTTTTCAATCCCTGTTTTGGCAGGGGGAAAAACTGATCAGAAAATGTAACGAAACGTTATAGAAATGTAGTGGAGTAGAAAGTATAATAATTGCTGCAAAATGTAACGAAGTAAAGATTTATCAATATGGACGTTGGCGTACGGCACGCTCAAATCCTACGCCAGCTCAGGAGGTGGTGTACGCACGTTTTGAGTTAGTGTGGAAATGCGCAGAAAAACGTACTCGGTTACTAACGTAACCTCGGTTCTCTCTAGAAGAGGGAACGAGTACTGCGTAAGATATCCTACGCTAGGGGAAAATCCTTTTCCGCGAGATATTGAAGCCAAAAATTATCCTTAATTTTTAATAATGCAAAACGCGTTGCGGCAGCATGCAGACATAGGCGAGACAGCTCGCGCGCCTATTGGCTGCTCTGCGGCAACTGCAGCAGCCTATCGAGCGAGGCCTGGCGTGACGCCAGACCCAATCAGGGCAGGCTTGACGTCGTGCGGCAAGCTTTGGAGGGTAGGGCCAGCTTAGCACGCCGTCCAGCGGAGGGCGGACATAAGTGGGCCGCTATCGCCTCTTCGACCGGCGGCAGCGAAAGGTATCCTCTGTTCTTGGCATCGTTGACTGCAGAGAATGCCAAAGAGACAGCAGGACGCACTCTAGCTGAATAGGGGGCGTTCCATGACTTAGCGACTTCTTCGTGTAGCTCAGGAAGAAAGGGCGCTGGTCTGGACGCAGGCGAAGCGCGCTCCCCAGGCAGGAAAAAGCCATCCAGCCGGTTGTGAGCGGGCTGCTCGGGCGAAGACCACTCGAGGCCGAGGCTCGCCGCGGCCTGTGCGAGTACTTGCATGAGCTCCGTCTCGATGGACGCTCTCTTGCCTGACGATGTGTGGGCAGGGGGCGCGGGGTCCTCAGAGCCCGCCCAATCCTCACTGCCTGACGCCAGGATCGAGCAGGAATCATCCTCTCCCAGCAGGGCTTCCTCGTCAGCGATGTCAACGGAAGCGGCGGCAGACAGCGGCGGCTGTCCGTCAGGAAGAGAGGCTGACGAAGCCGGTGAAGCAAGCGGGCGAACCGGCGAGCTTTGGCGGCTGGGGGAAGGTTCCGTGACCCGCTGGGCACGGCGCTTCTTACGGCGCGATGCCGCGGCGGGCGGGGGAGCAGTCTCATTGAAGAAGGCCAGGCGAGTCCTCAGAGTCGCCATAGACATCAGCTCGCAGTGAGGGCAGCCGCCGTCAGCGAGCGCGAGAACTGCATGTTCCTCACCCAGGCAGGAAACGCAAACCACGTGGCGGTCCCCGTCACTGAGTGTGGCTCTGCACGAGCCGCAGGAAGGCATCTTGAAAAAGACGCTAGCTCTTTTAGAAATGTGTGTCGCGGCGGCGACACACAAACAGAGTACGGAGTAATAAGAAAGGATATAAGCGCCGTAAAGCGCAGCAGGAAGGCAGGAAGGCGGCGCGGCCAGCGACTTCAGTGACTCGTCCCGCTGAAGGTGCTCTCTCTCAGACGGCGCGGCTTCTTCTCCAGCTCCAGCGATGCGTGTGCTTCGCTTGAAGGATGAAAAATCAGATAATAGCTGCCTGCGAGCGGTATTTATAGGCCTAGACCACGCCCATTTCGGCGGGACGTGACGCAGCGGGCGCGAAGTGCCCTGATTGGGTCTGGCGTCACGCCAGGCCTCGCTCGATAGGCTGCTGCAGTTGCCGCAGAGCAGCCCATAGGAGCGCGAGCTGTCTCGCCTATGTCTGCATGCTGCCGCAACGCGTTTTGCATTATTAAAAATTAAGGATAATTTTTGGCTTCAATATCTCGCGGAAAAGGATTTTCCCCTAGCGTAAGATATCTTACGCAGTACGAGAGACCTCTCGTAAGAGAACAATTCCTAACACCACAAAACGCACTGACAAACTAAAAGATATGATATATTATGACCCACTGTAAAAAAAAAACAAAAAAACAATATAGTAATTATAAACTTCAGTGTTTATTTTTGTGCAACATGGACTCCAATGTTTAATTTGTGTGACTTTACCAAAGCATTTGATTTGTAGGCATATGTATTCCTTCAGTTGCGAGCCTGTGTGGTTTACCTGACGTTTCAAGCCTTGTTTATACTTTCGCCTGGCTCCGCAGCGCGAGTCTCCGCAGACTGCGCGCGCACCTCCCCAAATATGACGCCCTAGGATGAGAATGCGTTGGTAATACTCTATACTCGACGCGCTCGCCGTCGTACTATTCTTTGAAACGATGGTTAGGCCCGGCAGGTGCGCATGGACTGGGTTCTGTAATGAAAGGCTTTCAATGACCAAAAAATAATTCAGACTGACAAAATAATAAAAATGACATTCTTCCTCTTTTAAATAATACTGTAATAATAATAATACAAATAATAATAATAATAATAATAATAACGACATTCTTCTTCTAAATAACAATAAGCGTCATTAATAATAAAAACCATAATAATAAGAAGAAGAATATTACAAATTGTCATGCAATTATTAATGTGAATGAATGGTACTCCACATCACATCATCATCACTATTGTACACCCCAATACATGTGAGGTGATACGAAATTAAATGCTAATTGTTTCAAAACACGTGCTGTAAAATAATGCATTGTGATAGGTCATTTGCTCATCCAAGTTTCTCTTCTTTGCCGTCTTCCGTGTGTCTATGGCGTAAAATGAGGGCGTGGGGGAAGCGGAGACTTGAATATATAGGGGCGTGTTATTCTAATGACGATCGTTTTCAGCCGCGGCATTTATCAAGGGCAGGTATTGCGTACACCTGGATTTCAAAGGTACGCACAGCTTCATAAATCAGGCGGTGAGAGGAGTGTAAGCATAATCTTACGCCAACATATACGCCCGTTTCTACGCAATTTTGATAAATGAGGGCCAATGGGTGGAGTTTGACCTAGTTATGTTTAGGGATAGGGTAAAGTTTAGGGTTAGGGCGTGGCTGGACCTTCAAGTTTCGCCCATTAAATCCAGAGGAGGAGCTGGACATCAAGCTCCTCCCACTGTCTCAGTGAGCGGCCTCTGCTCAGAGACTTGTAGAAGCAAGCTAACATGGCATGTACTATAAAATCATAAAAGATTTTTTTACAGTGTGGTTGCTTCTGCTAATACGTTTTTATCTCCCATTTGTTTTTGTTAACCCTATCAGTTAGGTTTAGGCTAGATAGTATGCTGTTTTTACGCTGTTGACCATTTTAGCGTCACTCTCCCGACATTTCTTTTCCGAACTGCCGCCATACGTACAACAATCAATGTAATAAAATTTTGACAGATTCACGTTCATCTGTTTCGGATAAAATTGAACACACTTTTAGCACCACTCACTTTGAGAAGCAGCCATGAAAACCAGGGCTATTACAGTTAACTATAACTAACACCATAAAAAAAAAGTTACTTGAAATTAAATAAAATTGAACTGAAACTAAATAACAAAAACTTAAAGTTATTTTATCATAAAAATTTATATAAAAAAAAACTATATAGACAATAAAAATGGCAGAAACAACACAATTACTAAAACTTTTCAAAATATTTATAACCATACTAGTATCTCAATAATACTTAAATAACACTGCACGAAACATGCAAGAAACAATTCTATACCATTTTGCAGTAGTGTCTAGCCTGGTTAAAACCAGACTATTCTCAGTAGTAACTGAGTTATAGTCTGGCAAAGCTCCATAGACAAATCATTTCCAAAGGGGCGTCACCAACGGGCGTCGCTCAAATGCCTCTGGGCGCAGTTGGATAGACCTAAAACCAATCAGAGATCGTCATCGTGTAAAGCCATATGCTGCGTCCCAATTTGCCTAAGTTACACTACGCCATAAAAATATGTACTCTTTTTGTGAAGAAAAGGTATTTACTTTTGAATGTGTAGCAAAAAAGTAGGCAAGCTTTAGGACATACTACTTCATCATCTTTATCGGACGGATCTGTCGCGTGCATCCTGTCACTTAAACTGCCCTGTCAATTATCGTGTCACAGTTAAAAAATCCTCTATTAAATCTAATTTAATTTCCTACCGTTTCGGAGAGAAATGTAGTAGCACGTTCATCTGCCAGTGGGTCTTTTATGGAGACTGTCCTCATGTGTTTGCAATTTGAATATAATGCATTTAAAAGTTGAACGGACGTCGCTCAAATGCCTCTGGGCGCAATTGGATAGACCTAAAACCAATCAGAGCGATCGTCATTGTGTAAAGCCCGCCTCAACGTTTCTGATTGGTGCCGCGATTTCGACGGCATGGAAATGGGCTTGAATGAGCTCTTTGCCAGACTACTTCTCGAGCAAATCTGAATTTGCCGGAAGTTGTCTGGGTTTACCCAGGCTAAGTAGTGTCACCACTTGCACATTTTTCGAATGAGCCTGGGTTGATATTTGCCCTGGGAACCATAATTCTTAGTGTAAAACTGCAGCTGTTAAATTATTGAATGTGTTTTTAAAAAGGACTACATCTTCAATAAAAAAAAAAAGCTTTAATGCCAGTAACACTTTATCAAACTTTGACAAGTTAGCTTAACCTGTTAAGAGGACAAGTTCGGTATTTTACACTTAAAGCCCTGTTTTCAGATCGTTTCTGATTAAATAGAACGGTTAAGATTGAAATTTGGACACATGATGCTGGCCCGAGAATTTTCGGTTTCTGTGGTAGCAGAAGGCTCAAGGCTTGATATGCATGACAAAGTGAGTTTGACGGAGCCTTTAGGGCCAGAATGAACCTATATTCTCCAGCCACAGCTTGCTATGACATGCGATTATTATTCTGCTCTTCAATTATTCAAAAGCACTCTTAAATTTTGATCATCTGCATAGGAGTTGAGGTAAGAAAGGAAGAAGAGACGACATGATGGTGTAATGAAAGCAGATGCGAACAAAGGATGTCTCTTTCTTTCTCGTACATCCACCCACACTTACTCCTGCCATGCGGTTTTGGTTTCTTACATTCAGAGACAGCTGTTTCCCATTCCAAAGATTACAGAGCATATTAGAAGGCCAGGCCAGAGTAATGTGATTCTGCCAGAAACAGAATGAGACCTTTCATCAGAAGTGTTCATGTTCATTTTCTCAGTTCACAAGAACTGAGAACTGATAAGAATGTAAATGTGTACCTTGAAATGCAATGTGAGTCGCTTTGGATAAAAGCGCCTGCCAAATGCATAAATGTAAATGTAAAAGTAAATTTTCTAACGGCTCTTAGAAAAGAGAGAGAGAGAGGGAGAGAGAGAGAGAGAGAGAGAGAGAGAGAGAGAGAGAGAGAGAGAGAGAGAGAGAGAGAGAGAGAGAGAGAGAGAGAGAGAGAGGCCAGGCCTACATTCAATCTTGTTGAATCATATGAGCTTATATTATATTTTATTGTCACACTTTAATGGGAAAATTAATTTATTTAATGAACAAATCAAACACAAACATGTAAGGAATGAGAGAAATGAGTCACTGGTACCAGATCCTCAGTATTCAACCTTCGGCCGCTGAGCCTGAGAGTGGTAGAAAATACATTGGAAGAGGAGTAATACGTGGCAAGTACTCCAAAACTTAGTTAATGGAAATCCTGCATCATTGTTTTCACAGTCTGCAGATTTTTTTATTTTTTTTATTTTTAGCCATTGAAATGGCAATGTGGTTTCAGAAGTGAAAGGAAGGATATACACAGAGCTGGAAGGGTGGAGCATGTTTAGCTCTCATGCTGCCAGCACTGGTTATCTAACTGTAATAGTCTCTGCATGCATGAGCCATACAAACGACAACATTATTGAGAGATTTTCATCAAAAAATAGTCTGATAGTTCATAGAACTTACTAGAATCTTTTGAGCCAAGTTCAACTCTTCATTGGGTCTCCTCAACATCTGTACAGTTCTTGTGACTCAACTAGAGAAAGTAAGTTGTTGTTTTATAAAAGTGTCTACCAAATGCTTAAATGTTGACGTAGAGCTTATTTGATCATCTTTCAATCATTGCTCATAGTAATAGTATATTACTATTACCCAAATAGTATAAAACTTATTTTGACAGTATAACCAAAATTAAATTCCAGAGTTTATTTTTGCTCAAATTCAATTTATCTTGTAATGCAGTTTTGTTTATTACCACTTTAGCGCCAAAAGTTGCAGAGTGTACCTTTAACAAACAGTTATTTTAAGAGTATGGTTATCACCAGTGGTGGAATGTAACGAAGTACAAATACTTTTCACGTATCTGTACTTTAAGTAGAATCAATAGTGCATACTTTTGACTTTTACTTCGTTACTTTTTGCAGCAATTATTATACTTTCTGCTCCACTACATTTCTACAACGTTTCGTTACATTTTTGGATCAGTTTTTCCCCTGCCAAAACAGGGATTGAAAAAAATCTCTATGTTTTCAGTGCTGACTCGTTGGTGGCGCTGCCAATAAAGCACCTAAAAGCTGTCACAAAGAACCGGCAAAAGTAATGAATATGTCAAATATAGCAAGGAGACATTTTAATTGTTTATTAATAAACAAGTGTTTTCTGTGTCGGCTGCAAAGATGAGGTTGACGATAGGCCTACTGATACGTGATCTTCGCAGTAGTGAACGCGCCAGAGAGAAATGCGCATTTCATACGGATTACATAAGCAGAGAGCAGTCTGTTTTCTTTCGTTTTGAATTTTTCTGTTTAAAAGTACACATTTAAAGCTGTCTAAAGATATATTTATCAGGTCTGTGAGGCAAGTAGGATAGGCTACCTTATACGCTGAGTTCACTCGCCGGCGCCTACGTGTCGTGATTATCAGTTTTCTACAATATCTTATTTATTAAATCCTGGCAATTGGTTGATGCAACATTGATTAAAATTAAGATACAATTAATACAAAACGAAATTCACTTTAAAAAAGGCTTTGTGCTTTCTGTTTTCTGTTTGAGGTCTCAGTGAAAGTTTTAAAGCAGTCTTTTAGTGCCGCTTTCAGAGCGGTCACGTCTGTAACATTGTTTTTTCCTCATAAATGGGAACACGAAAAATAAAATAAAATGAATATTTTATGTTCTGTGGAGAGCCAACCTTTCTTCATCCGGTGGGTATTACTTTTGGTTTGTGCAGTGTAATTCACAGAATTACAAAAAAATATTTTGCTACCTACCTAAAAGTTAAAGATTTTTTGTGTCCCGTAACGCATGTGTAGCCTAGGCTATTTCCCATTAAATATAAAACGCATACTGATATTTTTCAATATGTTTTAAATGCATTTTCTGAGAATTTATATTTAAAGTTTTCACTGCAAATGTCCCGTTTATAATGATGGAATTGCCCAATATTAAATAATTTATCCTCAACTAGTTTTGTGGTGTAGGTCTACTGTCACGGTGTCAGGTTGTGTTCTCCAGGTGTCCACTAGATGTCCTCCTTCCTCACGGTGTCTGTCACATTTTGAACTACATTCCCCACGATCCTTGTCTCATCATTGCACTCAGCTGTCCCTTGTCATTAATCATTGCACTCAGCCAATTCCCCATTAGCATTGTCATTTCCCTGTGTATATAACCCTGTCTGTTTTAGTATGTGTCACAGAGTCCTTGTATTTATCATGCCACTTCAGTGTTCTGTTCTTGTCTGCTCTTGTTTTGTGTTTTTTGGATTGCTCCTTTGATATTTGACCTATGCCTGGACTGTGTACGATTTTGGATTAACCCTTAATAAATACTTACTGCATATTGGATCTCCCTGTTTCCCGAGTGTGGATCGTGACAGAAGGACTCCGTCACCAAAGATCTAGCGGTATGTTTTCTGGTGTTTCTTCCCCAGCCACCGAGCGGGAGAGAAAGATTTGTTTTGAGGGAACCCACCTAGTCATTTTTCGTGGGACCCGGGGAGGTCGCAGAGGAGTGAGTGGTCGAGAGGAAATCCAATATCACTCTCCACCATGGCCCCCCTTCGACCCTGGGCTCGTGAGGGACGGATCGGAGCCGCCGTCTCGCCATCGCGGATGGAGAAGGGGGAGGAGGCACACGTCTGTCGATCCAGAGACTGTTCACGTCACGTCAGCCGAGCCTGTGTCTTCGGACAGGATGGCCGCCGCCGAGCCTGTTCACGTCACGTCTGCCAAGCCTGTGTCTTCGGACAAGATGGCCGCTGAAACGTTATTGGATTATTTTTCTATGCTATCCAAGATCCTAGAGATTCCCAGGAGTGTTCATGTCACGTCTGCCGATCCAGAGACTGTTCACGTCACGTCTGCCGATCCAGAGACTGTTCACGTCACGTCTGCCGATCCAGAGACCGTTCACGTCACGTCTGTCGATCCAGAGACCGTTCACGTCACGTCTGCCGATCCAGAGACCGTTCACGTCACGTCTGTCGATCCAGAGACTGTTCACGTCACGTCTGCCGAGCCTGTGTCTTCGGACAAGATGGCTGCCGCCGAGCCTGTTCACGTCACGTCTGCCAAGCCTGTGTCTTCGGACAAGATGGCCGCCGCCGAGCCTGTGTCTTCGGACATGATGGCCGCTGCCGAGCCGGATCCAGTGTCTGCGGACAAGAGGGTCGCCGCCGAGCCTGTTCACGTCACGTCTGCCGAGCCTGTGTCTTCGGACAAGATGGCCGCCGCTGAGCCTGTGTCTTCGGACAAGATGGCCGCCGCCGAGCCGGTGTCTGTTCCTGAGCCGGTGGTGTCTGTTCCAGTTCCTGAGCCGGTGGTGTCTGTTCCAGTTCCTGAGCCGGTGGTGTCTGTTCCAGTTCCTGAGCCGGTGTCTGTCTCCGCCCGAGGGGTCGTCTCCGCCGTGGCCGCCCGATGGACTGTCTGCTCCGCCCTGGTCGCCCGAGGGAGAGTCTCCGCCCTGGCCGCCCGATGGACTGTCGTCTCCGTCCTGGCCGCCCGATGGACTGTCATCTCCGCCCTGGCCGCCCGATGAACTGTCACTCCCTGTCCCCGTTTCCCTCCATGGACCTGGCCCCCCATCCCTCCCCCTGATCCTTGACTGTTCTGCCTCCCGCCTTGGACTCTTGTTTTGTGTTGTAGTTTTTGTCGTCTTGTAGCGTCTGGTAGCCGCTCCGTAGAGGGGGGGTTATGTCACGGTGTCAGGTTGTGTTCTCCAGGTGTCCACTAGATGTCCTCCTTCCTCACGGTGTCTGTCACATTTTTAACTACATTCCCCACGATCCTTGTCTCATCATTGCACTCAGCTGTCCATTGTCATTAATCATTGCACTCAGCCAATTCCCCATTAGCATTGTCATTTCCCTGTGTATATAACCCTGTCTGTTTTAGTATGTGTCACGGAGTCCTTGTATTTATCACGCCACTTCAGTGTTCTGTTCTTGTCTGCTCTTGTTTTGTGTTTTTTGGATTGCTCCTTTGATATTTGACCTATGCCTGGACTGTGTACGATTTTGGATTAACCCTTAATAAATACTTACTGCATATTGGATCTCCCTGTTTCCCGAGTGTGGATCGTGACATCTACGTATTGTATAGCCTAATGTTAACTTCAAAAAAGGGGTGTGTCGTGATTCTGCCTTCTCACACCGTGACACAGGTTCGTAGATCTGAGTGTAGCGATTTCGGATTCATATTGCATATTGTTACAGCCCTAATTATTAGAATATAGACATTAAGAGAATACATTGTTATGCAAGTACTTTTACTTTTAATACTTAAAGTACATTTAAAATCAGGTACTTTTTACTTTTTACTTAAGTAGGGTTTTCATTGTGGTACTTCTACTTTTACTTAAGTAAATATGTCTCTGGTTATTTGTACTTTTACTCAAGTACTGAGATTCAGTACTTCCTCCACCACTGGTTATCACTGAAATTTCGATCACACTTTGCCTACTTTTTAAACAGCATTATGTTAAAAATGGAACACAATGGCAACGTTTACACTTGCTTTACACCTGCTCTGTATTTTTATATTCCATGTTGCTCTCTAGTAAATGTACAGCAATACTACCCATTGACTGCTATGCAGACATCTACCACAGTATAAATGATATCACAGAGTATTTACTGGATTTCTTCTATCAGATATACAATCTAGGTAAACATATTAATGTCAGTTAATTATGACAAATATACCATCCAGCCCAACATCTAAGTCGGCTCAATGTTTTTTTCTTTTTCAAGTTTTAGTAAGACTTTCTTATAACGGGAAGTGTTCAGTGTTGCTGCAGGCTCTCTGTAACTGTATGGGCCCACATGGGCCCCAGTGCAGAACTGGCTTCCTTTATCTAACATTCAGACACTTTACACCTTTTTTTTTTATTAAAAGCTTTGCATTCTCCTCTGTTGCCACTTATTTCTGTTACATTCCTCACAGTTCTTTGATAACCTCTTTTCTGAGATAAACAGAACAAGGCATACAGGGAAAAAAAGGTTATCAGAACCTAACCAGATGAAGTAAGTGATAAAAGAGGGATTCCGTAGATAGAGGTTTCCTCAGTTTGGGCACTTTTATGTCCTAGGGGTTTATTTTTTATTAAAACTAACATAATTTACTTTTGTTACATTTAAGCAGTTATGTCTAAACTGCTGCAATAAGTGCAAGAACTAGCATAAAATGTAGCCGCAGTCACATTCATCAGGCTTGTGGAAAAAGTAGCATGCTTTTAGCATAATATACCTTTTTCCAGATAGAACAGTCTTTCCAATGGCATGCACCGTATGAAGGTCCTAGATCACATGTAATTTTTTCAATAGACCATTTGGGTGTAGGCAGAGCCAATCCTGACCTCCCTTGGGCGGTGTTGGGCCCTAAGCAAATTTCTGTTAAGGGGCCCTCCTACCTTTTTTTCCTTTTTTTTTTTTTTTTTGTCAGGCACTTAGTCACAGAACACAGACCTGGAAGTGGCCGACATTAGCAGGCAAGACACAGAAAGACCAAAAGATGCACTACCCAGCTGGGTTAGCAAGTTAGACAGACTAGAAAAAGATGCACTACCCAGCTTAACTTTACTGTTATCTGCTGACATCAAACTTGGAGAGGAGAGAACACAAGTCTACCTGATTGCTGTTCACGCAATTCACTCTCATGATGGTTAAAAAAAAAAAAAAAAAAACGGTTCTGCAGTAGCAGTCTACTGAAGCCATGAAAAAAAATTTAAAAAAATAATTTCAGGTTTATGTCTCAGAATTCTGACTTTTTTTCTTGCAATTCCGAGTTTTTATCCCCCTATTTTGAAAAATATCAGAAACATAAACTCGTTATTCTGTATAATGAGTTTATATCTTGCAATTCAGATTTTTCTTCTCTTATACTTTTCCCCTCAAAATATAAACTCACAATTGGGAGATATAAACCACCCTTTAAAGCATTCTCTAAAGCCATGCCTCCTCCAAAACACATGAATTTGCAGAGCCAGAGCAGAGTCTGCAAAGTGTTATGAGAGACGGTGTTAAATTGCTTCATGTCTCGAAGCACATAACATTACAATCTTAATGAATTTAAACAACTTAGAGAGCTCTGACATGTACCACCTGTTACATGTTAAATCTCCCGGAATCGCGAGCGAGCATGAGCGCGCCTACATAGCGCGCGCACAGCAGAGAGAGGGAGCGAGAGACCTTGCCTGTGTGTGCAGAGCAGCAGTCATTTATCAGAGGTGTGTGTGTGTTTACCTTATTTGTTTATGGTTTTTGCAACTTACGTCCATGAGCAAATAGCTGCAGATATTATTATGGGCTATGGCAGTATTGACCTAACTGCACTTTGTTTTTATGAGAGAACATTTCATTGTTAAACCTTTCTGCAGGCCAGTAGGCTTTTACATTATTATTTAATGTACACAGGAGTGGGGTCAAGTTAAACATTTAATTTTATACTTTGCAATGTGCTAAATAAATGTTTGCATACAATTTTAATTGATTTATTCTTTGAAACTTTAATATTAATTTATGCAATTGCAATGCCTTGATTTTAGTAAAGTTAGTACACAGTCATAGCCATAAATGCAATGGTACTAATAATTGGCATAATTTCTTTCGCCTTTTCGGTTTTCGGCCTTGGTTTCCTCTTTTTCGGTTTTCGGTTTCGGCCAAGAATTTTCATTTCGGTGCATCCCTAAAACGCATAAATCTGAGTCTAAGGATGAACAGCTCAAAGTAGAATGTCACAGGTTGCCATCTCGTAATTACGATAGCCTAATTACGACATGGAGTGAACGCAGCATAAGCTTCTTGTTTTGGTTCAGGAGGAACTGGTGGCTGCTGTTTGTTTGCGGTGATAATATGGACTAAATGCAATGATTTGATGAACATTTTTGGTCCTGAGACTTCCACAGAAGATTTTTTTTAAATATTAAGACCACTTTTATTATTGATTGCTATCAAGATGTCAAGAGAGTTTCAACCACTATAACAAAGTGTTTGTGAAAAACATTACCACCCGTAGCTTTAATTAAACACTTTTCGAAGACAGTAGCAGATATGAAATAACTATTACACTTTAAGGTGGTCTTTTTACAATGCAAGTACACAAATATTTACTGAGCAATATTAATTAACAACATGTCACGTTTCCCCAATATGCATTTCTGTGGACCCTTATTTTGAAGTTTGTTTACCTCAATGCAGAGCCATAGAGAGAAAGAGTTGCGACACTCTTTGATGTCGCCGCTATGGCTGTCACGTGGTTCATCCCCAATAGTTCCAAAACGTACACTGGCTGTCATGTTCTTCTATGGGGCAGACAGCAGCGATTGCATTATTGAACGGTAAATATAAAATAAAACACACACCCAAGTACTTTTTCAGCTGTTATTGCATTATTGCATTTTGTTAATGTCAGTTTTGCATTTGGAGACAAGTTTTAGGCTATATTTTTGGAGGGAAAAGCTTAGTGTTCATGTTCGCATGGGTAGTAGCACTGGCTTTAGCGGCTATAACTTAAAGGTATAGCGGAGGATCTTTCCAAATTTTAGATAAGACCCGCCCTCTCCACTTTTTGAAAAGTTTGATTGATTCACCAGAATGATTGACAATTAGGAGGACCAATAGTATAGGTTACCCACCAGGAAGTAAAACATCCTCCGCTATACCTTTAACTTTTCCATATCATTCATCTGATGATGGACGTCTCATGATATTTATTTTAGCACAACTGGGCTGTATTAGGCTATTGATTCCCGTGATTTTGCTTATAAATTTTGATTCAGCCATTAGCCTACCTTCGTGATCACGCAAAGAGGTCTGCCGTGGCGGTCCGTTCAGAATTCGCTTAGAAGCTAGCTCACTTCTTCTGATGAAAGTGGCCACCCCCAGGACCACAACGTGAAACATAATCATGTTAAGACTAAGAATATTATTTTAAGATTAAGCCATACACATTATCAAAACTATAACAGATTAAAAACGAATTTAAGCATGGCTGATACAAATGAAGGTTTTCAAATAAAATATTTTTTATTAAACAATGACAGACAACAAAAATGTGTGCTTGTGTGAGTGTGTGAACAAGAAAAACAAAAACCAGGGGCAGGTGATCCATGAAACAGACAGGACTGGTGATGGCCATAACAATCCTAAAGGTCCAGCATTGTTCTCACAAGCCGCTTCACTCAAGACAATAAAACATAATGAAAAGTTAGTATATCCCCAAAAATTAAATTAAATAAAAGTTGCTATAAAGGTGGCAGCGATTCATTACCGAACTCTTAGCTGACGAAGTCGCGCTAGCTAACTAGCTAGCAGGCAGAGCTTGAAAATTGGTTGAAACAACCAACATAAAATATAAATAATTACGCTGTGCATGTACAAATGAAGACCAGTATAAGCATCGCAAAGGGCCTCTGATACAATATAGACAGTTGACAATTCAAAAGAGGTCGATATTTCAGCAACTTAACTCTGGAACAACTCGACGCGCAGCAATGTAAGTGAATGGTGTCCAACGCCCAAATGACAGTGTTTGGAACTATTCCGATCTTCAAATCCCGGAAGTAGGCGGTTAAAGCGCCGCCATTATTTACAACGGAGGTCTATGGGAGTGTCGCAACTCTTTCTCTCTATGGCTCTGCCTCAATGGTTCTGTTACGAACTGCTCCGAGACAAGGTTGAGGATCCAAATACAGTTTATTATGTAGGCCTAATCCAAAAACAAAAAACACCAAATCCAGAGAGTAAGACAATAACGGGAAAACCATGGACACAGGCAGATATCAAGAACCAGGAACTAGTGATGTTACGTATGACACTGAAGCTTCGATGTGCGTATCACACAAGCGACACAATTTCTAGTGAAGCCCCGTATCGGGGCGTGTATCGGTTTACTAGAGTCACGTGATCGATGACAAACGAAGCCTCACTTTCTGTCAAATCACGTGCGCGTTTCGCTTTGGGTGTCAGAAGGCTCGAACTCCAGATCTTATTTAACGAGTCATTTTGCCTCAGTCTGGTTGATGTGTTTGTGAGGAGAGTGCTGTACTTTGAAAGTGAATCAATATTACATTTAAATAACCAACATTTATTTTTCACTACTTAGGCTATAATTTTTTCGTTGTTTTTGTGTCTTTTTGTTTTTGTAAAATCGTTGCACTTTTTGGTGATTTTAGGTAATTTGGTGTTGGTATTTAGGTTTAGGGTGGGTTTAGGGGGGAAGGGATAGGGTGTTGGTGTTTGGTGAAGGGTTTGTATTTAGAGCAATGGCAACAGCCAAAAATAATAAATATAATGAAAAACTTTATCACCTTTCTGTCATTCCTACAGTTAAGCACTATCAGTAACAAGTGTCATAAGCACATTTAATAACAGATGATCCTATCAGACAATGTCCTTATTCATTTTGTGTGTGTGTGTGTGTGTGTGTGTGTGTGTGTGTGTGTGTGTGTGTGTGTGTGTGTGTGTGTGTGTGTGTGTGTGTGTGTGTAGAGAGAGAGAGAGAGAGAGAGAGAGAGAGAGAGAGAGAGAGAGAGAGAGAGAGAGAGAGAGAGAGAGAGAGAGAGAGAGAGAGAGAGAGAGAGAGAGAGAGAGAGAGAGAGAGAGAGAGAGAGATAGGCCAGGCCAGGCCAGGCCTACATTCAATCTTGTTGAATCATATGAGCTTATATTATATTTTATTGTCACACTTTAATGGGAAAATTAATTTATTTAATGAACAAATCAAACACAAACATGTAAGGCTTTTATTTGTACACATAACCAGGCTTGGGAGGGTTGCTTTAAAAATGTATTCTGTTACAGTTACAAATTACTTCATAAAAAAAGTATTCAGTAACGTAATCCAAGTACTATAATATGAAATTAATGTAACTGATTACTTTTGGATTACTTCAAGGTCACATATATAAATAAAGTCAAGCAAGAAGAAATATTATAAAAAAAAAAAATGAAAAAAAACTTTTATTTATTAAGAATTTGGTCCAGTGTACAATATTTGCAAAATATACACACAGGCCTGAATATATATTTATGTAAAGGACTATACAGACATCTAGTGGCTAATGTATGGTATTACAGATTATTTTGTTTTATTTTTAACAAATTCTTAACAAAAAAATAAAAACATAACATTTACAATTTTTACACAATCTACATATTAGTTTATTTTAAAATAGGCCTACATGTTGACTAAAGCCGTGATCTTTCTTAATTTGCCTGACTGAACTTGGAGCGTTGGCAGTGGGAGTTCCCCTACGTTACCTAGACAGCGAACATCCCGTTACGCGAGAAAAGATTAAGAAAGGACATTTTGGGTACTAAAAAAGCTACTCTCATAATTTCTACAAAATAGCAGCGGAATTTCCATGAATTAAAAGCGCAGGCATTAATAATACCCGCAGGCAGCATAGTTTCTACTAGCAGCAGTGATTCAGTCTGCGTCTGAGGAGATTGTAGACAGCTGTTATTTGCACCCAGCGCGTGGCACACGTGAGTCATTACTGGCAACAGAACCAGGAACTACTGTATAATCAAGCAGCGCTTAATATAGTGTTATTATGCCAAAATACTTATTTACTTAGTTTTAAATGAAACCATTGTAATCCTGAAAGTATTCCCCCTTTTTTCAAAATGTAGCTAAAATCTGATTACTACGTTTTTTTGACGAAACTGTAACGGATTACAGTGACTGGATTTTTGTATCCTGATTACATAACGCCGTTACATGTATTCCGTTCCTCCCCAACCCTGCACATAACATTGAAACTATGGAGTGTGTTGTGGTTGCTTCATCTGCCAGAGCTTCTAACACAGGCTTCTGGCTGCTTTATTTTAAAAAACCACCAGGTGGCGCTGTTCTCGACCAGTTCGAAGCTTTGAATCTTTTCCCGGAACAGTCAGGAGAAAGCCTCAGTGATTCATGAGGCTTCATTTCCCCATCCCTACCAGGAACATAGACAACAGTGGAAACGCTCAGAAAAATGCAGTGTAACAACATACAAAACGTCACAGTGAGTGATGGGGTGAACCAGCTAGGCTTATATGGGGTGAGCTAAACAAGATAATGAGACACAGGTGAATGTGATAATGAGTGCTGATGAGTCCAGGCAGAGAATTATGGGAGATGTAGTTTGTGAGTGAAACAAATCTGATGTGGAGTGTCCTCAGGTGGCTCTCAAGGGCACTTCCAGCTGATGACCGTTATAGGTTCTTTATTAATGAAGACAAAAATAGCATTGCATATTATACTGACAGTTTTATCCTTTATTGTGTACATATATTGCACATACACGTTCCCATATAAATGTGAATGTATGTTCACATACATATACACACATATTCACGGAATGAGTTACAGCAGATTTCTAGTTACCAGCATACTTTGCTTCTGACTGTTAAAGGAGAACAAATGTTAAAATTAAGTGTTATTTAATGTATTTTGCTCAATATTAATATAGGGGTAGATCTGTTAATGTTTAATGTTCTATTATTTTGGAATTTAAAAGGTTTTCTGGTATGTCTGAGTTATCTTACGAGAGGTTCTCTCATGTTGCTGTAAGTTGCTTACGCTACGGGTAAAGTTGTCTTTTCTCGAGATCTGAAGCCAAAAATGATCCTTAATTTTGTATTTATTGTCAACGCAGTGCGGCAGACAGCAGACCATAGCAGGCTGTACGAGCGTGCTCATTGGCTGTCCTACGGCAACGGCAGCAGCCTACCAGTGAGCCCTGCGTGACGTCGTGCCCTCCACGCGCCTGGCCCGCCAGAATGGGTGTGGCTAGCGTGTATAAAAGAGGGGCTCACAGGCTGGAATTCTGATTTTCATTTCTTCAGCGAAGCTCTTCGCATCGCTGGATCTTGAGATGAGGCTGGACCAACCTCCAATTCTCACACATTTCTCAGCCCCCTCTAGGATTAGGTGGCTGGAAATACTAATATTGCAGTAAACAAGGCTGTTTTAATACACGCACGCCTGCAAACGAACGCCGACACAAAACGTGACGCTCTTTTATATGCTTGCGCTTACTGAATGCATATGTGTTCTCCCCCTGTGGCACAGTGGTAGAACACTAGGCTTTCGCGCCAGAGACCTGTGTTTGAGTCCAGCCTCTGACAGCAAATAAAAATTATGCTGTTCATTTCGAGCTCGCGGCCAGCTTTCTTACTTCAGAAAGCGAACCCGCCTCTAAAATGCCTCACTCACTGGCGAAAGGAGGAAGAGAGAATGTTTTGAGTCCCGCTGAGGCTGGACCAACCTCCAATTCTCACACATTTCTCAGTCCCCTCTAAGTTCAGGTGGCTAGAAATACTAATATTGCAGTAAACGAGCCTGTTTTAACACACGCACGCCTGCAAAACGAACGCTGACACAAAACATGACGCTCTCTTATATGCTCACGCTTACTGGACGTTTATGTGAACTCCCCCTGTTGCAGAGTGGGCTTTTGCGCCAGAGACCCGTGTTCGAATCCGGGCTCTGACAGCAAATAAAAATTATGCTTTTGTGAGCATATGAGCTGTCAAAGCATTTCGCTCTGTCAGTCCCCTAAAAAAGGCAACTGCAGATGTGTATTTTGCAGCCAACGAGCGTGTTGTGCAACCCGCTCGCCTGCACCCAAACACCTGTAGCAACAATGGGTATGAACCAAACGCAGACTAATCTTCTTCCAGAAGATTAATTCAAACTTCCCACTTCCTGCCGAACAAAGAGGAAGATTTGGTCAGGACTTCGTATCCTCATCAATCTTGTCATGGGGTCCAGGCGCCAACCAGTCGGGCTATTTAAAAGAGCCCCCAGCACTAACACATAACTGGTCAAATGCTAGCTTTGTTGCCAAATTACTGATTGGTTAAGAGAAAGACAGAGACCAAGGTCTGACACAAGAGTCTTCACATCCCAGCCATAACTCACCCAGGCTCCAGAGAGTCTGTAACCAAAGACTTTTATTGGTTAACCCCCTGAGGTCTACGGTATCGCCGGCGATACCAGCTCGCTTTTTTTTTATTAGTGTAAAAGAAACTCATAAATACTCTGTTGACTTTGATTTTCCATAGGAGTTTCATACATCAATCGATTCTGTTAAATGTGTATTATTTTTGTGTATACTCACAATAAAAACAAAGTGTTGTGCTTTTTGCCATTCTGAAACGCGTCCGAAAATGAACAATAACTGAGCGAATACTCAGTCAAACAGGCATACAGACACACAGGCATGAAGCTTGAATTCTCTTCTTTTAAATGAAGTAATTTATATAAAAAACAAATATTCTCATCTTGTGAAATCTGTATTAAAAGAGAGCGATTCCAGTCGACCTAATTACAGCTAATTCAGATGTAATGTGACTCCGCCCACGGAGAGCGCGCGCTATTCAAACGCAAAGGGTTGAGGCAATCCTGTGAACGCCCCCATCAGCTCGAGAAAAGTTTATTTAGATCATTACTTGTTTACACCGTCTTGCAGCGCTGTGAGGAATAATAGGCTACTAATGGAAAATGTCCCTCAGAAGTGCGGGTATATCGAGGAGCGAGCTGCGGAATACTAGTACGTTTTTTCCTTCTCACGTGAATTTCTTCACGTGGGTTTCTGTTTATGAATGAATAAACGGCAGAGATGCGCGCTGTTTACCACAGCTGGCAAAGAAATTTAAATCGCGTGTGTGAATGAATGATGATGTTTTAGCAAACTGTATTGCTATACTGAGATGAGTAAAAAATCGACTGAATGTTGAAATAAAATGTAGGCTATTTGTAAAAGCAATGTATTAAACTGCAAATTAACAATATGCCCTAATATTTCATGAAAACAACGTTACAGTCAGACGAAATATGAAAGACAACATTTTGTTGACTAGATTTGGGTACAGTTTTTACTGTAGAATATACTGCCACATCAAATAAGCTTTTGTTTAGCAATTTCTATATATAAAATACTATTTTTGTCAAAAATAAAGTCATCAACTAAGATGTTAGCTGTTCCAATGTTGGCTATATTCAAACTAATGAATACATAGATAAAATGTAGACCTATAATCATTTTTTTTTACAAAGAAAGAGTACACTTGAAATATTGTTGAAATTGTAATTATTGTTGTAATTGTAACCGTTTTAATAAAATAGCAAAACATATTTACAAGATAGATGTAAGCAAAATCTTAAATGGTCAATATAAGTCTTCTTCTAAATATATCTTTTGTCCTTGCATTGTGGCTCAGTCAGTGTCACACCTGAGTGAATGGCTCATCATTATGCAGAGTGGGTGTATTCTAAGGTGTAAACCACTCCTCGTTCACGCCCCCTCGCATATTGGCTTTCCAAGCAAAACCTGTTTTACATCAATTTAAATCAATGTATGGTTTTATGTGAACGATAAAGCAAGACTATTTTCACATAATTTTGAAGAAAAAACTCTAGGCGAGGACATCCATTAGTCAAAAGTCTTATTGCCACATATTTACTATGTGTTTTGTGGCCTTATTTCAAAAACTTTAATTTTTTTTTTAAACTTTAAAAACCACGCATAAACATTATTCTCTCAAAAATGAAAACATGTACATACATGTGGCTCACATATTATTGTAGTCCTGTTTGTGCTATATAGAGTGAATTTACACCTTTGCCATTAATATGTTTATAAGCAACTGAAAAAAGCACAAATGTCAGAGCATGTCAGAACACCCCCAGGGCCCAAAAAACCGCTCAGACTCCAGAGGGTTAACTGAAGGCAGAACTGGTCAACTTCGATAGTTTGCAAGACGGATCGATACCAGCAGATGTTGTTTTCCCCCACAACATTCCTGACCCCTTCCCCCTTAAGACCTCTGAACGAACAAACAGAGTCCGTTTCTCTCTAAACCAGAAAACTGAGATGTTTCCTACTGTATACATAAAACTCATTCAAGAACAATTTTCAATGGACTTACAATCAAACATCATGCAACTACATAACTCTATTTTGTGTCTGCAACTTATATGTGTGTTTAATATGCTTAGATACCATATAATTCATGTAAGTGTTATAACTATTAGAAGTATGAATGAAAGTGTGTACTGTTTCATATCAATGCTATCTTACGAACACAACTAGCAAGATGACTGGAATTAAATCTGTGTAAAATGTTTCATATTCTGATAATTAGAAATCATGCCTAAACTGTTGCATCTGGTTTTTAAATAGAGAACCCCCAGGGAAGACATGATTTATGACTTTGCAAACAAAGCCAGTGTCTAATTGGTCCGCTCTCTTCAGGAGGGGGGACAAACTTTGAGTTTAAAATCTTAGACCAAAAAACAAAGCACTCTCTTCTCTCTTCGATCGGCTCTCTAGCTCTAGCTCTCTGGGTTCACCCCCAAGAAACGCTCTGCTACCACTCTCAAGGGAGATGGGCAGAAAAAGGATGAAGATCTCAAAAAGACGATGGTTATAGTAACCATGTAAC
The DNA here is from genome assembly GCF_965113295.1 of Leuciscus leuciscus. NCBI lineage: Eukaryota > Metazoa > Chordata > Actinopteri > Cypriniformes > Leuciscidae > Leuciscus > Leuciscus leuciscus. The sequence goes on along the minus strand of NC_138735.1, from coordinate 6,113,019 downwards.
GTTAACAGACGAGCAGATCAACCCAAATTAAGATCAGATGGGTTAGATTCATTTCCAGTCATCTAGCTCCTTTCCGTATCTCATTTTCTTTCTTTCTTTTGTGTTATTCTTCTTTTCCGATTGAAAGTCTCGGTTTTAAGTTTTGCTGCAAAGTTTCGGTCCACGATTCATGGCTGCAACGCACGCTTTCAACTTCAAAGACTTTTCAACCATCCGACATCAACGCCACAGACATTTATCCAAGCACGAGGAGGCCAGCCAACAAAAGAACGAGGGAAACCCCCTTTGACGCTCAACAAAAGGGAATCCCCAAAAGCAAAGACCAGCAAGTACTGTATACCTCCAGACTAAAAGCTGAACTGGTGTAGGCTACTGATATAAATTTAATAACCTGTCTAAGAAACGATAGAAGGGTTAAATTAATGATTTGATGGTTCGTTCCAGGTCAAGTCTTATAAGTGCATAAACTTGAGATTTCATCATCTCACTCTTAAACTCACTCTTGAAACTTAATCTTTCCTTACTCTTTTTCCTTCTGCAACTCGTATGAATGTGTGTGTGTTTGTGTTAGATATTAGTTTGTATGTGTTAGTATATAATCAATAAAGTATTGTTCGTATTTTAACAGAGAGATTACTTGTGTTAATCTGTTTATACATCTTATTGTCTTGAACTTCGATCTAAGTTACCTATGCTTTTACCCGTGATTATTTCTTAATTTATTGTTAGCTGGGGATTAATTCTTTCTTGGCCAGAAAGATATTATATTTCCTAGAGTTAATACTTGTTTATGCTTTCTGTTCATTGGATGAACTGATCAAATGATCATACTATTGATTCTGCTACGGTAAATTCTGAAGATAATTAAAAATAATTGAATTATTAATTATTGATCATAATTCGTTATAAATAATAATTAATTAGATTTATACGTGGACGTATAAACGCTGCATGTTTGGTGGAGACAAATGCGGGAAGTTTAACCTAAAATTGTAAGCATATTACCAAGTAATTTATCTGTTCATATTATGCGGATGAGGGATCCGAACCTCTGAGAGTCTGTGTGTGACGTATGGAGAGCGCGCCGTGCGCGCCCTGTTTGAATGAATGCTGCTCGAGCTGTCTACTCTAATCTAGTCTGCCTCCCTTCCCATGTTATTTTAATTTAACTGCAGTAAAATAACCCAAGATATAAAATCTCACACTACGATAAGGTAAGAATTGAGCGTGTCCCTCAATTTCTGAAATACTTCGATTATAGCCTACTGACGTCTGCGTGTTCCAGCGTCTCTCAAAGCTATATGTGTGTGTATCAGCCAGAGTGCTTAATGAAATTATCATATAAGAATGAATATTCTCCTCACAGAGCGATGAGCGTGTTTCTAACGTTATATATCTGATTCACCGTGCGTGTTCCACGGAGATCAGCGATAAACATCATAGAAGCCATATACTTGTCTTACTGGCAGGGCGAGTTCCACTGCTAAGACAAATATTCCCTTCAGTTAGTTTTATTTCTCAGGATTGTCAGTGCGTGTCCCACTACCATTCCCGTGAAAAACTATAACTGTTAAAGGCACAATATGGGATTTTTTCTCCACTAGGGGTCGCTAACCTATTTACAATAACAAAGGCGTAGATTGATGACGCAACATTTGCTATGAATTATGGATTTTGTCGTCAACGTCAAGCCGACCGATCTAATAATGTATATACATCGATGCTTTTATCATGACTGTGATATGAAGCAGTTCGGGATTGCTAAGAGACTATCAGCTCCACACGTGACGCGAGCTCCCGCGGATATAAAAGGAATATGGACATTCCATTCTACCGAACTACACGCAGAATTACTACTCACAGGTCAGTTTATTAGACAAATTAAACTTGTGAGGTAACGCAGCGCTGTTTCACTTGGTCTAACATTACACTATCACTCTAAACTGCATTTGAATGTGTTGAAATGTATGTGTCAACATTAGTTTGTCTGTATGAGACTAGCAGTAAGCTAGCTAGATCAACATTAGAATAACAAACAGATCATATTCTAACATTTTATCATTGTTGAACTATATAACCTTGATTAGTTTTATGTAAATGTGCTCACCTGTTTAATAAAGTACATGTAGAAGCGGTCGACGTCTCGGACGTGGAGCTCTCGTTTATATAGTGTCCATGGGAGCTCTCGACATCTCGAAAACACCGCGCTGATATTGATTCTCGGTTTAGTTCTCCTTTTTTATCCAAAGTCTGCTTGCCATGGTCCATAATGTTTGAACGAAACAACAACAGCGTGCAAATAGACATTGCGAACTACACAGTTGTCCGCGTCAGTTTGGTTACTATCAGAGGGCTCTGGTTCATAGCTCTGGTTGCCATGGCAGCACGAGCGGAAACCAGAGACAACAGGGATATGACGGCATTGACGGCGACAAAACGGAAATAAAGACACGGTCCGTGTCTTCGAATTAAAATATTAATTTCTCTGGATTTAGAAGTTAATTGGAACTGTCGGGATAATGTAAATACACAACTTTAAAAAATATATAACATGGATATAGTGATTTTTTATATTTTTAATAAAAAAAAAATACATATTGTGCCTTTAAGCTTAACGTTATCTGTTTGTGTCTGTTCAATGAATTCTCGTGTAAACACTGCGTGCGTTCGAGTGTAATTGAATAGGATTTATTTAAGACATTGAAACTTAAACAACGGTTAGAAACCCTGTTGTTTTAGTGTGCTCAGATAACATTGCACAGAGACGATCCGCCGAGATCGCTATTGTTCCATCTATTACAGCGCAAAGCTGCCCTTTAAAGTTAATCACTCTTAAACAACCGAGTTAAGCCCCACGTCGTAAAACAGCTACGAGTGGTGTCTGTCCTTTATTTGTATTTTTGAAATGCGCCGACATTTCACGTGATATGATCGACTGTACGTGCAATATTCTTTAAACAGTGTTGAAATGTGCCGACATTTCATGTAACACGCATAACTGTTTACAGAACTGCAATTCACAAGTTTGCCCACTAGCGTTTGTTTTGTCGCCATAGTTACAATCGTGACAAGGAAGTCTTAACCAACGCTTCCGGGTGAACTCTGATCAACGCATGAACAGTGTAAACAAACTGAAACAAACCCTTGTGGCTAAGCTAAGCTAAGCTAAAGCTAAGCTAGGTAGTTGTTTACATTGAGGCCTAACTTATATGCTAAAGCCTTAAGCATTATTTACGGTTATCATTATTATTAACATCAGTGGTTAAATACAGTGTCTGTTTGAACAACGTTAAAGTGATTTAACCATTTAAACACCTCAACTGTTACACCTGTTGGTCTTTTCTTCTTTCCTATTTTACCTGTCTCATACTTTACCCATATTTTTCTGTGAAAAGGAAATTTCGGTTCACAATTATTAATTTCGTTTACCTGCATTCTACTTGAAAAGAAAATACTGGTTTATGATTATTAATTGTCAAATTCTAATTTGATGTAAAAAAAGGAAATACTAAATTAAGATTGAAGTTTTATTATCCTAAACAGGTAATTTTTAATGATTTCTAGATTTATTTTTAATAAATCTAATTTCATCATTTTCATAATTTCTAAATTTCTCTTTTAGATCTAATCACTTCAGGTGAATAAGTCTTAAACTTTGAAAGTTAAGTAAACTTATTCAACCAACATTTCCCTATTACAAATATTGTTAGACTCATACGTGCTCATTTATTGTTTTTGCGTTGTATCCTCCGTTTCTCATTTCTTTTGTTACGGTTATAAACTTAACCATTCTATTTGATTTATTCACTTACCTCTTATTGTTGCTGTGGAGCGACACACCTGAGCCTCAATAGGAGACATTGGTATCTCACTACAATTTTCCAATAAATCAGAGATAACCCTCTCTTACAAAGTTTTATTTTTGAATGTTTAGTTGTTGGCAACTATCAATTCTATACTCGTAGTTCGACAAAGCACCAGAGCCATTTGTGGATCCAATCTCCTTCCCTCCCTTCCTTCTTACATCTTTCCTGTTCTGTCCTGCTTTATCCCATCTCATTCTTCACACTTGTAGGGAACAAAGCTGGAAGAACCCTTAATCGAGTCTAAAGAAAGAGAAAGATAATCTTTCCAAAGAAAACAATCATTAGGTATTTGATTTTTTATCAAACCCTCTCTGTTCTCCATACTCTCCCTGCATCTGTAAACGCAATTTACAATTTGACATCTTATCCAAGATCTATTAACAGAGACAAGCGTTGAGCAACCGCCGCCTTCATAGCATCCCAGCTGTAAGCGGTCCAACTGACGGTGTGGTGTCAATCCTGCCAAAACTCAGAAAAGAGGTATCAGCATTATTATTGTATTATTTTTCCTTGTAAACATAAACAATAATATTGTTTACCTTTCTGGAAACAGATTATCACCGATAGAAAGCATTTACGAGAAAAATAATATTTCCCCTACTTAAGAATTTTCTTTCTTGTTTTATTGAAATTGTTTTTAACCTCTCTCTCTTTTTCCCTTACTCAGTGAGTGACATATTCCTCACATCACAAGTTGAAACCAGCTTTTCATTGATAGAAAATATTTATAAAAAATATTTCTCCCATTGAAAAACTTTTCCTTTCAATTGAGATTTGTTTTAACCTTTTTCTCTCTTTCCCTCACTTAGTTGAGTGACAAAGTTTACACATCACTAGCCTACCTGTCTACACTGAGACCAACACCTAGACATTACAACACTTCACTATTGTTGTACAGTCACTGAAACGACACTTAGCTGTTCAACCACATAGGCTTACACCCCACACAGATCTGTGTCAGTCTCTTCACCCCAGCGTGCCAACATGCCGTGGGCGACGAACCCCACTGATGTGGACGCATGTCTCAGAGGCATTACAGACTGCCTCACACCAAAGACAATTGAACTGTTATTATTTTTTATAATAATCATAACGCTGAGAAGATTCCTGACACATGATTCAAGCCAGAATCAGAACCACAACCAAGTGGAACTAACCAAGATTATCTGTTACCTAAGCAATGCCTTCACAGCCCAGCTGACACTAAGCGACAAGCACATCACCCACCTTCAGGAGGAGCTGACATGTGCCCAGAGCCGCATAGACAAGCTGGAAGTGAAAGTCCAGGACGACTTCAAGCGTCAGACCGCTGAGTTCCTGAGAGAGCTGATGCACCCTCAACACTGCACAGACCAGCTCAAAGCGAAAACTCAAGTGCCTTATGAAGTGGAGCAAGAAACAAAGAACCAAGTTGACAAGCTTCAAGAAGCCTTTGCAGTCACTGAACGTGACAAACAAGAATTAAAGACTGTCCAGAAACACCTGGTAAACCAACTCCAGTCTGCTGAACATCAGCTAGAGAAAGCTAAAGCTGATATTAAAGATAAGAACTCTGAAATTAATGCTCTGAAAGACCACCTGGAAAGGTGCCGTGCTGACATTGACCATCTGACCCAACAGCGAGATGACGGCAACGACGAGCTCTACGCGGTCAGAAATGAACTCCAGCACATTTTCCAACAGGAACCAGAGCCAAGAAGGGAGAGACTTCCCTCAGCATCACCACTGCTGAGCAGAACAGAGTCCTCCATCCAAGAACTGCCATACAACAGAACAGGTGAATGGCCGCAACCCAAAACATCACCAGCCTTCACCACAGAACTGTTCACTGCCAACAAACAAAGAGAGCTCATCCAGGCAGACTCCAAAGCTGCACAGGGGATGACCTTTAAAGATCTCAACCAGCTGGTTAAGAATATCACTCAGTTCCACCCGAACTCCATGGAGGGCCAAGACATTGAAGCCCACATCCGAGATATCAACTTCCACCTAGAGGTGAGACCTCATGTGACTGACAGAGACAGGTTCTACCTCCTCCGATCCACATCCAGTCCAGAGGTAAGAAGCTTCCTAGACCGACAACCTGCTCATGTCATGTCAAACTACCAGCTACTATGTGAGACACTGATAAAAGAATTCACAGGCCCAGAGTCAGAACACGGTGTGTTAATCGCCTTGGAAACCAAACAAGGTCCACACGAGACTCCCCAAGCCTACTACCACCGTTTTCGACAAGCCTTCTTTGGTGCACATAACTCACCTGAACATGAAGAGGATGTGAACTTCAAAACCCTCTTCCTGAGAAACTTGCACCCCGGATTAAGTCACCATCTTGGTCTCGAGGCCTGCGCCGACACAATGACAATTCAACAGCTACGTGACCTGACACACAAGGCCCACATCAAACAAAAGATGTCCTCAAAGAAAGGTTTGAAAACATCCACAGTTTCAAACTCCTTCAGCCAAGACACAAGCCTTGCACTGGAAGACAACCAGTGGCATGACAACACCACAGTCATTCGTAAGAAGCACAGAGAACGTGATTCCCATGCTGATGACAGATACCACACCAACCGCATGGAAAAGACATGGAACCAGCCACGCTTCTCAAGTAACCCGCCTCGGCACCACTCAGTTAAGCACAGCACTGAGTATGCCCAAGAACCAGACAGTTTACCCTCAAAAGACATGGAGCAACTAATGAGGCGACTGGAAGTGTTCCTAGAAAACAGGCTGAACACGAAAGACCACTGATTCATCTGATACACCTTCATAAGGAAGATGACAACCACTTGTTCTACAACAACACAGAACAAAGTGGTCTCTCACAGTCAACCACTGACAAACACCCAGAGGTACCAGAAAACACCATCCTGGCTACCCATCACTCATAAAGAAACCACCAAACGAGCTCCAAACTCAAGAACCATGTGTGTGCTACAGCAACCACAGTAAGCACAGAAGGTCAGAAAGTCTGTCACAACCAGAAGGCATCATCGGAGGAATGCAACAACGGAGACCAAGTTTTGCACCACAGCTTCACGCAGCCATGCCAAACTGCCTCCCAATGTCTGCCAGAGAACTTCCTGCCTTACTGGTTTGACCCCCAGCAGATCACAGAAGACCCCTTTTCCAAGGCAAAGAGGCAACAAGCTCATCAAAGCTAAGCCATCAAGCAAAGGGGGGAGCGAAACAGACTGAAACAGATCTGACCATACATACATGCATACATGCATACATACATACACACATGCATGCTCTACACAACACCCCTAACATACTCACTAACATACAGAAGTTAACCGCCCCTACTGTGCAAAACATTCAACAAACATGTTTTCCCCCACAGGTAGAAACTAACTTCAGAAACTAGCTTAACAACTTAGCTACACTTACCATAGGAAACATGGTAACTAACTACCCATCCAACAAGTACACCTGAGAACACCTCTCATTACATCATGATCCCTGACACCTTAGCTGTGCAACGGTAGTTACAAGTCATATCCGGAGGAACACTCAACTGCTTTGTTTTGTTTTACCTCTTCCTTCCTTCCTTCCTTTCCTTCTTTTATTAGGTAAAAGGCCTGTCCACCCCATAAGGGTCAAGGTCACAATAATAGGATTGACACACCACGCCTAATATTTGTAAGTCACCTCAAAACGAATGTGAGCCAGATAACTCCCTGCATCATTCGTATCACAAATTGAAAGGTAAATTGGTCTAAACCTAGAACAATTTAGAAGAGAATAAAACAAACAAATCAAACTTAGTCACAAAATTGATTAATCACCGTCCCAAAACAAATTAGGATAACGGTCCTAAAATTGAACTAAACTTTATTCAACGTGATTAACTATATTGAGAGAGTGAACCTGTTTATGCCTAGGTAATCTAATGCCCTGCACCAGTAAAGTGACCAGTCATGGAGGTGTTGTCTTGTTGTTTGCTGTGTGTGTTTGCTTCCTCTACCCATTTCTCCAGCGTTCACCGATGTCTTCTACTCAACCCATCCTTGAACGAGGGGGGATATGTAGCGACAATGGGTATGAACCAAACACAGACTAATCTTCGTCCAGAATATTAATTCAAACTCTCTGTGAACAAAGAGGAAGATTTGGTCAGGACTTCGTATCCTCATCCATCTTGTCACGGGATCCAGGCGCCGACCGGTCTGGCTAATTACAAGAGCCCCCAGCACTAACACATAACTGGTCAAGGCTAGCTTTGTTGCCAAATTACTGATTGGTTAAGAGAAAGACAGAGACCAAGGCATCACACAAGTGTCTTCACATTCCAGATTCAAATTACCCAACCGAGTCATGAATCATTCACAGTCTCCAGGAAGTCTGCGGACCAACGACTTTTATTAGTCAACTTCGATAGTTTGCAAGACGGATCGATACCAGCAGATGTTGTTTTCCCCCACAACATTCCTGACCCCTTCCCCCTTAAGACCTCTGAACGAACAAACAGAGTCCGTTTCTCTCTAAATCAGAAAACTGAGATTTTTCCTACAGTATACATAAAACTCATTCAAGAACAATTTTCAATGGACTTACAATCAAACCTCATGCAACTACATAACTCTATTTTGTGTCTGCAACTTATATGTGTGTTTAATATGCTTAGATACCATATAATTCATGTAAGTGTTATAACTATTAGAAGTTATAACACTTACATGATAAACACTATAACTATAACTATACACTATAAACTCTGTGTCTCTATCAGAGCCCACTCTCATAAAGCGGACAAAAGCCGCTCGAGTATTGAATGTAGGTCACGTGTCCACAGCCCCGTGCCCACACCTACCCACTACCCGCTCTGTTACACGGCCCCTCACTACCGATCACTCGCTGTGTGTAAGTCCTGTGCCCGCCCCAAGCGCTCACACATACTGACAAACACTGCACCCCCGGCGCCGCTTTCGCGCGCCGTCCCTCGCACAGTATGTTCCCCGTCCAAAGCCACCGGGACAATGTGTGTAAAACGGCCAGCCATCTCTGTATGCGAGCCGCCGTATTCAAGCACCAAGAGCGCGCGCGCCGCGCCCGCGCCGCGCCCACGCCTCCGAATCAGGTTCCCGAGCCCGTGCATCACGGCTATCGGAACCCGGAGGTCATTCTGCCCTTAGCTGTACTAATATTGCAGTAAACGAGCCTGTTTTAACACACACACGCCTGCAAAACGAACGCTGACACACAACATGACGCTCTTTTATTGCTCGTGCTTACTGGATGGTCATGTGCTCTCCCCCTGTGGTACAGTGGCAGAACACTAGGCTTTCGCGCCAGAGACCCGTGTTCGAATCCGGGCTCTGACAGCAAATGTTTTTTTTTGTTTTTATGAGCATATGAGCCGTCAATAGTGAGATAGTGGACGCTATCGCAGCTGCATATGCGTCCAAACACCTGCAGTGCCCTATGGGCATCAGAGCCCATTCCACCAGAGGCATGGCCTCTTCGTGGGCTTGGTCTAGCGGGATTTCTATTCACGACATATGTATGGCGGCAGGCTGGGCCTCCCCCTCCACATTCGTGAGATTTTATAATCTGGAAGTCCCCGCCTTGCAGGCTAAACTGTTATCAGTCTAAGCGGGATGTATGTTCTGTCCATTATTATGCGCAGACTACTCATGTGTATTACTAGCTTTTCTGGTAGCTGCACTAGGGATAAAAGTCTCTATATACAGACCGGCGGTTCCGCTCTGTATTGTTCCCCATCATGCGCTGATGTATTAGTGCGGGCCCGCGTTGCTGGCCGCCTATTCCTCACTGTGGCGCTAGGGCTTACACTTTCATACATGGACCTGCGAGGCCGCTCTATATATTTTCCCTGTGATGTGCTTGTGTACTGTGCTGGCCCGCATTGCTGGCCACACTCTCCTTGGGTTTATACACAGACCGGCAGTGCCGCTCTGTACCCTTATGAAGTGCTTATGACATGTGCTGGCCCGCGTTGCTGGCCGCCTGTTCTCGCATGTTATTTTCCCCGGGTTTCCCTGGGACTCATGCATTGATGCTCGCCACGCACAGCGTTGACAAGGGGTTCCCGTAGCGTAAGCAACTTACGCAATACGAGAGAACCTCTCGTAAGAGAACGTACTCGGTTACCTAATGTAACCTCGGTTCTCTCTAGAAGAGGGAACGAGTATTGCGTAACCTGCCGTGTCGCGCCACGAGGTTATTCGCTTCAGTCTATGAAAACCAGAATTCCACCTGTTCCCTGGTTTTCTCACTTCTCAAACCAAACTCTGGATTTGACATTCTGTTCAGTAACACTGGCAATACCATTCATTCTCTTCTAGTTATTGCGTAGTATGCGTATGGTCGTTTGGCGTAAGCTAGTTATTTTAGATTATACACAGTAAATTTGAAATCCGGAAATCAACACCAATAGAGTTAATTTCAACACTTTAAAAGTGTATATATGGGAACCACCCACAAAGTGTTAGTTTAACACTTTCAAAAGTGTTGCTTCTCGCAACACTGACACAGTGTTACAATATGAACACTAAGAAAGTAAAATATGAACACCAATGCAGATAACAACAACATTGTTACAGAGCTGGGTGCAGCTTTGTAGCAAACACTGGCAGAGTTAAAATTCTACACTGTTCTGGTGTTGATCTAACACTTTAAAAAATGGAAATCACAATCTTCTCAACCTTATAGGGGTCAAATATTTACCTTTTTTACAAACCTTTTTACAAATAAAAACAACACTAAGGGAGTTACCCGTTTTTCGTATTAGGGTTCTGCATTGCCTACAAGATCGGTCAGAAATCTTGGAGTAACGTTTGATGACCAGCTGACCTTCACAGATCACATTTCAAAGACAGCTCGATCATGCAGGTTTGCACTGCACAACATCAGGAAAATCAGGCCTTTCCTAACTGAGCATGCAACACAACTCATCGTCCAGGCCCTGGTCATCTCTAGGCTTGACTACTGCAATCCTCTTCTGGCTGGACTTCCAGCATGTGCAACCAAATCACTACTGATGATCCAGAATGCTGCAGCTCGTCTTGTCTTCAACGAGCCCAAGAGGGCCCACGTCACTCCTCTGTTCATCTCTCTGCACTGGCTACTTCTCGCTGCTCGCATCAAGTTCAAGGCACTGACGCTTGCTTACAGAACTATCACAGGCTCAGCTTCCTCCGACTTTCACTCACTCCTACGAGTCTACATCCCTACCAGACACCTACGATCGGTCAACGAGCGACGTCTCGTGGTTCCATCACAGAAAGCCACAAAATCACTTTCCAGAACATTCTCATTCACAGTTCCATGCTGGTGGAACGCTCTCCCCACCCTCATCCGGAATGCAGAATCCCTGACAACATTCAAAAGACAGCTGAAAACCAATCTCTTCCGTGAGCACTTAACCTTATAGAGAAAAAAAAAAAAAAAAAAAAAAAATTCCTTTCCCTTTGTAACATTTGGAAATTTGTTTTCCTTTCCCTTTGTAACATTTGGAAATTCGTTTTCCTTTCCCTTTGTAACATCACTTATCAGGCTTATGCTACTCTGAATAATACCTGAACTTCGTACTTTGAGCACTTCTTGCGTTGTTGTTGCTTTTGCCTCTTTATGATGACTCGCTGAATTTTGTCCTAATTTGTAAGTCGCTTTGGAGAAAGGCGTCTGCTAAATGACTAAATGTAAATGTAAATGTACTTTAAAGAACTGTAAAATAAACTGACAAATCATTTAATCTGAAAAGAATAAATTCACTTAGAAATAAACATCACTCTATATTACTCTTTCAAAACTTTATTTCAAAACAATCCAGAAAGTTAAATTGTAACCTTAGTCTGGGATCATAGTAGAAGTTCATTGTAAATTGTAAAGTTCATTGTAAAGTTAAAAATAAAGGCAAAATGCAAACAGTTGTTTTAACAAACTTATTTTTTTATTAACGAACAAGCCTCTTTACATCATAGGGTAACTTTTAAAATAAATTATGAAGGCACAATATAGGCATTTCTGTCATCAGAATTATATGAAAGCTGCTTATCAGATGGTCTGTAATACTATGGTCTGTAAGTCCTGTACATGTCAGTGAATGTAAGTCCTGTGTCAGTTAAGTTGATTCAGTACCTTCCACTTTGCAACAGTACAGCAGTGCTTGAGTCAACAACATTCAGCAGATGAAAAACAGTTGCAGGATATGAGTGGATCAGTTGTGTCCAGTTGCTAACAGTAAAGTTCAGTGCATAGGTGTTGTTTCACAGAGCAGAAATGGCTGTGCACATCCAACTTTCTCGAAAAATCCTGGAGTGCTGGTTCCCTAGACAACACAAAACCAGACCAATTCAAATTAATACAATTTGTGTTTTATAAATACAGCAAGTTTATGGTGGAAAAAGTTCAATCATCTTAGACTTTCGTGACTCAAACAAGAAACTATTTTGGTTAGATTAAGACGTGGATTTACTGATTTCCAAGTAAATTAAAGACTTAATTCATCCAAAAAATTAAATTCTGTAATTAATTATTCACCCTTATATTGTTCCAAACCAGTAAGAGTTTTGCTAATCTTCGGAACACTTAATGAAGATATTTGTAATGAAATCCCCTCCTTGAACTGACACCTTAACGTGGTGGAGGGGTTTGAGTACCCGAATGACCCTAGGAGCTATGTTGTCCCCGGGCTATATGCCCCTGGTAGGGTCTCCCAAGGCAAACAGGTCCTAGGCGACGGGTCAGACTAAGAGTGGTTCAAAAAACCCTTTATGAGTAACATTAAATCGAGGACCGTGACGTCGCCCAGTATGGCGCAGCCGGGGCCCCACCCTGGAGCCAGTTGGGTTGGGGCTCGTATGCGAGCGCCTGGTGGCCGGGCCTCCCCCCACGGGGTCCGGCCGGGCTCAGCCCTAAGGAGCGACGTGGGGCTGCCTTCCCGTGGGCTCACCACCTACAGGAGGGACCGTAAGGGGCCGGTGCTGAGAGGATCGGGCGGCAGTCGAAGGCGGGGGCCTCGACAACTCGATCCCTGGACACGGAAACTAGCTCTAGGGATGTGGAACGTCACCTCGCTGGCGGGGAAGGAGCCTGAGATTGTGCGTGAGGTTGAGAGGTTCCAACTAGAGATAGTCGGGATCACCTCTACGCACGGCTTGGGCTCTGGAACCACACTCCTTGAGAGAGGATGGACTCTTCACCACTCTGGAGTTGCCCATGGTGAGAGGTGGCGGGCTGGTGTGGGTTTGCTTATAGCCCCCCAGCTCAGCCGCCATGTGTTGGAGTTTACCCCCGGTGAACGAGAGGGTTGTTTCCCTGCGCCTACGGGTCGGGGATAGGTCTCTCACTGTCGTGTGTGCCTACAGGCCAAACGGCAGTGCAGAGTACCTGGCCTTCTTGGAGTCTCTGGGAGGGGTGCTGGAAAGTGCTCCGACTGGGGACTCCGTCGTTCTACTGGGGGACTTCAACGCCCACGTGGGCAACGAGAAGTCCCCCCCCACATCGAGAGGGGTCAGCTGAGGGAGCTCGGGCATCTGTTCCGGATGCCTCCTGGACGCCTTCCCAGGAAGTTGTTCCGGGCGCGTCCCACTGGGAGGTGACCCCGGGGAAGACCTAGGACACGCTGGAGAGACTATGTCTCCCGGCTGGCCTGGGAACACCTCGGTGTACCCCCAGAAGAGCTAGAGGAAGTGTCTAGGGAGAGGGAAGTCTGGGCATCTCTGCTTAGACTGCTACCCCCGCGACCCGGCCCCGTATAAGCGGAAGAAGATGGTATGGTATGCTATGGTATGTAATGAAATCTAAGAGATTTCTGTCCATTCATCGACAGGTTATTCAACGACCACTTCCAAAGCCAGGGAAAAGTATAAAGTAAATCATAAGTGACTCCAGTGATTTATCCTCAATTTTATGACAATTTTAACTAAACTTTATTTGCAAAATATTAATCTTCAATGCACGTTCACACAACAACATCTGCTCTCGCATCAACAACATGCACGAGTTGTAATGTTCTCTTGAACGCATTTTGGAAATTAATATGTTATAAATTAAGTGATAAATGTTTTTGTTGTTTTTTTTTGCCGCAAACAAAGCACTTGCGTAGTTTAAAGGATAATTCCGGTATTTAACACCTTGAGTCTATTTTGTAGTTTGTTATGGATGAACTAGAGTGGTGGACACAGAAATTTTGATGATGGGTCCTGTCTCGACTTTTTGACTCTTTTAGAATCGCCTTTGACCGCTTCAGAGTGGCTGTCTATGGGCATGCACGAATGTGTCCTTGAAACAACCCTTAACGTTAGTTTTCAAAACTGTGCAACTCACCGAGTGGTTAGTGGTGTTCGTGGACACACCACAGGACCGTGACATATTTTGGTCCTGAGTACATCGCCTCACACTGACTGGGTTTTGTCTGCCCGACCCCGCCATGCAGAACTAGCATATGGACTTGGGCCGCCAGAATATGCTCCACTCACCTCGCTGAGCTACTGCTCAAGCGACGGGTTGTAGGTGGTTAGCTTACAAATAAGCCCCAGTCCCCTAGGCTGGACGCAGATAAAATTCTGTCACATCTAGAGCCGCTGGCGGGCCCGCACCCTGTTAAATCTCAGCGTTAGGTGGCGGTATTCCCCTGTTTATACAGGGTAGGTCTGAGTACTTCACTTTCAGTTCTGACAGCTGAACTATCAGTTCAGCTGGCCTTAGCAGGCAGCTTCTGAAGGTGAGCTTGCGCCCTAGCATGACTAATGGTAATTTTCTGCTACTGGTTCCCTCCCAGAACCTCTTTTATCTAGACTACAGCCTGGTTTGCCTTGGGCAGACCATGTGATCCCCTCACTGAGGGTCACTTTGAGTACTCGGCCTCCTGAGTCTGGTCAGACGGTTGTAGGCCTCTAGTGAGGCCTCCCAGTTAGATCATCCCTTAAGCCTTTTCAGGCCTCCTCAGTGTTTTGAAAAACAAACACTGGGTAGATCCATGGACAGAGCAGAGAAACTCCCCTCGCTAGCAAGGGTTGTAAGCACTATGCTGAGTCATGTTCTCCAGGATACCCTGTCTCTGAGGTCCGGGCCGAGAGGTTCACTGTCAGCTTCACAGTCCCTCGGGTTGGATGCCGTACCTAAAGGCAAGTGTCCAGAGGGTCTGTCTTTGGACAAACAGGAAGTTGGCTAGACTGAAGTGTCCAATGTAAGTGACGCCAGGTCAGGCCTTCCTGGTGGCATTCCGGGTATGTGTATGTATGTATGTATGTATGTATGAGTATGTATATACCCTGAATAGTGATTGGCTGGGGCTCCTTTGGGTTCCCTAGCCACATTCCTTAGAAGGGACCCCTGTGGTCCTAGGCCCTTGAGCAGGCCCAGGTAGGCAGTGTTTATGGAGGTTTTCCTGTGGAACATATAGCTTGGGCTATGACCGTAGGGAATGCTGTCACTGACAGCCCAGTGTGACCTGAGGGTGAGTGGGTCTGGCATTTCATTTGAATTTGCTGGTTTTGACAGTTGTCACTGCCAATGGGTATGCACTTCCCTTAGCATGGTGGCGTTGGTATATTGTTCCCCTTAGCATCAATCGATGCAGTGCGAGTTCCCTTTCGAAAGGGAACGTCTAGGTTACGACTGTAACCTCTGCTCCCTGAGAACAGGGAACGAGACACTGTCTTTTCGCCATGCCTCGAGGCCTGCCTGCCAAACAGTCCCTTCAGACGTAAAGGTGATTGTCATGTTTGCAAGGCACCCTTATATACTTCCTGGTTAGCACGACGATGATATCATGGGCTGTTGCCAGTCAATAGGATTACCGTGATTTGATTGTGATTTCAGACACCTGTCATGCCTGAGGCGTTCCCCTTAGCGTCAATCGACGCAGTGTCTCGTTCCCTGTTCTCAGGGAACAGAGGTTACAGTTGTAACCTAGACGTTCAACAGCCTTAGAGACTTAGACTGGATTTGGAGATTTAGACTGGAGCATCTCAGACAAAAATATTAGAGTCATTTAACACCTAACACCATCATATATGCTCCACTGCACTTCAAGCCATTTCTGATGGATGTAAGATCCAGATAAGAAGACATAGAAGTCTTTCTTTACTTTTCCAAACAGCCAATTATTTTCTCAGTTAAAGGGATAGTTTACCCAAAAATGTAAATTCTGTTGTTCTAAACCCGTAAGACTTTCGGTCATGCAACTGTATCTTGTAGAATACACTCTAATAAATAATTTTCTAATTAAAATGTGTGCTTGTGTATGTAGTTTAAGGGCGTTTTTCCACTGGGTTCGTTTGCTGCGGTCCGAACCCGAGTGCGCTCGTTCCCGGCGCCCCCCGCAGCGTTGGTCTGGTTTCACACTCAATTAGTTGTATCGAACCCAGGTGCGTTTGCAGTGATCTTACGTCATCGCAAACGCACACGGAAAACGCATGGAGAATACAACTCGACTGAGCATAGCTGTAATTTGTCTGTTTTTTTTGGTGCTATTATGCACAACATAGTGAGAGACATCACCTCTTCAGTGTCCCACAACGTTCCCCTGCCACTCATGGTTGTCGTGTGTGAGGAAACAATGATATCGACAGTGATACGCATGCGCGGGATACTATACTTCCTGAACAAGCGCGCACCCGAGTCCGTGTTGCTTGCACATTAACGCGAACCGCGCCACGGTTCGGGAGCAACCGAGCTCAGACCACCTCCTCCAGGTAGTCTCGGGTTCGGTACTCTAGTGCGCACCCGGGTCCGATGACAGCGTTCACATTAGCGATTTTTCATGCGAACCGTGCCCCGGTCCGCACTAAACTGCCAGTGTGAAAGCGCCCTAGAGGTTGTGTTTCATCTAAGTGTAGTGGGTAGGACGTAGGCAGCGGGAATTGCGCCTTGATTGAATCAGGTGGTGGCCGTTTGGCGCTGCACCTTTAAATCCAGCAAGCTGGCGGTTTCTCTGATTAGTGTTTTGCTACAGACTCTTGGTTCCTTGGACTCTTGGTTGGTTGTACGAGTTGATGTGAGTTCATGCTTAAATGTATTTTAGCCTCCTTGTGAAAACCATGGTTGACATGGATCTGATTTGATTCAGACTATTGCATTGTTTTGTAGCTTGACCTGGTGTTTGTGCGGTTATTCAGTGCCGTGGTTACATCCAGCTCCCTGTCTTCACGAGCCCTCATTGGCTACGAATTGTGTCTGCGTGTTTCAACGAAAATGTAAGTTTTTTGCTTTTACTCATGAGTAGCGTTCAGCTTTTTCTTTTTGCTTTTTCAGGGGGGTAACAATTCTGTTGTGTGGTCACTGGTTTGCTGAATGTAAATTACTTTGTTTCTTTTGTGCATGTGATTTGTGATGTGCCCTATTTATTTTGTGTTTGTTTGAGTCTTGCTGAATTTGAGTGTTATTTATCCAAACACCTTGATTTTGCACTTTGTTGTCCCCGTCCCTGAATTTGTTGCCCAGAGACCTAATGTCTGTTTTTCATGTGTGTGTTCAATTTGAGTAAAATAAAATAAACTGTTTTTATTTTTATAATACTCCAGTCCCTCTCTCTCATTTTATTTCCCTTTATTGGGATAGCCTGCTTGTAAACATCTAAAATTCAGATTGTTGGTTATCAACTGGTTCAAAAAGGCCCCCTAGGGGTCACATAAGGTTGATTATACAGTATGTAACCATGATTGACTAGGCATACTCCACTTAGGACAAGATAAGAGCAAGAGCATGGGTGAAGTACAGCCTTATACTGATTGGTAAACTGCTCTGTGTTTTATACACATCTTAAGAGATATGCAGGACATTCTTATTAAATTAGCATTATTTTCCTGTTTTTACATCATGAAAATCTATATGGCGTTAGTTGTATGTAGGACATATATGACATAAATGATTAAAAATACATTAATATTATGCCATTTATTTATGTGGTTTTTGCAGCATATGTCCTTTACAATATTCTTTTGGAACATATAAGAATCACAGGTGTTTTTAGCCCGTGACAACATCCACCGTCGTTGAATGAATGAATGAATGAGGCATTTAAATAGCGCTTTCATATTTATACTGTACACCCAAAGCGCTTTACAGTCATGTCGGGATCTCTCCTCAACCACCACCAGTGTGCAGCATCCACTTGGATGATGCGACGGCAGCCACAGTAGATCAGTGCCAGAGCGCTCACCACACAACAGCTATAGGTGGGGAGGAGAGAGAGTGATAGAGGCAATTTCATGGGATGGGGATGATTGGCAAGGGCCAATGGGTGGAATGTGGCCAGGACACCGGGGTTACACCCCTACTCTTTACGAGAAATGCCATGGGATTTTTAATGACCACAGAGAGTCAGGACCTCGGTTTTACGTCTCATCCGAAGGACGGTGCTCTTTGACAACAAGGTGTCCCCATCACTATACTAGGGGGTTAGGACCCACACAGACCACAGGGTGAGCACCCCCTGCTGGCCTCACTTACACCTCTTACAGCAGTAACTAGGTTTTCTCAGGAGGTCTCCCGTCCAGGTACTAACCAGGTTCAACCCTGCTTAGCTTCAGTGGGCAACCAGTCTTGAGCTACAGGGTGATATGGCTGCTGGCATAACGTCAACGTTCACCAGAACATCAACCACCCTCTTCCATTGAACACGAAGTATGTAGTATAACAACAGTATACATAGTATAAACAGTAGTGACAGCCATGTATTATATGTATAAAATAAATAAACAAAATATAAGTGTTTGACCAATTTGGTCGAAAGAGAATTTTATTTGTATTTTTTTGATTTTTTTTTTTTTTTAACAGGACTCCTCTGACACAGATCGTTATATTGCTTGCACTTTACATTATCAGAGTACTCACTCCTAACCCTAATGACTCGCTTTACACATCCATAGACTCTGGAGGCGGGGCTGGCCCATAAAAGGACAGTTTACGTCTGGCACCCGATGCATGGGTATTACAAGCTTTCACTAAGAATTCCTCCGCT
This sequence comes from Leuciscus leuciscus, assembly GCF_965113295.1. Taxonomy (NCBI): domain Eukaryota; kingdom Metazoa; phylum Chordata; class Actinopteri; order Cypriniformes; family Leuciscidae; genus Leuciscus; species Leuciscus leuciscus. The sequence goes on along the minus strand of NC_138735.1, from coordinate 6,094,215 downwards.
TTTTTAACTGAATCAAATGAGTGTTGATTACCACCAAAACTGACAGGAAGGATGGTGGGGTATATGAGGAAGTTTGGAATTCCCAGCGCATGCAGCTCCTTTTGAATACTTCCGAAGGCCTGTCGTCTACGGGAGGTAAACCCGTTGTAATCATTGAAAAAACGCAGTAGGAATTCCTAGTCACGAATTGGTTCGGCTTTCGTCACTTCCCTGGCTCCTTGAGAATCTTTTGAAGGAAGCCTATTGGGTCATCCCCTTCCCGGCCCTGCGGCAGTCCCACCAAACGCACATTATCACAGCGAGACCTGTCTTTTTACTCCGTGATTTTCAAGGAGAGGCTTTGCTGCTCTGTTGTGCACGTTTAGATCTTTCTTCATCTGATGCGTCTCACCTTGAATCTTGTCTACCTTTGATACCAATTCTCGTACCGTGTTCGTTTGAGATTGCACTTTGAAAGCGCCTCAGCAATGGCGCCTGTCAGATTAGCCTCAGTGCTCGCTAGCTTCATCTTTTTCATCCCGGAGGGAGTTGTGGATGGCGAGGAGTCCTGTTTTTAGTCCTGTTTTTTTGTTTCCATACATTATGCTTGTTGACAATATACTGAGTAGGAACTAACTGGCTGTCGGTACTAAAAATTTATTTAGCAAAAGAAAGGAGGTTTGGACGGAGCATCAGAGTCCCTCGACCATCGTGTGTATATGTCATGTGACCTCTCCCCAAATGTGGTCTTTTTGATAATATCTGAGAGCTTTCTATACCTCCGCAACTGACACTTTGACACTTCAAAAAGTTCATAAAGAGATCATAAAAGTAATCAAGCAGATAATAATAATTTTCTAAAGAGACTAGACTGCTTTATATGATGAACGGATTGAATTTAGGCTTTTATTCACACATAAACATTCATCAACTCACACATCAGTTGTGGTAAACGGAAATTCAAGCATGTTTGCTTCGCGTGTGAGAACCAATGAGGATCATTCTCGTGTTATGCAGCATGTTTGAGCAAGAAGTTTGTTCTCATACGTTAAGCAGGTTAGGTTGAGCTTGTTTATGTTCGCTGATCAATGTTTGTGAATAAAAGCCTAAATTAAATCGGAATATTCATCATATAAAGCGATCGAGTCTCTTCTCGATCTTGTCCCAGTTCATTGGCCACTTACTTTTATGTAGCCTAATTCGTGAGAAATGGACATTTATGTGATATAAATCTGACAGATCCGAGTCTTTAAATTGCTGTGCAAACTAACATGGCGGCTCCCATTGCGCGTCATAGATCTAACATGATCATTATAAATGTGTTTAAATGACAAAACATATTCACTTAGACATTTTTGACAATTGGAATATATCATATCATGAAATATAAGTTTGTAAACATTTTTTGGGGAAAAAAAGAAAAACTAAATAATAGCGATTGGCTACATCTGTCATACTGGTGATACGTTATAAAATAACACCTGAAAAAAACGTTTATAAAACTCACGTTGGGGGCTCCGCTAGAAGAGTCCTGGGCAGAACTGGGCCCTCATTAAATTATGGATAAAAAATAAAAAAATAGGCCTATTTGTGGAAAAAATATGTAATATTTGAGTTACATAAAAGCTTTTTATTTGTATTCTTCCTAATTGTCCTTGAAATAGTGGCCGAAAAAACCTATTCAGTGATGAAATGTTTTCTGTGTTGACACAAATCTTGTGCGATGTCCTGTCCTAAACTGCCGAGATAATCACACAATGCCTGCCATTGGCTACACGTCTGCTAATGACATGTCCGATACGCATTATACGAATGACTCCTTTGAACCATTCACTTTAATGAAGGGTTAAAACAACTGATCTGTCCAACACTGAATTGGTGTAAAAAAAATAAAAATAAATCGGTAACACTTTACAATAATCTTCCATTTATTAAACTCTAGTTAACTACATTAGTTAACATGCTATTAATAAACTGCACTTCTACGGCATTGTTAATATTCATTTTAATATTCAGGCTACTAATAGCCTGCATTATTGAAATCAAAAGTTGTATTTGTTAACATAGTTAATGCCGAAGAGAGGAAGAGCAAGGGAAAAGGAGAGATCTGGGAGCGGGAGGGCCCCATCAAAGATTATCTCGTCCCGGGCCCAGGCAAGACTGTCAGCTGGCCTGCCTGTACCACTCCTGTGTTTCCTTGCATGTTCCTGCCCTGCTTTGTTGTTTCCTGCCCAGTCAAGTTGCCGGTCATGTCTTCCCTCACAAGGTAGTTTTTCTTTGTCTTGTTTAATTGTATTATTAATAAAAAGCCCATTGTTTCTGCATCCACGAGTCCTTACCTCATCCCTTCACCCAACCTTAACACAAAAAGGTTATTGCAAAAATAGAATTAAATAAAAATAACAATAATTTATTCTGCTTTGAATATAGGCCTATCTAAATGATTTGTATTAATAATTTGTATTACTAAACATTACACTAATGAATACCTAATTAATGTTAAATAATTCATTACCATATGTTTTAAGCAGTTCTACAACTTTGGTATTTGATCTTGTTACTTTCAATTCCCTCACAATTTAGGTCCCTAAATATTGAAGGCTGTTTTTTATTTTGTCAGTATTGTGTACACAATAATGAGTTGGCATTAAAGAAAAGCATCCTCCCTTTTCATAAAAGTGCTTCCATCAATGCTTTTTATTATTGTTGAAGAACTGAAGGATAGCATGACTAGATTTAGTTATCCTTAGCATTCGCATCTTCATTTCATACAAATGGATGTTTTTTTGCGGATGTAGTTTTCCTTTGTCTTGTAGGTAACTGCTGTGCTGCCAGCATACAAACTGAGCAGCAGGGCTTGAGGTTTTAAAAGCACTCTGAACATTATTCTAATGTAAATAGGCAGTGTAACTGACAACCTTACCTTCATCTCACCTGGGAGAATAATCAAACCTTACATGAGGCTCTTTTTAAGGGAACCCCCGCCCCCAGATTTGGTGTCTCATTTACAACAGTGGGTTATTTCCATTGACGGAAAGGACTTTCTTTGAGTGCATGGGTCATTGGATATGGTCCATTTGACCCCAGTAGACTCAAGTTCAGGCTCATTTACATTGAGGATGGGGGGCGGGAGGGTGTAACACTATGGATGCAGAAGAACTTTGTGTTGTTACACTGCAAAAATGCCTCGGTTAAAACAGGAAAAACAAACTTAAATATAGCAAAAATGCCTAAAATCAAATACCAGTGATATATGCACAAACAAAAACTAATTATATTAAAGTATTAATTAATAAATTTGCATTATTTTTGTTTGTTTGTTTGTTTGTTTAACCCATTTGTATTTCCACAATTTACTTGTTCTTAAAAGATTTTTCTTGATTATGTCACAAAAACTCACTTGAAATATCCATAAATATAGACTATATGATTAAAAATAAGTTTGGTTCTCCAATTAATTCACTTATTTAAGTAATATAAAAATATTAAATATAAAGATATTTTTTTAAACAAAAAAAAAGACAGATACTAGAATAAGAATAACTTATTATATTCTAAATTATTATTCAGTTTAGAAGTATAGGCACAGTTTGGGTGCAATTCAGAATTGAATTCAAAATGAATTTGAAAGGAAGTCGAATTCAAGTGGAATGGAATTCAAAAAGATGTTCAGTAAAAATTGCTCTTAAACATTACACAGTATCAAAAACTGAAATGCAATAAAAAAATAATTTAAATCAATATTTTCATTATTTTAATAAATGAATATACTTTATTTCCCAGAATGCTCTAACATACTCCATAATTATGATGATATATGATGTTATAAAGCTATCCTAAAACAATATGTTTGTGATGCAGAATGACAAAATTAAAATCCAATAGCAGCGTTGAATGATTGAGAGAAATATATCTACCCGGCTGAGGGGGGAAAAGTATCAGGGTATCAAAGTATCAACATTTTGCTGGAGTCAATTGATTATATTCCTCTTCCTGTCATTCTGCAGTAGGCCTAAATCAAAATTCAGTATCCTGTGCATAATGCCAAAAAAAAACTTGTATCCACACTGAATGCTGTTAAATGCACTGTAAGAGGCACAATGTAAATTGTAGGCATAACATCTAATCCAGTCATGACATGGACAATTCCAACATGTGATGATGCCACCAAAAGTGTAGGACCATATATTAATTCAACAAGAGTGTGTATACAGCTTCTCTCCTCTTTGTCTCTCTCTCATAAGGTTGAGTCTTCACCACCTGCTTCAGTTCATACACAATAATAGCTGCACCTCCTTGAGTTGTTGTCATGGCAACTGCACAAGACATCATCAGAGGAAAGCAGAGAGATGCTATGGTACCCGGTCATTATGATGTACATGGGGAACAAACTGTGCGCAAGCGTGTTCCTGTCTGTTTGTAGCCAACTGTGTTGGTAGCTAGCACAATCGTGGCCTAATGGTTTGAGAGTCAGACTGGTAACCCGAAGGTTGGGGGAATGATTCTCAATACTGGCAGAAAATGACTGAGTGTAAGCAAGGCAAACTAACTCCCGGGCGCCACAGCAAAATAACTGCTCACTGCTCCGGGTGTGTGTGTCCCTGGTTTGCAGTATTTGTGTGCTCACTGCTCCTAATGTGTGTGGACTAACTTGGATGGCAGAAGACAAATTATGGGTATGCATAAAAATATTGGCCTTCACGTCATGTTATTTTTACTTTCAAGCAAGATTTCCTACAGAACCCATAAGGCCAATTACATATGGTTCTATATAACATCCATTCATTTTGAGAACAATGAAAGCTGTAAAGAATTCCTAAATACCCATGGAAATGACCTGTGGTACAAGAAAGACTCTTGTCTCTTCTTAGTATCCAGAGAGCTATCATAATCACATGATTTTTTATTATTATTATTATTTTTGTCACTAAAATGTGTGTTCAAAATAACTGCATTTAATACAGAAATGTTGTTTGGTAGGTTTTGCCATTTAATTTGGGTCAAATATAATCAAAGATTTACTTATTATAGGTTTACTATTATATTATTATTAAAGAATAGGAAACTTACTATTCTATTCTAAGTAGCGCATTTTTTACATTTTTGTTAAAGTCCAACCAAAATAGCAGTTGATCTGTATAATTCTTCTTTTTTTTAGGCTGAAAAATTGGTGGTTTAGTCCTATTTGCTTTCTTCCAAGCATGCACTATAGTGTCTCAAAGAAACAATTTTCATAAAATGATTAAAAGCTGCCTAAAATCTGACACTTCACATAGTTCCACAGTCAAGTTATAGTCATAGGTCCTGAAGTCCCACTGTGTACACTGATTAGTGCTGTCAAATTGATTAAACATGATTAATCGCATCTAATATAAAAGTTTTTGTTTACATAACATTGTTCACAGATGTGTGTGGTGTGTGTACTGTACACACATATATATATATATATATATATATATATATATATTTATATTTATTTTATATATACTTTTATATTCTGATATAGATGTATATAATGTCTGAATGTAACTACAGTACACAATGTACACTGTACACTGTACATGACAAAACACCAAACCAAACAAATCAGCCAACAAATGCTGCTAGTTCTTTTCTCAGAACTAACTAAAACTACAGTGTTTTTTTTATTTTTTTACTAATAATAAAAAAATTAAAAAATCGCCTAATATGATGAAGGCAGACATAAAGGGGACTCAAAGGCTTTCTTGATCAAATAAGCCTGGAACTAGCAGTGAAATTAAATATAGCTTTTAAGATTTTGTAAAGAATTGCTTTAACGTTTTATTTGGTAATGAGAAAAATGCCTTAAACAACACATAACACTGGCATTCATTGTGAACTTTAATGATTGTCTTTGAATTAATTCTAAAGAAATAGCATTACCTGCATTCTGCATAACAGTTTTGATCAGTATTTTTGTTGCTCATTTTCCATTTCCATTTTCATTTCTTGATTTAATATACAGCAAATGGACTGAAACTCAAAAACAGACCTAGAACATTCCAAACAACCTTAAGCATCCATTTAAGGGAAAAAGGGCAATGCAACATTTGTTTTGTACAATATAAATTTTCCAGCTGTGGTTCACAGATGCTGCTGTATCAAACATCTACTGGTTCGTTTAAAAAACTAACAATGCTATTGAATGACCACAAAGAGCTATGACATTCCAGAAAGCGATAGTGAAATCTTTCAAAAGCACTTTGATTGGAACAAACAAATCCACAGTTTCAGGTGGGCTTTTGAAAGCAACTTGGAGTTTGGAGTCACAGTTTGGAGGCAGTCAATAAAGATTTACTCAGGTCTTTTGCTTCTACAGCTGTTCTTACACGTTCATAACCCAGGATGGCCATTGCATTATGGCAGTACTCCTCTACTTGTTTTATCTGTTGAATACTAAACACTGTTCTCCATGCACTGGCCGCCTGTGTCGCGTTCCTGGCTGACACAATAAATGGCTTTGAGGAAGAGCTTGTGCCATTAGTCATGTTAAGAGCAAAAGACTCAATGTCTAGGTTGGCACTGAGATTGGCAAATTGATAAACATTCCGGAGCGTTTTGACAGGGTTATCCACCAGATCTTCATAGCGCACCGCCAGGTATTTCCCTTTAAGCCAGTTGGGTGGATTTAAGGCAGTCCTCAGGCTCCTGTACGTCTGATCACATATCACCTCCATAGCCCCAACCGAATGGTAATCTGCACCGTCTTTTTTACTAATTTTGTGGCCAGGATCCACAAAGGGTACCCGACGGAGTTTGGGATCCCTGCTTCGGACCACCTGCAAGTTCTCACGAATTAGCCCGTGCCTCGATTTGATCCTGGAGTTGGCCACGGCTCTGGGATCTCGCACAAGGTGAATCACCTTCAGATCCAGAGACGGATCCTCCATAAGGGGCGCCAACACATTGACGTCCAGAACCCGGACCCCTTTTATGACTATAGTGCTGTACTTAAGGCATTCTTCCTCTAAAAGACTGAGGCTTTGTGGGGGACATTTTTTGCACACTTTGTCATCCACCATCCCGACTACTTCTTTTCTATAACCTGAGCAAAGAGGATACGAGCAGATGACTTTATTAAGTGTGGCCCCAAAAAGTCCAAGGGATGTGAAGTTTTTGCTCCCAGGGCTGTTGTACAGTTGAAAAACTGAAAGATCGCAGCGGTACAATGAGCTCAGCATGTCCCTCGCTGCTCCCTGTAAGGACACAGCATCACCCGGGTACAGCTTCTGCCAGATGTGCCACATAGGTTCATACAAGAAGAAAACCTCTGGATGTTGATTAAATAGCTCTCCAAAAAATGATGAACCGGACCTCCATGTGGTCAAAACGTAGACAAGCTGTCTCTTCTTAGCAAGAGATGGTCTGTAGAGGAATCGGATGTCCGACCTTCCCTGATACGGAGTGCTTCTCATCTGGAGATTACACTGTTGAGGTTCTTTAGTCCATCTGTAGTTAGCCAAGTTTAGCATTGTGAGAACTAACAGCAGAAAATACGCTATAAACAGGACTATTCTTTTTCTCCGCAACACTTTCATTACGATTCCGGGCTGGGATACTATTTTCGTGGGATGGTTCCGATATGTTTTGAGATTTCTGTCATAAACACCATTCTTTTCCCCTAGTACAGACAATTGAAGTTGTAGGAACTGGTTGCTTCTCATCTGTTGAAGGATAGAGTGGCTTGAACCACTCAATTACAGTGAATGAGCAACTGCACACACAGTATCAATTAAAACGATGTTTCCATGCAAGCAAACTTTGTTCTTAATGAAAACCCAGATGTTATCTCGTCGTTTGCCTACATATATCTAATATCCATCACATCCACAGTCCAGTCGTGTGCATTGTTGAATGTAGAGTCACTGCAGTGCGCGGATTCTCTCCTCAGTCCTCAGAAAAAAATGATCGCGAACGTTCACAATATCATATCCGTTTGTACGTCCATCAGTATCGACCGTAAGATAAATCCCTTTTGAAACGTTTGCTTATGTTGTTCTGCGGTGATGGAGAACCACTACAGTAGGAATAGACATTTAGTACATTATAACCGAGTCACCGTTATGAATGCAGTCAGGATGCATTCAATACTCCGCGAACATCCGCCGGCGTCTTGTTTTCCTGTCGCGCGTCGTGATGCGCGTATTTTTTCGCCGATGCGGCGTCTGTCTCCGGCTCCAACTGTACTGAACTGATTCAGTCTCGGTACGGGGTAAAAAAAAAAAAAAGACCCTCCCCTTCTCCACAGCCAGTGGAAATAGACTGGTGCTATTGCCACTTCAAACGCCCCCACCATAATGTCAGTGGTTGAGATGTCTAAACACTGAAAGTGCGGATGTAAGTAATTTACGTGAAGACTGCTCAATAATATCACTTAAAATCACGGGAATCATACATTCATTTAAAATACAGACACTCGTCTCCTTTTTTCTAGTCATTTTAAGCAATTTGAACAGGAGAAAAATAACAATGAATTAAATAGGATTTTTGACTAGTGTTTTATTCCTTCATTCATTCTATTGCAAAACAAATGCTAGGTATTTGCAGGCATATAAACACAAAAATATTATGATTTTAGCAAGAAAAATAGTAAGATTATATGCCTGCAAATAATTTCTGTAGGCTATTTGCAGGCATATAAACACAGAAATAGTAAGATAGTTTAATCAAGCAGAATGCATATCTCAGTTCATAAAAATAATAGCCACCAAATGTGAAGTAATGACACACGTTGCCATTTAATATTAGGCCCTATCATTAATATAATTTAATATAAATTCAATTTAAAGTTACTTAAGCCATTACTTAAGTTACTTAATCCCTTAGTGTTTTTAAATCATCCCTTAAAACGTATTTGTTTAGGGTAGCTTTTACATGATTGTTCATAATTGCCATATTATTATTATTATTATTATTATTATTTATCGAACATTTGATAGTATGTTTTTATTTGGTATTTTATTTGTATCTGTTTTTTTCTTTCAATAATGCATTGTTTGTAAAATTATATGTTTTATTTTGCTTCTATTCTTGTGAAGCGCTTTGAGATGCTACTTTTAAAGGCACTATAAAATAAAGTTTGTTATTATTATTGCCTACCTATTTTTGTAGATATTTATATAATGTAATCAAATAATCAAGTCAAGTATTTTTTAGCAGTTTAAGATCAGAACTAGAAATATCAGATTTACAAATGATTCACTCTTTTGATTTGAAGCTTTTCTAATGAATCAATCAAACAGGTTAACAAAATCGCTTAAGGCAGAGGCTATACTAACTTAACTTATAAATTAATTTGAAAAAAAAAGCAAAATACATGAATATTGATATTAATATATATATATATATATATATATGTTGCTCATAGTCCTTAGATTTAAAATGACTCAATTCTTTAAAAAAACAAAAAAACATTGTTGTGATAGGTTGGATGTTGATTTGATGAAGTGGCCTGAATGCAGCTCAGTTGTGCACATGCAGAAAATCTACACCATGTGCACAGGAGTTTGCTCTTGCTGTGATTTCATGTGACTGTGAGTGACAGGTTATCCCACCCTCGCACCGCAAATAATGTCATCAGAGAAGAGAAGAGAAGAGATGTCACTGCAAGAGGAAGGGAAAGTTATTTGATTCAAGAGGGCACATGAATAATAATAATTTTAAAAAAAGGATTTGAACAGATACATAATTTATAATAAATACTGCAATATTCCATTTTAAAAAAAGAAAAGAAATAAAGAATTGTCCATTTTTATTTCATGGTGACTGTAAAAACACCAAAAAATGCCATAGCTTTATCTTGGTGTGAAAAACATTTAAAAAATCTAAAGAACCTTTTGTGTAATGGAAGGGTTCCATCAATGTTAAAGTTCTTTGCGAGATTATCAATGTCAATAAAGAACCTTTATTTTTAGGAGTGTAAACTTGTTTTTAAAGACATGTATTGTGAGTGTAATCATGGCTAGTAAATTCCAGTATTGGCAGTTTATAGTTTGGATTTATGTTCTCAAGCAGATGACTAGCATGATAGGGCTTTGCCAAGCCTGGTATGAACTATAATCTGCATCAATAGTAAAAGCATTGCTATTATGTCGTAAAATTGTAGTATGTTATTCCAAACAGAGCCAAAGTTTCCCAAGTAAAGCATTATTCACACAGTGCGTGCCTGTCTGCTACACCACTGATATTAAACATAAAATAAGGATCACAAAATAAACTATTTTGATGCATTTTGATTATTGCAAAGCTAATGTACAATATATTAGAGAATGAAAAATCTGGTTTAAAAAAGGCAGAGGCTATTAGTGCAAATCCCAATAGATGCTATTTATACTTGGTGCAAATAGTGGCAAACACTATTGGCACCTCAGTGTACTACATTGTAAAACAGTATGCAAGGCAAGGCAAGGCAAGGCAAGTTTATTTATATAGCACATTTCATACACAATGGCAATTCAAAGTGCTTTACATAGAAGAAATTAAAATAATGAAAAGAAATAAGAATAATTAAAACAGTTTAGAAAAATAAAATACAGTACTTTTAAAAAATAAAAAAAGAATATTATTATAGATCTTTCCTTCAAAGGATTCCCTTAAGACTTAAATCTTTCAACCTTCTTTTAACCTTCAATCTTCTTACGACTTCCATCTATCAACTTTCCTTTAACTTTCTTTTCTCCCTCATTTACTCACACGTTCTTTTCACTTTCTTTAGCACTGCGTTCACATTCTTTCTCAGACGAAAACTTTAATATCGTCATTTAAATACTGTTCTACTTTCAAACCCACATTAATACACGTCACTTTCACATTATCACCTTCTGAGTGGGCATTTACAGTTACGGGCTAAATGCCCTGCTGACATAGGAGAAATTAAAATAATTAAAAGAAATAAGAATAATTAAAACAGTTTAGAAAAATAAAATAAAATACAGTACAGTACAAACAGTCGGACGAACAGCGGCACAGTGCTCATTCAGTAAATGCATAGCTAAACAGAAGTGTTTTGAGTCTGGATTTGAATCTGACCACTGTAGGAGCACATCTGATCTCTTCTGGAAGCTGGTTCCAGCTGTGGCTGGCATAATAGCTAAAAGCGGACTCGCCATGTTTAGAGTGAACCCTTGGTATTTCTAGCTGATATGATCCTAATGATCTGAGTGATCTGTTGGGTTTATATTCAGTGAGCATATCTGCAATGTATTGAGGTCCTAGGCCATTGAATGATTTATACACCAGTAATAATACTTTGAAATCAATCCTAAATCTAACTGGGAGCCAGTGTAAAGACCTGAGGACTGGTGTGATATGTTCATATTTTCTGGTTCTGCTCAGAATCCTGGCGGCAGCGTTCTGTATGAGCTGCAACTGTCTTATGGTCTTTTTGGGAAGGCCAGTGAGGAGGCCATTACAATAATCCACCCTGCTGGTGATGAAAGCATGCACAAGTTTCTCTAAGTCTTGTCTGGAAACAAAGCATCTAATTCTTGCAATATTTTTCAGATGATAGTATGCTGATTTAGTTATTGCTTTGACATGACTACTGAAACTAAGGTCTGACTCTAGTGTCACACCAAGATTCCTGACTTGATGTTTAGTTGTTTGACCCCTAGAGTGAAGGTATGCGTTCACCTTGAGAACTTCATCTTTGTTTCCAAACGCAATAACTTCAGTTTTGTCTTTGTTTAATTGAAGAAAGTTTTGACACATCCAACTGTTGACTTCGTCAATGCATTGGCACAAGGAGTCAATGGGGCTGTAATCATTAGGCGATAGGGCTAAGTACAGCTGTGTGTCGTCTGCATAGCTGTGGTAAGCAATTTGGTTCTTTCTCATTATTTGGCTCATTGGGAGCATATACAGGTTGAACAGGAGTGGCGCAAGAATTGAGCCTTGAGGGACTCCGCATGTCATGGATGTCCACTCAGACTTATGGTCTCCTATACTAACATAATAACCTCTCCCATCTAAGTATGACCTGAACCATTTTAGGACTATCCCAGAAAGCCCCACCCAGTTTTCCAGCCTGTCAAGAAGTATGTTATGATCGACAGTGTCAAATGCAGCACTGAGGTCGAGTAGTACTAGCACTGATAATTTTCCTGAATCAGTATTTAAGCGAATATCGTTTATTATCTTTATGAGCGCTGTCTCTGTGCTGTGGTGCGGTCGGAAACCAGATTGAAAATTGTCAAAGTATCCATTCGAGCTTAAGAATTTGTTCAGCTGATTGAAGACAACTTTTTCAATGAGCTTGCCTATGAAAGGAAGATTTGAGATCGGTCTATTGTTGCTTAATATGGTCTTATCCAGATTGCTCTTTTTCAGGAGGGGCTTGACAACTGCAGTTTTCAGGGAGTTTGGAAAACTCCCAGAGAGAAGTGAGGCATTTACCACTTCTAGAAGATCTGCTTCTAAACTGTTTAGCACACTTTTGAAAAAAGATGTGGGAGGTGTGTCAAGAGCGCATGTTGATGTTTTAAGGTGTTGTACGGTTTCTTCCAAAATTTTGCCATCAATTTCTTTGAAGTCAGACATAGTAACTACTTTCTCAGGTGGTCTGATCTGTCTGACCTCAGTGCAACTCAAGGATGTGCTGATCACCTTTCTGATATTATTGATTTTCTCAGAGAAGAAAGAAGCAAACTCACTGCACTTGCTGTTTGAGAGCATTTCACTAGGAATCTGGCTTGGGGGGTTTGTCAGTCTCTCTACAGTAGCAAAAAGAGTGCGTGTGTTGTTTAAATTGCTGTTTATAATATTTGAGAAGAAAGTCTGTCTAGCTTTGCCTAGTTCCATATTGAAAGCATGAAGGCTGTCTTTGTAGATGTTATAATGGACTACAAGTTTTGTCTTCCGCCACATGCGCTCTGCTTTTCTGCATTGTCTTTTCATATGTTGCACTGCTGTTGAGTTTCTCCAAGGTGCTTTTTGTCTGCCACTCTTCTTCCTGACTTTCACAGGAGCAATATCATCAATTATATTTTTAACTTTTGAGTTAAAAGAATCAAGGAGAAAATCAACAGAGTCAGCAGATATGCTTGGTGTTAAGGATATAGCCTTCAAATAGTACACTAGTGTTCTCATTTAAGCATCTCTTCTTGACAGACACAGATCTAGCTTCAGTGGCAGGAGAGATCAATATATCAAAGAAAATACAGAAATGATCAGACAGTGCTACATCCTTAATAACAATCGATGAAATGTTTAGACCCTTACTGATAAGTAAATCTAGAGTGTGTCCATGATTGTGTGTGGGTCCATGTACATGCTGAGTCAGATCAAAAGTTTTTAAAACAGTTTTGATTTCTTTTGCCATATTGTTTTCTGCATTATCTATGTGAATGTTAAAATCTCCAGCAATGGCAAAACAGTCAAACTCTGAGGTAATTGTTGATAACAGTTCTGTAAAGTCCTCAGCAAAGGCTGGAGAATATTTTGGAGGCCTGTAAATAATGATAAGTAAAATGCGAGGAGCACCTTTTAACACAGTACCCAGATATTCGAAAGACGGGTAATTCCCAAATGATATTTGCTTACATTGATAGATATCTTTAAAAAGAGCAGCTAGACCCCCACCTCTCTTAACAGCTCTGCAGACACTCATAAAAGTAAAGTTAGGAGGGGCTGTTTCATTGAGGATTGTTGCACTGCAGCTGTCTTCTAGCCAGGTTTCATTTAGAAACATAAAGTCCAGGTTGTTTGTGGTTATTAAGTCGTTGACTAGAAGTGATTTATTTTTAAGTGAGCGAATGTTTAAAAGTGCTAACTTAACAGTCTTACTTTTTGTCCCCACAGCAATCTTAGTTTGACATGTAATAGGCACCAGATTAGTTGGGTTTGCTTTACGGCTATTGAAGGCCTTAGACTTTCTATCTTGTGATAGAAGAGCAATAGAGAAAGATACAGGCACACTGGGTTCCCGCTTGTTCTGTAAACATTTGAGAAAGTTACTGTTATCATCGCAGGAACCCAAAACACATCACTGAGAGCTGGTATCAGTTGTTTTTGGTTCACCTCGAGCAGATGGAGGAGGGTGTGGGCCCTGGCGTTTTGGCCGAAGAGGCCGAAGAGCTCTCACAGGAGGAGGGGGCGGGCGAGCTCGGCGCGCAGGCTTCGGTGTTTGAGGTGCCTGACGTTTTTTGGTTGGTATCTGGGGGCTTGCAGCAAAAGAGTGGGATAGTCTGGTTCCAGCATGCACCAGTTGTTCCATTTTCTGTGAGAAGCACAGAAGTGGAGTTGCTGGCGAGAGCGAGAAAGTATCTGGTGAAAGGGGCTGTTGCTCAGGTGTTATCGGAGGCTGTGATATGCTGTCCTGGCTTCCCTGGCTGTTTTCCAGGAAATCGTCCTTGGGTGCTGAATCTTCGAGCAGTTCTAATATGTCTGTCTGTGGTGAGCTCTGTGGGCAGGGCTCAGCTGAGATTGTGTCCGTGAGCAGAGGTTGTTGTGGCTCAGTGGTGTTATCATTGTCCTTGTGTGATATGTCAACCGCATGTCCATTTTGCTGCTGAAGTGAAGTCCCGTGTTCATTCATACTGTTTCCAGGTGTGTGTGTGTCGTTCAGATTGACACACACTGCAGAAGGATGATTGAGGGAGAAGTCGATATTGTCCTTTAACACTCTTGAACCAAGTTTGTTTGGGTGATGGCCATCCCGATTAAATAGTTGTCTCTGACTCCAGAAAAGATTGAAGTTGTCAATGAAGTTTACTCCTTTTATATTGCAGGTTTTTTGCAGCCATGTATTAATCCCAAGCAGCCGTGGAAACCTGTTTGTTCCTCTTGCTGGGAGTGGTCCACTGATGAATGTTTGAACTTTCAGTCTTTTAAGTGTTTCAAAAAGTTCATTGAAATCCTTCTTAAGGAGTTCTGACTGCTCTTTATGAATATCATTCTTCCCCACATGAATTATGAGTCGATTTGCAGTCTTATGTTTCATCAGAATGTTTTGAAGTTCCCTGTTTATATCAGAAGTTGTAGCTTGTGGAAGGCAGCATGTAGTTGTATCCCTGCTGCTAATGTTTCTGATTATGGAGTCCCCCACTATCAGAGTCCTGGGCTCGGCTGTGCTCTGAGCTGAGTGCCGCTGTCTGCTCGACCTTGAGCGCCAGTTAGCATCAGTGTTAGCTACTGGCTGATACAGTCTGTGTTCGATCATATTCATCACGTTTGGGGATTCCTCATTTACATTCATTAGTACTTCAAATCTGTTCTCAAGATGTATAGGTGTTGGTAGGAGACCAGTGTTTACAGTCCTTGTCAGAGCTGTATCTGGGGTAGAGGATGCTACTGCGGTAATATGTGAGGCTCGTGACAATCTGATGTCTCGAGTGCCTTTGGGTCTCGCTCCCTGTTTGTGCCATCGATTTGTAAGTCGATCGGCTTGTTTCTCTACCTGTCGAGGAGCACTAGTTTCATGGGACTCACCGGCTATATGCTGAGGGTGTCCATGACGAAGCTCTGTTGTGTGTTCCGTCTGGTTTGGTGGTCCCGTAAATAACTTTGTTTCAAGAACTGCAATCCTTTGTAAAAGTCTGTGGCAGTTAGTGCAGCAAGTAGATTCCAGAAGAGGCATTTTCTCTCTTATCCTTGTAGGCAGTTGTGTTTTCCTTTCCCCGGAATGTAAGCTGGTCGGGTAGAAGAATTCTGCGTTTTTGTGGTAATCCAAACTTTGTCGTTTGAGCACTGTGCTGATTTGCTGAAGTTAAAATTAGGTGATAAAAGGAGCTAAAATATAAAAATATAGAAGATAAAATATAAAAGCGATAGAGCAAAGCGCGGAGCAGTAAGCAAGAGCGTCCGAACGGTAGCTGAGCTGAGCAGGAAGTCAGTGTATTTGATTATATTTATTAAAATCATAAGTGGATACATTACTTGTTGCTATTTCTAAAGCCCTCCCCTACACCTACTCCTAACCAGAACCACATTGAACCTTCTGATCAGTAAAGGTATCTTCGAAGGTCCAGGAAGGGAGCTATAGTTATATATTGGGCCTAAAGCCCAATTAATACTTCTGCGTCGAATTCACGCCATAGGCTGTGTGTAGCACGCGTAAGCCTATGGTGTACCCTCATGTGCACCTCCCCAAAAATTTAACAACGCGTCAATTCTACACAGACCGCAAGCACTGTGATTGGTCTGCAAGAACCCCTCCCTCGGGTTTCACATGCTCCCTCTGCATCCCAGTCTTTCGGCAACCTTGAGTGGATCGGTCAACTTTCTGTGTCCCTTGCACCGTCACTACACTGGACGCAAGCGGCGCAATGCAACGCGACAGAATACAATAGAACCCTTCATAATCAATGATGTTGTCTACACTGAATGGGGAGCAATATGACAAATCCCCGACAGTAAACTGATGCCTCGTTCTATTTGTGACATAATCCAAGCACTCGCAATACCTCTCATAGGAAAGACAAATGGATTTGCAACGGTCGCATTGTCGCGTCCAGTATAGACAGCTTCTAGCTGTCACGTCCAATGTAGACATGGTGTTAGGAAGACGCAAGGGGTTCCATACCCTCACTTTGTCCCCCTCCTGGAAACAAGGAGTGCAAGCACCCCGCTTTTTGTCATTGAGCTGACACACGTACTGAACTAAGAAAAGCAGGCTGGTTTGCCTGAAACAACCCATGTCTTTATTGAGCTGCAAGCCAGCAGCTTCTAGTCGTTGCAAGACTGTTTTTGGAGTGCTTTCATGCATAGACATGTCTTGTCCGTGGATGATAATGTCGTTCAGGTAATTATCATCCTCTGACAAGGCAGTCAGGATGGTGGTCATCATCTTCTGAAATGCCGCAGGCGTTGAAGCCAATCCATGAGGAACACAAAAAAACGTAACAGTCCATTGTGAGTAATAAACGCCATGAGAGCACAACTGTCCTTGTGCAGTGGCACTTGATAGTAAGCATTTTTCAGGTCGATGGTATGGAAATCAGTAGAACCTTTTAGAGCAGAGAGCAGTTCATCCATGTGTAACAATGGAAAAGAGTCCACGATCACTGCTTTATTTGGCTCTCTGAGGTCATTGCACATCCTATTTTTATTAAATTGTTTCTGCGTAACAACAATTGGTGACACGCATGCAGAGTTGTCGATACACTATCACCCAAGCTGCTTGTAAGCAATTTAATTCCTCTGTCACAGCACTGCAAACAAAGAGTGGTAGACAGTGAATTTGTTGGCGCACCGGTGTGACAGTTTAATCCAGCTTTACCTGGAGTATAAAGTATTTAGCACATCAAAAATCAGTTGACTCAGCAACAGTGCAGTGAAAGACTGGCACAAGAGAAACGGGCACAAGAAGGGCATTAGGAGGCAAGACTTGATTGTTTTCAATCCTCACACTTGCAGTGCAGACATTAGGTCCCTCCCCGTGAGTGGTGTCCCTTTGTCCACAATAAAGAACATAGCAGGAATTGAGTGGTCATGTTGGGAAACAGGCGTTGACAAACATCCAACCGCCGGAATTTGGGCTTTTGAACACGTCACAAGCATGTAGGTTCACAAGGTTGTGACAGCACAATGTTACTGAAATGGTATGCATAAGTGCTGTTGGGCAGGATAGATATGGAAAACCCAGTGTCAACCACCAAATCCACCACAAGTCAATGAGTCAGAAGTAGATAATTGGGGCTTCCGCACCGGATAGTTCTAGGAACTTAGTTCTAGGAACTAACCACCAGGGTGGTTCCCCGAAAACAAATGGTTCCCATAGGAACGTTTTCCTATTGCATTTGCACTGCCAGTAGGAACTCTGAAGTGACGTAAGCCGCGCTTGTTGTTGTGACTTTTATTTTGATGGCGCTGAGAACGCCAGCCAGAGCCTGAGCACACAGCGCTCTCATTCTCTGTGTTCATTATAGTTTACGATATGTCTAACAGTCATGTCTAATACGTTATTAGATAGAACTGTTGTACAAAGTAGACAGTATATGAAAAGTTATTTCCTGTAGCTCAGTGGTAAGAGCATTGCGTTAACAACGCAAGGTTGTGGGTTCGATCCCAGGGGATTGCACATACCTATGTATAAATGTATAGGATAATGCAATGTAAGTCACTTTGGATAAAAGCGTCTGCCAAATGCATAAATGTAAATGTAAATGTACTGTGTGGTTGATGTCCAGTGTTGCTTGCTGAGTGGAAATACATAATCATGTTTGGCTTGGTCTCCTCAAAGATGCGTTGGATTTTCTCCTCAGCGTAAAGGTTAAGAGGTCCATCTATCACTGTTTTCCATGTTTGTATAGTTAGTTCCTGGAGTAAATATATAGGCTATAATCTGTGTGTTTACACAGAACTGTTATGTAAAAAATGTATAAAAAATGGAGGGTGCTGGAGTTTCGCGTGCGTTCGGCCAATCCGCATACACTAACGTCACGGATAGTTCCTATAGTGCTGGTTTAGACCCGACTCTGAAGTAGGAGCTAAATTAGTTCCTCCAAAAGAGTTCCTTGAACTAAAATTGTTCCTAGTTCATGCGGTGCAAACACGCCGACACCAGGGTCTTTCACCAATAGTTCTAGGAACTATGAAAAGGTTCCTCAGGTGCGAAAGCCCCTATACACTGCATGAAAATTGGGATTTCCGACCCCGTAAACGGCCGTAAATCTCCCTAATTTTCGGCAGTTAACGACAATTTACAGCCTGTGAACGTCGCGTTCGTCTGTGCCGAATATTGTCGGAAACGAACCATGACGTATGCAGAGCGCTCGCGCCGGAGGTGTGAATGGCTCTAATTACCATATGAATAGCAGCTCCCGTCAGAGAAAGGCTTGAATTTCCTCACTCACTATTGGTTGAACCCACGTGGTTTAAGCAAGAAAAATCACTCGTGATTGGTTGGCAGATCTGTTACTATTGGTCACCCTCGCTCATTATAAATTCAAAAAAATATAATATTCATATAAATTATGATATATAAATTATTTTTTTATATTCATAATATGCTATTCTGTGGTATATTCATGTCATTGTTAACCTATGGACTACACTATTATTACCATCAAGGACATGAATTTATAAAGGAAAGGAAAATTTGCCAGGGACATGCTGTTTATTCAAAGAAAGAGCTTTATTAGCACAAACACAAAACAATATACACCTATGTACAAAGCATAGATCATCTGCACACACAACAAATTGGAAGCTCAGTGTCTGTTTTCATCTTCGGAGCTGTAGGTGACTAGCGGCGTTCTCTCTGAATTCGATCCACTTTGAAAACGTCTGTGGTGCGTCGCCCTGTATTTAGGAGTCGCCTCTAATCTCGACTGCAGCGTAGCACAGAGCTCTGTGAGCTCCTGGCTGGTGGTTGAACTTCATCGGACATCAGATCTATGGTGGCACACTTCCAAATGCCCACGTCATCCTCACCTAGCACACCGTCTCGCTTCTAGCAGCTGTAAAAACAACCAATACAGACAATCAGTACTGTGATGCACTGTGTATGGACACAAAACATCTATTAATGCACGTGAAAAATAGTCACATTGACTAAAAATCGTACCCTCTTTCTTCTCGCTCGACTCCGAGCTGAACTCTTCACAGCTTCGGCCTGCAATGCCAGATCTGGTTGTTTGTACCTGAAGCTCCTGCGTACTGTCTCGTAGTACGTCTTACAGGCAGCTGGAAAACAATTAAATGAGAGTGATATGAATAAAAACAACGCAAGTCACAGTAAAATGAAACAAGGAGAAAATAGTAAAAGTTACTCACAATGTCGTCATGATCAGCGTCATGAAAATCTGGACTTGCAGACATAGCTCTGAGTAAATGTGAGGTTACGCCCTCGTTATGAGGCGAGGTTACTCTATGGAAACAAAATGTATGATTAAGATCGTAAACTATAACGGATCTATTTTCTTATACAAGAGAATGAAAGCATATTCTTTGAATCTTACCTTTAAAATGTTTGTAAGTTTTTATGAAAGTAAAAAAAATAAAAGAATGTAAGATTCTTTTTTTTTATTTTTTACCTTGATCCAGTTCGTAGCGCCCACAATTTGTCTCAGAGTTGTGAAGATGGCATACTGCTTCCTGTAAATTACAGGATTATTTACAATTATTAAACAAATAATAGCCACTCCCATGACCTCTTGCTTTATGATGAAATCATGAAAAACAGAATATTCTTACATTTCACAAGGCCTGACAAAATACAAAAGTGACCGATGAGATGAATACTTACTGGGTGTCAACATCTGGTTGTTTGTACCTGAAGCTCCTGCGTACTGTCTCGTAGTACGTCTTACAGGCAGCTGGAAAACAATTAAATGAGAGTGATATGAATAAAAACAACGCAAGTCACAGTAAAATGAAAAAGAAGAAAATAGTAAAAGTTACTTACACACAATGTTGTCATGATCAGCGTCATGAAAATCTGGACTTGCAGACATAGCTCTGAGTAAATGTGAGGTTACGCCCTCGTTATGAGGCGAGGTTACTCTATGGAAACAAAATGTATGATTAAGATCGGTATCTATAACGGATCTATTTTCTTATACAAGAGAATGAAAGCATATTCTTTGAATCTTACCTTTAAAATGTTTGTAAGTTTTTATGAAAGTAAAAAAATAAAAGAATGTAAGATTCTTTTATTTTAATTTTTTTACCTTGCTCCAGTTCGTAGCGCCCACAATTTGTCTCAGAGTTGTGAAGATGGCATACTGCTTCCTGTAAATTACAGGATTATTTACAATTATTAAACAAATAATAGCCATCAATCCCATAACCTCTTGCTTTATGATGAAATCATGAAAAACAGAATATTCTTACATTTCACAAGGCCTGACCAAATACAAAAGTGACCGATGAGATGAATACTTACTGGGTGTCAACAGGTCTTTGCTCAGAGGTGCGCTAGCATCTTAAGGGCGAAAAAAACAAAGAATATTCAAAAATGTACAATTATTGAAATCAAACAAAAAGGTAAGAATTACCACACTCTGCTCTTCTAAGCAAGACTGTCTGAAACATGTCATTAAGCCAATAAAATAAACTGTTACCAAACTTGATTCTCAAGCAGTAAGTAAAGACCAATTTATAGTTATGCGTCGACCTCCCGCTGTAGCTACAGAGTAGGCTGTGTACATAGCGTACCCTTTAGCACACCCTGACGTGCACCTCTCCCAAAATGTAACAATGCGTCAATTTTACGTGGACGGAAGCGCTGTGATTGGTCTAGAACGCCTCCCTCGGGTTTCACAGGCTTCTTTCTGCATGTGTAATTGTGCGTCAACAGGGACAACGATGCAGAAGTATAAATGAAACAGTGTAGCCTATAGCGTAGAGGCTCGGGCTTCGGTCTGACGCAAAAGTATAAATCAGCCTTAAAGGATTAGTTCACCTCAAAATGAAAATTTCCTGATAATTTACTCACACTGAGTGACAAGATATCCATGTCTGTCTTTCCTCAGTGGAAAAGAAATTAAGTTTAAGGAAAACATTTCCATATTTTTAATGGCATATACTTTAATGGCAACCAAAGATCTCAATGTTCCAAGACGGTTCAAATGTCCGTCTCAATGCAGCTTCAGAGTCTCTACACAATCCCAGTCGAGAAATCAGGTTCTTATCAAGCAAAACCATCTGTCATTTTCTAAAATTATGTAACCCTTTTCTCAACTAATTTAAGTTAAAATTTCCCTAATCAAGAAAACCCTGGATTCCCGGCAGTTGAATGGTGAATTTGGCCGGTATTTTTCCTTTCAATGCAAATTAACGTAAAGTATTTTTCCCTATACCAATTACACAATACTTTTACTAAAATGATAAATTAAATAATTCTTATTTATAGTTTCCTAGAAATCAGTACCTTGTTAAATGAATAAACTTATCAAACTCCAAAGAAATACCAGAATACAAATGTTAAGGGAAAAAAAACTAACAAATATTTATTTTACATTAATGTAATAACCCCCTTTAAAAGAAAACAAAACAAGGAAACACCTTTTTTATATATGAAGACAGATAAACACTTATACCCAATGGTATGTAAATTACTTATTCTTTTTTTTGTAAATAAAATATGCAAAATCACCTGTTCAGTCTCAGAACTGTTCCTTGTCTCTTTTATGTTTGTTTTTACACTTGCATTTTTACCTTTTTCCTTTTCTACTTTAAAACACTGTCCTCAATCAGCAACATACAAGTGGACAAATTCAGAACCCTGTTAGATATAGGCTAAACACTTTTCTACTGAGACATGTAGAGCAATAAGGAAAATATAAACAATATTTTTTTCAAAAACAATTAAACACTTAAAAAAAAAACCCCCCACGATTCACAACATAAGTGTTTTTCCCTTTCAGTGTGAAAATCAGTTATGAGTCAGTGACGCAGTCAAATATACACGAGTCAGTGACGCAGTCAAATATACGGTCGTTCGTTATCGTTGGGGCCCAGTTCGTTGGTGCACATTTACGGCTCGGCTGACGAATTCAATGTACTCCCGCACATTTAACAGATCCGAAAAATGAGTTCACTTACGTCCATCCGACGAAAGAAGCAATGGGAAGTCACTTACGATACGAACAGTTTCACACAAGCAGTCCCGATAGCGATGAATGCAGTTGATCCACGTCCCACGACGACTAACCACACAATATTTCCAGTCCTGGAAGAATTCCGAAGTCCACCACGAACGTCCAATAACTTCGACACAGTTATTGACCATGAATTTGAATGTCACTAGCTGTTAAGCCCTCATCACGCACATCTTGACTCAGCGCCATGACTCAAAGATCACGAAGAAGATGACAGAAATACAAAAATAAAACACTTCAAATATCAAAAACAAAAACCACACGTCGTTTCTCTACACTTTGGGCCTTATATTACACAGAATATATTAAGTCTCCAAAATGACGCACTTCTCACACAAGCAGCCAAATTGCGTCTTCTCATGCCATGTGCAATGCTCCTCCCCCTTCACGTAACTTAACGCAACGTGCGTCCGTAAACTTTCAACAATCTCAATGCTGATTGGTCAACATTAAAACACTTCAGTTCAACAGAACACCTCATTTGAGTAAAGGCAAACAGTACAAATGATAAAGAAACAAAGAATGTTGGTACATTTTGTTACATCACATTATCAAATAAACAAAAAACAAAATATCAAAAGTATATATTTTAATACTCTGCAATTTTCAAAATAAGGCGTATTTGTAAGGCATATTTTTAAGGGGTCCCTACACACTCCCCCCACCAAAAGTCCAGTATGCCCCCATGCTGGTCATAGAAAACACCCACACCATCTAAGGAGTGACCATGTTTTTAGACAGGGCTAAGACTAATTGGTACAAGTGTGGGAATATTGTCACACACATTGCATAATGCATTCGCATTGCACCACCAAGCATGTGAACTTTTGTAGCCACTAGAAAAATACAAAGCATTGGTAGCTGCTACATTAACACTACATCGCTTTGATGCAACAATCTCAGTATGTGGCTCTCCTAATGTATCATATGTAAATCGGGTATTAAGCTTTCTCTCCCTACAGGATCTTCGTACTACAGGAGGTACCACATCTGACTGAACTTCAGTACCTTCACCACTAGTAGCTGGAGTCTGCATAGCATTATCATGACCTACAGCCATTACATCGTCAGTCACATCAACCCTTTCAACATCAGGCTCATGCTGAACAGCAGAAGTTTCACTTTGACATGGAGCTATAAGTGCTTCGGAACTACTATGAGAATCACAAGACTCTGAGCATTCTACATCTCGTACAGGGGTTTCAATCTGGATCTCTGCCATTGGAGGAATATCTGTCACATCCTCAACATAAAACCCAAACTCAGACTCTGAATCAGAAGAATGGTGTTCTCTTGGAACGGAATCAACTACAAGAGGAGAGTTTGCTAACTCAGCAGTTTTCCGCTTCTCCTTTGCTCTCCTACGCCTCAAAGCTCTAGGTGATGGAGTAGGCATGATGTCTGCCTGTGTATGTAGCCTGACTGCCTGTCCCAAAGGCAGGATATGATTTCGATGCAGGACTTTGACTGGCCCCTTACCATCAACAGGCTTCAAACGATACACAGGAATACCAGAGAATTGACCCTCCACTACATAAGGATTAGCACTCCACCTGTCTGCAAGCTTTTGCTTTCCCTTTAGGCCAAGGTTTCGAATCAGAACTCTGTCTCCAGCATTCAGACTATGGTAACGGACTTTCTGATCATACCGCTCTTTGTTACTCTGATTCATCTTTTGAGCAGTAGCTTGAGCCAACTGATGAGCTGCCTGTAATTCCTGCTTCATTTTGGCCACATACTTCAAATATGACACAGGCGAGGTGTTGTCAGGGGAAACTCCAAAGCATACATCAACGGGTAATCGGGCCTCCCTGCCGAACATAAGAAAATATGGTGAGAAACCAGTGGCCTCGTTGACAGTACAATTGTATGCATGGACAAGATGAGCTATATGCTGACTCCATTGGCACTTCTGACTAGGCTCAAGGGTACCCAGCATGTCCAACAAGGTCCGGTTGAACCTCTCCGGCTGAGGATCACCTTGTGGGTGATAAGGTGAGGTTCTTGACTTCTTCACATTCAGCATTGTCAACATGTCAGACACCAACCGGCTCTCAAAATCCCTGCCCTGGTCTGAGTGTATTCGAGTTGGAAGGCCATAATGGATGAAATACTTTTCCCAAAGAGTCTTTGCCACAGTAGAAGCTTTTTGGTCCCTAGTGGGAAAGGCTTGCGCATAACGGGTGCAATGGTCCGTGACCACCAAAACATTACACACATTGCGAGAATCTGCTTCGATGGTAAGAAAATCAATGCATACAAGATCCATAGGCCCTGAACTCTGCATGTGGGACAAAGGAGCAGCTCTCTGAGGCAGCGTTTTCCTCTTTATGCAGCGGTCACATGTTTTACAGTAGGCCTCTACATCACGCTTCATGTGTGGCCAATAAAATCGGTCACGGACCAGACTGTAAGACTTATCAAAGCCTAGATGTCCTATCTCGTCATGCAAAGATTTCAACACCATGCTGTGGTACTGCTTGGGAAGAACAAGCTGTCGCTTTACTCTTTGGTCACTCAGCCTAATGGTTCTGTACAAGCAGCCATTATCTATTGACAACTTCTCCCATTCTCGTTTCAGCAACTTCATCTCAGGTTGATTTTGATGGACACTACTTGCAGGTTTCTTATGACAGACAGCTTCCCACACCTCTCCCAGGCATGCATCATTTCTTTGGGCAGCTTGGAGCTCACTTGGACTAAGCTCAGGTAAGTGATCAGCAACCAATGTAGTAGTTTGACAATAAGCCTTAGGAACAGCAGACATATGGGCCCCTATCTGTTGCACAACACATGGATAAGATACACAACCTGCTCTTCTCTCCACAGACATTTCCTGACAAAGAGCTCGGACACCCGCCGCTGGAATTTCCTGCCACTCATCATCAACACATGGGTGAATATGTGGACGTCTGGACAAGGCATCAGCGTCGACGTTCTTTCGGCCTGGCCTGTATTTCAGACTGAAATTGTAGGTGGTGAGGGCTGACAGCCAACGATGACCAGTTGCATCAAGTTTTGCTGACTTCAGTATATAGGTTAGAGGGTTGTTGTCAGTTCTAACCTCAAACTGGACACCATAAAGATAGTCATGCAGTCGGTCCACAATTGCCCACTTCAGAGCTAGAAATTCCAGTTTGTGCGCAGGATAATTTCTCTCTGAAGGAGAAAGACTTCGACTGATGAAAGCAACCGGGCGGAGACCTTTGTCATGCTCCTGATACAACACTCCTCCAAGTCCATCCAGACTTGCGTCCACATGCAAGACGTAAGGCTTTTGTACATCAGCAAAGGCTAGCACTGGAGCTTGGGTCAGACAATTTTTGAGTATTTGGAAGGCAGTGTCACACTGAGCAGTCCATCGGGAGCCAAAAGGTTCAGAGAATTTGTAGCACGGCTTGGCATTACAAACAGGTGAGTTGTTATGTTTCTTTTTAGAGGATGGGTACCCCTGCAGCAGTTCATTTAGGGGCCGACACAACTTTGAGAAATCCTTCACGAAACGGCGGTAATATCCACAGAATCCCAAAAACGCTCGAAGCTCTGTCACTGTTTGTGGTTTGGGCCAGGATACCACAGCCTCGATCTTTGAAGGGTCAGTAGATATTCCATCCTGTGAAACGATATGTCCCACGTAGTTCACAGATGTCCTGCCGAATTGACACTTATCAAGGGAGATCTTCAACCCTTCATCCCTCAACCTATCCAAAACCTTCAACAGCCGCTGTTGGTGCTCTTCAAGAGTCCGCCCAAAAACAATTAGGTCATCTAAGTACACAAGCACCTCCAAGAAGTTCATGTCTCCTACTGTTCTCTCCATGACCCTCTGGAAACTGGCAGGTGCTCCACAGATACCCTGGGGCATACGCTCAAATTCATAAAAACCCAAAGGGCATATGAATGCGGTCTTTTCCTTGTCGGGGTCACTCATTGGTATTTGATAATATCCACTTCTCAGATCTAAAACAGTAAACCACTTACTCCCAGCAAGACTGTGAAGAGCATCTTCAATTCGGGGTACGGTATATTGATCTGGTATGGTCCGTTGGTTGAGCGTCCGATAGTCCACACACATTCTGACCTTCCCTGACTTTTTACGCACCACTACAATGGGCGAAGCGTAGGGGCTTCGGGACTCTGAAATTATGCCAGCATTCTTAAGTTCTTGTAGATGCTGCCTCACATCCTCCCAATCAGCTGGGGCGAGACGTCTAGATCTTTCTCTGAAAGGACGCGAATCATTCAGCCTAATCTCATGCATGGTACTTTTTGCACAGCCCACGTCCCACTCATGAAGGGAAAACACTTCTTTTCTCTTCATCATCTCCTCACACAAACTCTGTTTTGCTTCTTCCGGCATCGGAGATTCTCCAAAATCAAAGCATGTAGGTGACAAGTTACTTTGTTCTGACTGGCGGTTGGAGGAAAGTTGCGGCACCATGGTCACAGGAAATACATGAGCAAGAGGAGTTCCTCGCTTTATCCATACTTCTCTTGTAGACGTGTTCCTGACAGTCACCATGACCCGTCGGCTGGACACAATGGATGCAGAATGAACTTCAGGTCTCACTTGCAAGTCAACAGTAAAGGTATCATCAACTTCCGCTTTATCTACTAACAACAAAGATTCTGTCATCCGACTGGGTAATTTAGGTAGACCTGGGAGTTGCATAACCTGACCTGGCTTCAAGACAACAGGGGAATTCTTCACAAACCAAACTGTTCCGTGTTTGTTTGGATCACCCTGACACACGTCTGTCTGCTGAATAGACTCAAATGCTTCTCGTATTACAGGATGCATAGTCAACACGTTCAGGAACTTCTCTCCAGCCTGTTCACGACAAGACTCAAGCAGCTTCCTCACTAAGCTAGTGTTGGTCCCAACCAAAATGGCTATCCCCTCTCTTTTCAAAGGGTCTGGACACACGATTGCGAGAGTGTCAACCACCTGGTGCACCCCAGCCACATTTTCAGTAAATTCAAGTCTGAGGGGTAAGTATCCATCATACGGATATTTATGCGAGCTAAGACCCCAGATCTCAAGATTTTCCACAGGTTGAAGAGGCAAGTGCTTCAGGTACGTGTCATAGAAACTCCGATACAATAGAGTGACCTGAGAGCCACTATCAAGAAGAGCTTTTGCGTAAATCCCTTCAATTTGAACAGGCACCTCAGAGACAGGCCCTACTAAACCTACAGGCAATTGTGGCTGGCCAACATCAAGCAGAAATGAAACATGAGTGGAACGTAGGTTATCTGGAACTCCGTGCCGTTCCGTCACTGAGCTCCACTGAAGTTTCCCTGTAAGCGGTGCATTTTCATCAGCTTCTGATTTACCTTCCTGAGATCCTCAGGTCCTTTGCACTCCCACTTCTTATGACCATCTTCACCACAGTTATAACAGAAGATAGCAGGCAGAGTTAACTTGGAAGTTTTGGGCTTGTAGGCACTGTCTTGGTTCATAGCTTCCTTTGTCTGACTGGGCATTTTCTGTGGGGCACGGTCAGAGGCAGGGGTCACAGTGGCCACGCTCAACAGTTGACTCACCTGAGTAGACAATTCTTTAACCTCCTTCTTCAGGCTTTGTAATTCAGGCGGCACAGGCACGTGGGGAGAGGCAACATTAGCAACAGAAGCTTTAACATTCTCTCGTGCAGCTACCCAGTGTTCTTCCTCTCGAACTTCCTTCATCAACTGTGAGAAAGAAGGGGGATCATGCAGAGTGTGAGTCATTCTCATTCGCAAAGCAACCATATCATTGGTCAGAGCCCCCTTAATCAGCTGCTCCATTCTGGCTCTATTTATACCGGCTGCCTCAATCCCACCCTTCAACAAGGCTCTGTGGAGAAGTTTATCTAGGCGGTACAAGAAAGCTGAAAGTTTCTCTCCACTTTCCTGGTAGGTATGGCGAAATCTGGCCATAAGGTCAGGCCCACTCTCAGTAGTTCCATATACAGTCTCAAGGGCAGCTAAGTACTCGTTTGCAGTCGCTGATGGGCTACTCACTTTAAGAAACCTGACAATATCAGCCGCGGGACCTCGCAAACTCTCAACGATGCGTTGCTTCTTTGCAGATTCGGTGCATTGCCATTCACTTATCATTTGAGCGGCCTGCTCCATCCAGACTTCATACTCTTCCTCACCTGGAGGGACAGGTTTCAACCCTGAGAACAATCTCAGTTTTCTGTAACTAGGACCATCACTAGACACCTGATTACACCGATCTACTAATTTGCCTATGGCATCAACTAGATCCACACTGATGTCAGATTTAGGAGGCTGGTTTTCCACAATCATGGCCTTCACTTCATCCATAGACTTGCCCTTCTGCTGTAACAAGGCTTGCAGCTTGAACTGGAAAGTATCACCTTCGGAGGCAGGACCATGGGCTACTAGACTACCCACTAAGTTCACACTCCAGGGTCCAGCTTCATTTTCTATACCTATCTCAGGAGGGATAACATCAGGATCTAGGTCAGCACTGGTCTCCACTAAAATAAACAACCATCTGCCAGTTACATCACCACGGCGACCACGTATTCTAGTGCGACCAAAAACTTTTACTGTGTTTAACACTTTCCCAATAGTGTCGTTACTGGCATCCAAAGGAACATTGCTCAAAACAATAGCACGCGAGACATCAACACTCTCTTCTCTGCTCCACTCGACAGTCTGCGACAGATCCATAATTTTGAAAGTAAATGCAAGTCACTAGTATTATGGCAAAAATTTAAAAAAATAGTTTTTCAGATCAGCTGTTACCGCTACACTAAATTCTAGAAGAAAATATAGACGCTGGTAAACAGGGAAAAAGAAAGAAAAAAAATTATCCCAGCGGTGCCTCCAAAAATGTAACCCTTTTCTCAACTAATTTAAGTTAAAATTTCCCTAATCAAGAAAACCCTGGATTCCCGGCAGTTGAATGGTGAATTTGGCCGGTATTTTTCCTTTCAATGCAAATTAACGTAAAGTATTTTTCCCTATACCAATTACACAATACTTTTACTAAAATGATAAATTAAATAATTCTTATTTATAGTTTCCTAGAAATCAGTACCTTGTTAAATGAATAAACTTATCAAACTCCAAAGAAATACCAGAATACAAATGTTAAGGGAAAAAAAACTAACAAATATTTATTTTACATTAATGTAATAACCCCCTTTAAAAGAAAACAAAACAAGGAAACACCTTTTTTATATATGAAGACAGATAAACACTTATACCCAATGGTATGTAAATTACTTATTCTTTTTTTTGTAAATAAAATATGCAAAATCACCTGTTCAGTCTCAGAACTGTTCCTTGTCTCTTTTATGTTTGTTTTTACACTTGCATTTTTACCTTTTTCCTTTTCTACTTTAAAACACTGTCCTCAATCAGCAACATACAAGTGGACAAATTCAGAACCCTGTTAGATATAGGCTAAACACTTTTCTACTGAGACATGTAGAGCAATAAGGAAAATATAAACAATATTTTGTTCAAAAACAATTAAACACTTAAAAAAAAAACCCCCCACGATTCACAACATAAGTGTTTTTCCCTTTCAGTGTGAAAATCAGTTATGAGTCAGTGACGCAGTCAAATATACACGAGTCAGTGACGCAGTCAAATATACGGTCGTTCGTTATCGTTGGGGCCCAGTTCGTTGGTGCACATTTACGGCTCGGCTGACGAATTCAATGTACTCCCGCACATTTAACAGATCCGAAAAATGAGTTCACTTACGTCCATCCGACGAAAGAAGCAATGGGAAGTCACTTACGATACGAACAGTTTCACACAAGCAGTCCCGATAGCGATGAATGCAGTTGATCCACGTCCCACGACGACTAACCACACAATCTTTCCAGTCCTGGAAGAATTCCGAAGTCCACCACGAACGTCCAATAACTTCGACACAGTTATTGACCATGAATTTGAATGTCACTAGCTGTTAAGCCCTCATCACGCACATCTTGACTCAGCGCCATGACTCAAAGATCACGAAGAAGATGACAGAAATACAAAAATAAAACACTTCAAATATCAAAAACAAAAACCACACGTCGTTTCTCTACACTTTGGGCCTTATATTACACAGAATATATTAAGTCTCCAAAATGACGCACTTCTCACACAAGCAGCCAAATTGCGTCTTCTCATGCCATGTGCAATGCTCCTCCCCCTTCACGTAACTTAACGCAACGTGCGTCCGTAAACTTTCAACAATCTCAATGCTGATTGGTCAACATTAAAACACTTCAGTTCAACAGAACACCTCATTTGAGTAAAGGCAAACAGTACAAATGATAAAGAAACAAAGAATGTTGGTACATTTTGTTACATCACATTATCAAATAAACAAAAAACAAAATATCAAAAGTATATATTTTAATACTCTGCAATTTTCAAAATAAGGCGTATTTGTAAGGCATATTTTTAAGGGGTCCCTACAATTATATATACACATTTATGTATTTTTTAAACAATTGTTTGTCTTGTGCTAGTCTGCTGGCATTACAGACATTTGAACCTTCTTTGAACATTGAGGATTGTTGGTTGCCATTAAAGTCCAATCTCTGTAGAAAAATACTGAAGTGTTATTCCTCAAAACTAAATTTATTTTCCACTGAAAAAAGAAATAAAGGTTGGGGTAACAGATAAAGTGAATACTCACTGGAAATTTCCTTGCGCTGAAATCTGGCTGCACATTTCTCCGGGTCAGAGAAGGCTTCCACAAGACATTCAAAGTTTGACTTAGAGTCTGAAACACATGAGTCAGCCAGTAAGTACGGTCATGTTGCCTATACTAAATTAATAATGAAATACTGGAGTCATTACTACGCTTAATTAAGAGTGAGAAGAACCTACTCATCTTGAATGGACCAAAAAAAGCAAATGTTTTAGTTTCATCTTTCCATAGAACGTTTGAAAAGTAACTGAAACTACTGGAACTTCAAACGGGCAGAGGGACGACCAGACTCTGACCATAGAACGCTGCCCGTTTGAAGTTCCAGTAGTGTCAGTTACTTTTCAAACGTTCTATGGAAAGATGAAACTAAAACATTCGCTTTTTTTGGTCCATTCAAGATGAGTAGGTTCTTACTCTTAATTAAGCGGCTTAAATAACTCTGACCAGCACTGTATATATTTAAAATAGATTATTCACAAGCAGTAAAAAACTACTTGTCTTGAATGGAGTGTGACTTTGTGCAGAGCAATGTTTTGTGCAGGGGGAAAAGTACTTACCAGGAGTGGACATTTCACTGCCAGGACGCTCCACTTGGCTAGACATGGCACAATCTTTATTAGATAAAACACATGAATAAGCCTGTGACTTATGTTGTACACAACACAATATTATGTTTAAGTTGTCATCAGTACTCACCAGTATTGTGCAACATGCTGGTGTCCTCAATGGGCTGCAGCTTCCTTCGTACATTATTGAAGCGAGTATATCTTGACGCTTATACAGAGGTAATGTAAAATAAAATATATAAAGTTAAAGAATTTAATTTTTAAACTGCAATTATAAATTAAGAGAAAACGATTACCCCTGATATTCTCGTCCGAATCCAATAATACTGCAAAATAAAAATTAAATCAATCATTTGTATAAAATTTCAGGCCCAATTTGTATCAACCGATTTTATATTTCAAATGTATAAAATATCTGAAAATGAGAATACCATTTCTAACAGAACCCTCCGATTTTTTTTTTTTTTGTGTGTGTGCTTCCTCGTAACGTTAAGTTAACGTTAGATCTAATCACCTCATCGTCCTTCTCCTCTGCCTGGTAACGTTGTTACGTTAGGTGTCACATTAACGACGCACATTTATAAATTAGACAATTCACCTTTAAACCCACCTTGCATCATCTGTGAACCCCGTAGCAAACTGCTATATGGACAAGCTAACTTAGTTAGCAAAGAGCTAAGTTAGCCAGTCAGACTCAGAACTCTATGCCATGCTGCTATCGGTTTACGTGCAGTTTAGTATCCCAAATTGACATATTCTCTCGTGTACAACTAAAATAACATGGAAACTGAACATGAACCATGAGCAGCAAGCTAACTTTAAAAAAAAAAAAAAAGCGCCAAAAGCTAACGAGAAGTTGTTTACACAGAGAGTGCGCGCGCGCGACCGGCTCTCTCTCTCTCATGGTCGTTCTTTTAGTTAAAACATGCGCCCTGTCACAAACGCAGCCGTTCATCTACATTACCAGAGCACGTCTACGGAGAGCCTGTCCACTCCCTATTAAGCCCTATTGTACCGAATTTTGGTTGTAGTACCACCAGAGTTCCACTGGGGGCGCTCGCCATGAGTGCAAAATGAATGGGAGTCAATGGGGCTAGACGGCTAAATTTGTCTCTTTCACCCGATTGCCGTTGAGAAATCTCAGATGTGATTGTAGATTTTGCAAGTTCAACATGGGTTTTAGGTCGAAAGTTGAATGAACGAGTACTTATGTCGTTTTGATTTCTTACAGGTTGAGTTGTTGTTGCCCATAACACGCTAGCATTCTGCTAATGACGTCAGCATTCTGACGTCGTTGACATTTTGAAAGACTTTTTTAAATCAAATAAGTGACTCTAAAAAATCTAACACCCAGCAATGTGTAATTTCTTTGCATCTCCTTTCGAATACAACATTCAAATTACTAGACAAAAAATTATATCCTGAGAAAAGTGGATTTTGAGGGGTATACCGCCATTGACCTCCATTCATTCTGCACTCGTCCTGTGAGCGCCCTCATATGGAATCAGAGTGGAACTGCAACCAGTTCAGAAGCCGGAAGTGTAGTGAGAGTGAAACTTCTCGTCATATTAGACATTCTCTGACATTACTCACCGATCAAATAAGACTTTGGCAGGCGCTAAAACAAGTTCAATGCAGGAAAATTCATGCGTGAGTTTCCATTAGACTCGCACGGTAGCCAGGCAAATGGCGAGCTCAGCTGTTGTTGACGCTGTGTGTGCTTCAAGATTATGACGCAAGTGCTAAGATTCCGATTGGCCAAGAGAAAAAGTGCTAAGATTCCGACTGGCCCAGAGAAATGTAAATTATAAGATTTATCCAATAATGTTTCGCAATTCTAGCCTGCATGGCAGTTTACTGTGAGAAACAATACAGAAAATACAGGAATATATAATTGTTTGTGTTTTGTTAGCTTAAGTTTCAGTGTGGATTGTTTGTGTAACCTTTAGACATTAATGAAGATAATTTAATATTTTGTCTAAATCATGCAGAAAACCATCTATCTTTGGATAAAAGCGTCTGACAAATGGATAAATGTAAAATAATATATATTGCCACTGTACACTGTAAGACCAGATGTTCCTTCATGAACAACAGCCTTTTAAAGTGGATTTTAATGTGGTTATTTAATTTGTCCCATTTTGTCTGTTTAATAATACTGCTATCACAAAAAGGGCAGTGAAAATTTCTGCAACATGTTATGCATTGCTCCAAAAGTGGTAGCGCTATTCAAACTCTACCTGTCACATTCAGGATTGATTTAAAAAATTTACTATTTGTGTATACAGCTCTTAACAAACCGGCCCCCCAATATCTGACCAATCTCCTCTGCCCGTACACTCCATCTCGTACTTTGAGATCCAGTGATCACTGTCTTCTTATCGTGCCCAGATCCAGACTTAAAAAACGAGGCGACTGCACTTTTGCGACTGCAGGCTCAACACTTTGGAACAGTCTACCCCTCTATATCAGACTAGCTCCCTCAATTTCCATCTTCAAAACATCCTTGAAAACTTATTTATTTTCTCTTGCTTTTAATACCCCTTGACTATGATACAACTATTGCCTTTTTAAAAAAAAAAAAAATTTTATTGTCCTGTTTCTGCCCTGCATTTTATCTATTGCCCTGTACAGCACTTTGGTCAGCCTTGGCTGTTTTTAATTGTGCGTTATAAATAAATATTGTATTGTATTGTATTTTTTTTAGAATTAAGTTAATACCTTTTAGTCACCTGGGATAAAACTCCCCCTGCTACCCTCATTTGCATTTGTAAAGCTCACAGCAGTCTCATTTACATGTTAAAGCATTAGAGGGAGGGGGGTCACGGGGCAAGCAAGTCCCACGTCAATTTCCGACAATTTCCGACAGTTTGCAGTGTTGCCTGTAAATTGCCGTTTGCAGTCGTAAACCTGAACTTCCACGACAATCTACAGCGCCGGTAACTGTCGAAAATCCCACTTTTCATGCAGTGATAGTCACTGTGCTTAATGCTGGGAGTACGAGCTGATTATTCCGTGCACAGTACAGTGCAGTAACTTCTGGTTTCAATTCAATTTCACGGACCTTGTGAATGTTTGATTGCGTTGATCTGCACAATTTAGCGTAATGTTCAATCTTTTACATTTAATTTACCACGTAACAAGAAAAGAGTAACAAATAAAGTTCACCGCAGTCGATCAGTAACTTTCTCTTCCTCCACAGCAGACTAAGCCAAATTATGAATTATTAATTTAATTTTTTAAGTACGTTTAATGTTTTTTAGTATTATTTATTTTCTTTTTACTATATATTCATTAGCATATACATCTGTGATATCGTTGAGGTTTTATTTCCTTTTATTTAATTTGTTTAATATTTATTTATTTTATTAGTAATTTAATTAAATATTGTGCTTTGTTAGGTTACCAGAGTTTAACTGTTGGTTAGGTGTGTGTGTGTATGTATATGTGTGTGTGTGTGTGTGTGTGTATATATATATATATATATATATATATATATGTGTGTGTGTGTAATGAGTGTTCTTAACACCAACAGTTTTTCTGGTTCAGGTGTTGGGGTCGGAGCTAAACTCTTTAGGACAGTGGCCCTCCAGGACCAAGTCTGGAGACCCCTGCTGTACAGAAACCATCGGCTGTGACCATGTTCATTCAACCCACAGCTAATTCTTCAGGTAAATAATTGTTTATAGGGAGTTTATTATGATTGAGAATATAAATATGATTAGAATATAAATCAAAATGGAATATAAATCAAAATTATGTAGTAATTATTATTATTATTATTATTATTATGAGTTTATAACTATTAATGAGTTCACTTAAGACAGTAATATGTTTATCATAAAATCATTTATGAATACTTTATTTTTAAGCAAAAATTATGCAAAAAATGTAGGCCTATTTTATCCAAAACTGTTAAAGGTTAGGTTATAGCCTATAAAAATAAAGCGTTGATAAATTATTTTATGACAAACATATTGCTGTATTACTAAGTGAACTCATTTATAGTTATAAACTCAAATAATAATAATAATAGTTATTATTATTATTATTATTATTATTACATTTTAGGCTACATATTTAGAAGACGCTTTTGTCCAAAACTTACAAAAAATGAACAAAGCAATTCATCAAATATCAGTCATAGTACAGGTTAGACAATAATAATAATAAAGTGCTAAGATTATCACAAATAAACAAAAGATTTTGATGCACGTCATTCATATTAAATTGTATATTCCACCCCATATAGGCTACCCGCTACAATTGAGAATCACTTTAAGCATGCAGATGCAGTTAAGACAATTTGATGTATTCCACTTAATACAGAATAAAACAATATACAATAAGATTCGTTAACAATGTGTTCTTCTAAAATGAAGGTGAGCCACAAATCCGTGAGTACAGTTTACAAACCTCTGTGGGAACGGATTGCGAAAGCGTGGGCACGGTTTATGAATTTGTGGGTACAGATTGCAAAAACTGAAGGCACGGTTTACAAATCTGAGAGCGCGGATTTACAAATCTGAGAGCGCGGATTTATTTTTTTATAAAAAAAAAATTATATCATTTATGATTTGAATAAATGAACACCAATAAACTTGGGGTAATAATAAAAATTGTTTTATTCATTACATCATAGATCGTTTTTTTTTTATTATTTTTATTTTTCAGGAAATGGGCAGACTTGAATTAATAGCAACACGGTAGGGAACAATAAATGATAAAAATTGCAAAACAAATATTAATAATTAAAACAAAGTTTGAATATTTTTGAGTTGGCTAAAACATCTACATTTGAACATGCGTTGTATGACTGTTTACATTAAGCATACACATTGATCAAACAAATTGCACCAAAATAAAGGCATTATTACATTTGACCTGCTGGCACTTTGGACACAATTTTAGTAAAAGTCAATGACTGTGAGACTTTTTTATATGGATATTTTATTGAAAATCTGTTATGTACATTTGAAAAACAGCCATGGGTCAATTTTACCCAGTGGCGGTTCTGGTGTTAAATGCCTATTTGAAGGTCAAGACTTGGTTTTCGGGATAAGGTTAAGGGTAGGTTTAGGGTAAAGGTTTGGGTTAAACACCTAGTTGTGATTGGTAAGGTATGAGATTGTATTGTGTCAATGAATGTCTTGACAAAGATGGATGTACAAGAATGTGGTTACAATTAGGTCGCATTTGCAAAACAAATTCTCATTACAGTGTCTTAGTTCACAGGATAACACACTGTTCCATTTGTTTTTTGCTGCTTTGTCTTTGGACATCCACCTGTATGGTAAGTTCATTTAAAACATATTAAATAATAATAATATATATAATGTTAAAAACCATAATATTTATACCCATTTATGTTATTGTTACAAACTGCTTTGAAACACAGGTTGAAGACCCAAACACTGCTTTATTGGGGGTAATTTACAGCTGTAATCCTCAGAACAGGTATAGGGTCAAAACCACAGGACAAACAATCCATATAACTAGTGATGGCAATTTCGAAAAACTGCTTCATGAAGCTTTGAAACTGTCTCTGGTTACTATCGTAACCTCGGTTCCCTGAGAGGCGGAAACGAGTCATTGCGTAGCAACGCTGTGGGAACTCCTCCCTTCTCCACTTTTTGTTGAAATCTTATGGGCTAACGCCAGCTTGGATCAGCTGGCCAATTGTCGCGAAGTATGCGAATACTGACCGGCTCATGGGCAGTATAAAATGCATGGGCGCGACAATTGCGTCAGAATCACGACTAAATGCTTGCACAGCTGATCAAACAGCGAACACTCTACATTGCGTAGCAACACTACGGGAACTGTATTAAATCCCGCCTTGAGAGTAGTGAAGATAAGGCCAGAGAAACGGGGTCAAGCTACTCCAGCCACTGAAGAGACAGACAGTCAGCCAATAGAGTGTTCAGCCAAGTTGAGTGCTCGCATCTGATAGGCAGAAATTTGCATATCCAAACGCAATGAAAGCGAAGGCTGCGCTGATCCAGGGCAGACACAACACAATAAGCACTCAAGCATGAGGGTTAAACACAGTGTCAACGCAGTAGTGGTGACAGCTGTATTAAACACTAGTAGCCATATTCACAGAGTCAACACCATAGCGGTAACCACTGGATACAACTAGAAAGTTCACAATAGATGAGTAAGAAACTTAACTCACCGAAAGCACTTGGGACGCCACAGACGGTACATCCAGCTTGTAAAATCTGTTCTGAGAAGACCAGCCAGCAGCATGACATCCTGGATAGACATGCCTCTAGACCAGGCCCACGAAAAGGCAACCGTCCTCGTCGAATGAGTTCTGA
Source organism: Leuciscus leuciscus (assembly GCF_965113295.1). Lineage (NCBI taxonomy): Eukaryota > Metazoa > Chordata > Actinopteri > Cypriniformes > Leuciscidae > Leuciscus > Leuciscus leuciscus. The sequence continues at coordinate 6,056,108 of NC_138735.1, read as the reverse complement.
TGTTAAGGGGACAATCTTTCCCCTAGCATTTGTAAGCCAATGCGATAGCATCCACAATCCAGTGAGAAAGTCTCTGTCTCTGTCCCTTAGTACATCCACCAAAGCACACAAAAGCTGGTCTGACTGACGAAAGGCGGCCGAGCTATTCACATACATCCGCAAAGCCCTGACAGGGCAAACAGTGCTCTGAGCGTCATGCGAGGATGACGGCTCAGCAGATAAAGCGGGCAGGGAAACAACCTGTGCTTTGAACGGTGTAGGGAGTGACTTAGACACACTCGGCCGCCCTGGCGATTTATGTACGAAACCACAGACTTGGTGGAGTTGGTTCGAATCAGTACATGCTGCTGCTCCAACCTCGACCGAAAAGCTTCCAGGGCTAAGGACACCGCCTTTAATTCCAAACGGTTTATGTGCCACTCCCTCTGTGACTCCGACCACAGACCTGAGGCAGGCATGCCCAAGCAAACTGCTCCCCAGCCTGAGGTCGATGCATCCAACGATACCACGGTGCGTTGTCACTATTCCCAAAGGAACTCCTGAGCTGAACATATCCAGGTTGTGCCACGGTGTCAGAGCTCTGACGCAACTGTGTGTGACCGGAATGCGAGTGTGACCTGAAGACCACGCCCTCGGCAGGACTCGTGTTTTTATCCAAAACTGCAGCGGCAGCATATGCAGCAGGCCCAGATGGCACACTGAAGAAGCTGCTGTCATCAGCCCCAGAAGCCTCTGAAATTCCCTCAGTGAAACAGACCTGCCCAGTCTGAAATGGCGCAGAGTCGATGAAATTATCTATATGCGCTCTTAAGAGAGGTGGGCCCGCATCGCCACCAAGTCAAAACACACGCCCAGATATGTTATAGACTGACTCGGAATTAACACGCTCTTCTGCACATTCACAAGCAGTCCCAGCGTATCCAGATGGCGAAGCAGCGTTTCCATATGGCGAAGCAGCGTTTCCATGTGACTGATTGGCACATCCCTTGAGTGCGCTAAAATCAGCCAATCGTCCAGATATTTCCAAATGTGCATTCCGCTCGTTCTGAGGGGAGAAAGCGCTGCGTCCACACACTTGGAAAAAGTGCGGGGGGCTAGGGCCAGCCCGAACGGAAGCACTGAATACTGGTATGCCGTGCCTTCGAAAGCAAATCTCAGGAAGTGCCTGTGGCACGTCACTATTTGAATATGGAAGTACGTGTCTTTTAAATCCACTGAAGTGAACCAATCCCCAGGATGGATCTGTGCCAGCATTTGCTTCAGTGTTGTCATCCTGATCGCGCACTTGTGAAGTGCTCGGTTGATGGATCCCAGGTCCAGAATCGGATGGAGTCCTCCATCCTTCTTTGGCACCACGAAATAGCGGCTGTAAAAATCTCCTGCTCGCTCTGAGGGACACGTTCTATCGCTCCTTTTTCGAGCAGACTGAGAACTTCCTGTCTCAGAACAGGGGCGTTTTGGGGCAATGTCAGTGACGGGACCAAGCCATTGAAGCGGGGTGGTCTGCGTCTGAACTGAAGAGAATATCTGTTGAATTATTCCCAGTAGCCACAGTAAAACGTCCGGAATAGCCCTCCACGTGTCTAGTAAATGACACAGCGGTCACGTTAGTTCTACGGCCACCGTTGCCATTGGCGACGTTTTGATTGGAGCCCCGCCCCAGCAAGGCTAGAGGCTCTGGCAGGGAAACGGCTCATGGAGGATAGGCTGGCAGGGGATCAGGCACTGACCCTGATGCGAAGGGGCATCATGTGGCTCATCACTTTTGCGCGCTTCTGCGTCTCAGAGAAACGCTCCGTGACTGACTCCACGGCATCACCAAAGAGGCCAGATAGAGTGACTGGAGCATTAACCCTCTGAGGTCGGCAAACGCGCCCCCGCGTTTTGCTGGATTTTCTTCACATTGTAGTACAATAAACTTAAATTACTCCGTCATTTATGGTTATACAGAAAAAAGAAATATAAGAAAAGAATCTGTGATATTTCTATTTTTGTATGTGTCCATTTACAATCAAATCAAAACATTGTGCTTTTGTAAAATAAAGAAAATAAACAGGGTGTGCGTTCTGCCTCTCCGTCGCGGTGAACTTTTTTTTCTTGAGCACGTCTATAAACTGAAACAAAACTCAGCGAATACTTGTCCCACATTTATGAGTTTATAAGTGTGTACTTTTAAATGATCGGATTCAAACTGAAAACAAATATTCTCTGTTTAAGTAATTTGTATAAAACCAACAAGATGTCCAGTTTCTGAAAACCTTGCTCATTAGTTTTAATTTGACCATGCCCACGCGCACAAAAGAGATTCACATGCAAATCTCCACGTTAAGGAACGCGAACGCGCTCCTTACCTCAAACACAAAACACCAAAAAACTTCACAAGTCTCTGCTTTTCGTCGAGTTTGGAAGACACGTCTGAGCTTACATTGGATTTACCTAAGAAGAAGAAGAACGCGATTTGAAGACAAGAAAGATGTAAGGTAAGAAATTCTTACTTATTAGTTTATGGTATTGTTGCATAAACTTCATATTGCAGTTGAACTGTTGCTAGATATATGGTGAATATTATACTATTTAGACCCGTGTTTACTGTTAAATACTGTTTGTGGATATCTGCTCAAACATAGATATGTATAACCATAATGTTTAATATTTTGGAGCGCGATGGCGTTTTAATGTATCATATTTTGAGCGCGATCGCATTTGAAAGTATCATATTTTGGAGCGCGATCCCGTTTGAATGTATCATATTTTGGAGCGCGATCGCGTTTGAATGTATCATATTTTGGAGCGCGCTGTGGGTTTAAATGTATCATATTTTGGAGCGCGCTGTGGGTTTGAATGTATCATATTTTGGAGTGCGCTGTGCGTTTGAATGTATCATATTTTGGAGCGCGAGCGCGATTGCGTTTGAAAGGAAAAATGCACCAAACATTAGGCTTTATCTTTTTACTATTATCTCATTTCATATCATCATAACGAATGGAAACATTTGAAGTAACATAAGATAATCAATATATTTTTCTCTAGCATTGTTACTGCAATCTTTTGGAAGATTTATAGGCTGCTATAGGTTATTGTTATAATTATTTTATGCAGTACTGCACATAGCGTATGCCTACAAGGCACAACAAACATGGTGTTCATTATATTATATATTGTTGGAAACATTTGTGTGTGTGTGTGTGTGTGTGTGTGTGTATTCTGTGAATTTTAAAAAGCAATTTTAACCAGAAAAATCTAAAATGTATTCCCAAAATCGTGCAGGCCTAGTTTCTCTTGATACCAGTATGTTAACTTTTTTTCTTTTCTTTCAGGGACCAGATGCAACTGAGTCCTGCTGACTTCAACATTCACATGAGTACATGTACATGAACATGGTAAAGTGAAAATCAAACACCTTGGAAATGAAAGGTATGTACAATGTTTTTAGGAATGGCACAAAGGTCTCTGTCTTTGGATCATTGTTTTCAATGTGCTCTTTTGTCATTTGTTGTGTATTTTTGGATTATGTTGTGTTGTAAATAAATCCAAACAATCTAAAAGCCATTCTTTTTTAAATCTCCTCATTCTTTGTGCAAGGTTGCTCTGAATGACAGGGCCTGATCGCTCCTAATAGGGCAGTTAGGGGAGTGTCTTTGTCTTTCTCAGGTGTTGAAGGCTTACATATTCATGAGATGATCACGCCTCTTCGCATATGGCTTTCTGACACAAAACACGTCTTAGAAATTTTAAATCAATATATTGTCTTATCTGAATGAGCAGTCAGGGTGATTTTCACATAGTTTTGGAGCAAATATTCTAGGCTACGTGATACAATTTTCAAAAGTCTTGTGAAGAAATAATCAGTATGGGTTTCATGGACTTATTTCAGTGACAAATTTTTTTGGTATTTTCACAAACCACGCATAAATGTCCTTATCTCAAAACTACAAACTTTTACATACATGCTGCTGATATATTATTGTAGCAGAGTTTGTGCTAAATACAGTGTAATAAGACTTTAGCCATGACAATGTCACAAGTAACAGAAATAAGCACAAATGTCAGAGCATGTCAGAACACCTCCAGGGCCAGAAAACAGCTCAGACCTCAGAGGTTTAAGGAGCGTCTTGTGGTCCACGTCCTTCAGGTCAGCTAGGGTTAATCACAGGTGCCTGTTAAGGACGATCATAAAACCCATAGAGCGGCCAATGGCCTGGGCAGAGCGCCTGGCACCGCCGCCATCCAGGGACAGCAGAAGTTTGGCCTGGAACACCTGCAGTATGGCCATGGAGTAAAGAGCAGATGCTGCTTCGCACTCAGATGCGTAGGCCTTGTCAGCATGATAGGCCGTGAATCTGCACGGCTTGGACGGCAGGCTGAGGTCCGTGCTCAGAGAAGAAGAGAACAGGCACAGGTGCGCACCGATTGGGGTGCAGACCACGACTTCACCACGTGCTCGTGGACGTCCGGAAAGAATGGAGTCCTCCTCCTCGAAGTAGCCTGGTGGCGGCCTGACTGGAAATAACACGAGTCCAGCTTACATTTAGTAGGCTCGTCTGGAGCATTCCATGTCAAGTCCAGCTCCTTGACAGCCTTGCAGAGGACCCTGATGAGCTCCTCCTGGAGGTCTAAAAAGCCATCTTTGTCGGGGCGGTCCGGTTCAGATGCTGCCCAGTCCTTCTCCGATGCCGACAGCGACATGGAGTCGTCATCCCCCACCAGCTCAGAAGGAAATAAAGTTCGCGGTGGGGGGCGAAAGCTTACATCCGCGAAAAGGACAGGTGAGCGCGATGGATGACGGCGGCTCCAGGCCCCATCGTCATCTTTGCTTCCAGGCAGGGGAGGGCCCACCAGCGGCTCTCTGGCGGCAGTGGCCGTCGTCCCTGTTATAGCGCGAACTAGGTCCCTCCTGGTTCTTAGGGCGCACACCGGCAGCTCGGCGCAGTGGGCGCACGTGGAGTCCGTGAAGGCCGCCTTGGCGTGGGTGAGGCCCAGACAGGCAACACAGAACTCATGTTCGTCGGGCGGGTCGATGGGGCCTGCACAAATCTGGCAAGTTGATGCCATCGGATGCTCAGAGAAAAAGGTTGCCAGCTTCCACAATGACAGCGTGAAGAAAGAGATTCTGACGCAATTGTCGCACCCATGCATTTTATACTGCCCGCAAGCCAGTCAGTATTGGCATACTTAACGACAACTGGCCGGCTATTTCGAGCTGGCATGAGCCCATAAGATTTCAACAAAAGTGGAGAAGAGAGGAGTTCCCGCAAATGAACAAGTGTCTGTGGGTTTTACTTGATGTTTACCTAGATGTTTTAATCAGACATTAGTATAATTCAAATTAATAATGGTAGTTAATAATCTCTTATTTGGCCTGTTTAGCTGAACCATTCATAGAACAAATAAAACAAACCCTGAAAATTGATAAAAGAATATATAGACACTTAATAATTTTATTAGATAATTAGATAGTTGCATTTGAAAGATATTAATATCAATAAAAAATGTGCAATAGATTTGTAAAAGGTGTTTTAATGCATGTTTGGCTCGGGTTTTTGTTGCATTTACACTGTTCAGACCACTTGGGGTCACCGTGGAGACGGGTGTCGAATTGTTTCGAAGCCTCGACACAATACGGCACATTTGCTTCAACTGCTTCACTGTTCCATAAAGCCTCGATCTGCCCACCACTACAGATAACAACAGAGTCCAAGACACAGGCAAACAAGGAAATCCAGGGAGACAGGCAGAAAATCTAAATCATAACATAGAAACCAGAAATTAGCACTAAGAATTGCAGTGTAACTCTAACAAGACTTATATAGGCAAGCATAAAGGTGTTAATCACACACAGGTGGAAGTAATCAGACCATAATGAGTCCAGGCAATGGGTAATGGAAAATGTAGTTCATCATGAGATAACAAAGGAGACAGTGGATCTCTGGTGGAGATCATACATACATTATATATACAGTATATATATATATATATATATATATATATATATATATATATATATATATATATATATATATATATGTGTGTGTATATGTATGTATGTATGTAATGTAGGTTTTGAAAGAATGACTAGCTGTAAGTAGTAATTGGGTGTAAAAAGAGAACAAGATAGCAAGCAATCATTAGCCACGTTTCAATTACAGATTTGCGCACAACTTTTACAATATCTATCTATAAATTACAGAAACGTCTGTCTGTCTGTCTGTCTGTCAGTATGTCTGTTATTCGCATGTCTCTCAAACCATTAATCCGATGGATTTCAAACTTGACAGGTGTCTCGTTATGGGCAAGAGTAAGTGCAGTGCCAAGTTTGCCGTTGTTTGGATTAGAAATGCAAAATATATAGGTAAATATATCGGTAAAAGAAGCACTTAAAAGGTTGTGATTTAAAAATAAACATTCTGACATAAACACTCTGTCGCTACACTGTTTAATTCTGAATATTATTGTGATAAGGTTCTGTGTTGTAGGGGTGTGGAAGGAAGAAGACAGGGGTCGGCGTGACTGGGACTCTCGTTTATTAACAATATTCAAAGAAACAAAACAAAAGGGGCGCGTGACAGCGCGTGACAGCGTGTTCACCGTGACAGGCACAGCACAAACAAAAACAACAATCCAGATTATCTTTCGGCGATTTCTCCGACAGGCAGCAGCACACGAGGTCCCAGTCCAACTCTCTCTCCCTCTCTCTCGTTCCCGCCAGTTTATATGCGGTCTCTCCACGCCAATTACTGCAATTAGACACAGGTGTTCATCATCTGCACTTGACCTACTTACTCACCGCTCGGCTCCCTCCTCTCTCTCCCGCTACAGACTTCACAAAACCACGCCCCCCACGCCACAATTATATTTTATTATATGAGCATTTCTTCGGAGTTCACTGTGTAGCCTGCTCCCTGAATCGTCGAGTTCACTGTGTAGCCTGCTCCCTGAATCGTCGCGCTTATTCATTTGTGGATGTTAACTGAATCTGTAAGTCACCTACGCTGTTTACTTCTGTATATTATATCTATCTATAAATTACGGAACATCTTTATGTGTGTGTGTGTGTGTGTGTGTGTGTGTGTGTGTGTGTGTGTGTGTGTGTGTGTGTGTGTGTGTGTTTGTGTGTGTGTGTGTGTGTGTTATTTGCATATCTCTCGAACCGTTAGTCCAATGGATTTCAAACTTGACAGGTGTCTTGCTACGGGCATGAGTAAGTGCAGTGCCAAGTTTGACGTTGTTTGGATAAGAAATGCAAAAGATAGCGTTAAATATATATCGGTAAAAGAAGCACACACTGGCTTTTGCCACTTTAGCCACTGGCCAATCCCCCTCTCACACTGACACTGAGTGAGCACAGCCCAGGACCAGAGACAGAGACAGAGACAGAGAGGGTCGAAGAAAGCAGCAGAGCTTAAGTAGCGTTTTCTCGGAGTTCACTGTGTAGCCTGCTCCCTGAATCGTGTAGTTAAATTTTCCACATTTATTGTATGTCAGTATGTCAAATACACCAAACCAACAATTACTAAAAACACACACAAAAACTGATTTTGCACGGGCACTTTGCACAGCTCCCTGAATCAACGCACTTATTCATTTGTGGATGTTAACTGAATCTGTAAGTCAGCTATGCTGTTTACTTCTGAATATTATATTTTGTAACGACTGCGAGGATGAACCAAACACAAACTAATCTTCTTCCAGAAGATTAATTCAACCTTTCCGCTTCTCGCCGAATGAGGGGGGAAGATTTGTTCAGAACGTCTCATGATCATCATCAATCTTGCCATCGGTCCGGCGTCCCCAGTCTGGCTATTTAAAAGAGCCCCCCCAGCACTAACGAAATAACTGGTCAATGCTAGCTTTGTTGCCGAACACTGATTGGTTAAGAGAATGACCGAGACCAAGGTCCCATGAGAGATGAACAAAACCGCTTCCAGCAGGAAATATGCATGACCTCAGATGGGTTAGACAAGAGACTTTACATATCACAAGAGACTTTGCATATCAAAATCCATAAAACTCATCTCAGAACAATTCTTGACTGACCTATAATCAAACACAATTGAAGCTTCTAGGTGATTTTGTTCAAGCATAATCCCACACAGAGTCTTCACATTCCAGACTCAAATCACCTGACCCCTGCGACAAAACAGACCCCCATCTTTCTTAAGGACCTCTGAATGACACAGTTCTCGTGGTTTGAAGAGATTTTACTCTGAGATTTTACCCATAACAATAAATAAAATCATTCCAGAACAATTTTCGATGGACTTATAATCAAACATCGTTCAACTACATAATTCTTTGTTGTCTACAACCCATACGTGTTTATACTTGTTTAGATCCCATACAAGTCATGGAAATTGTTAGACATTAGATGTGTGAATGAAAGTGTGTACTGTTTCATATCAATGCTATCTTACGAACACAACTAGCAAGATGGCTGGAATTAAATCTGTGTAAAATGTTTCGTATTCTGATAATTAGAAATCATGTCTAAACTGTTGCATCTGGTCTCCAATTAAAGCTAGAGAACCGACACCCCCAGGGAAGACACCCCCAGATTTACGACTGTGAAAATAAAGCAGCAGTCAGAATTCCCATTTGTAGGAGTAACAAACCTCTTTTTGTTTGAAAAAAACCCTTTAAAAACCCAGCGCAGAGCATTAGTTAAGTGGGGCAGAACAAAAAGACGGAGACAGCAGACGATGGTTATAGTAACCATGTAACAGACGAGCAGACCAACCCAAATTAAGATCAGATGGGTTAGATTCATTTCCAGTCATCTAACTATTTTCCGTATCTCATTTTCTTTCTTCTTGGTGTTATTCTTCTTTTCCGATTGAAAGTCTCGGTTTTAAGTTAAGTTTTGCTGCAAAGTTTCGGTCCACGATTCACGACTGCAACGCACGCTTTCAACTTCAAAGACGCTTCAACCATCCGCCAGCACTCCACGTCCCTGAACTCTATCCAAGCACGAGGAGATCAACCAACGGACCCCGAAAAACACCCTTGTACCCGACAAAAGGGAATCCTCAAACGGAACGCAGAAACGCAAGTAACCTTTAGATTCTTAACTGAACTGGTGCATTATAACCTTTTATAACCTGCATAAGGAACGACCAGGGTTAAGTTAATGATTGATGGTCCGTTCAGGTCATGTCTTGAGTGCATATAGAAATTCGGGATTTCTTCCTCTCACCCTTAAACTCATTCTTTCCAAACTCTTTCTTTCTTTCTTTCTTTATTTCTGTAACTTGTATGAATGTGTGTGTATATGCGTGTGTTTGTGTTAGGTACTTTCATGTGTGTTAGCATATAATCAATAAAGTATTGTTTGTATTTGAAAAGAGAAGTATTACTTGTGTTATGTGCTTACAAATTTATTGTCTTGAACTTCGATCTAAGTTACCTATGCTTTTACCCTTGATTTATTTCTTAATTTACTGTTAGCTGGGGATTATTCTTTCTTGGCCAGGAAGATATTATATTTCATAGAGTTAATAATTGTTTATGTTTTCTGTTCATTGGATGAACTGATAGAATGATCATACTATTGATTCTGCTACAGTAGACTCGCGACTCGCCGTGTATGTGACTGTGTATGTTTAGGCATAAAGTCATAATAAATAAAAATCTAACAATATGGATCATAAATTCCATATCTCTGTTACTTAATTTGTAGAGAAGAGAAGATGAGTATCCTTTAACTGAACAGAGCTGCTCACACTTGCATGTATGATAAACACATGATTGTTAGGAAATGATTGTTACAAATTTTAGAGTTATTTTTTTTGACATTTTAAGAAAGAAATAATTTACCTGTTGACAGTCTGTGTTTAGCTCCAGAATATCTGTAATGAGGAGGCTTGAAAAACAAAAAGGCGGGGATAAAGAACCCTAAACTCTAACACAAATAACCATTTCAGCATATAAATGTTTCTTCAGGACAATACGGTACTAAACTGTTACTGCGTGTAAAGAACCTTTAAAGAACTATCTTTATTAGAGTGTATGACATTCTTGCTCACGTCCATGACTTGTACTTCAAGAAATCTGTTAAATGTTGTTAGAACTTTAATCAGGAAATTCCTAATAAATAATATTAAAGTAAGATGCATGCATTTTTTTCAAGAATGTGGAAAATGGATGGTTTATTCAAACACTTTAATAACTTTATTTATTAATTTCTCGTTAGATTCAGTAACAATAAATCAAAAGCAAATAACAAGAAAGCAAAACAAAGGAACAGAAAAATAATAAGATAGATGCACCATTGTTTGAAACCCAGAGAAGTCATGTATGTCAGGTACTTTAACAAACAAGAATTCTATATAGGATGCTCCTGTGTTTTCCCTCTAATGAGGAAGCATCAATTAAACTACTGAGAAGTGCAGATGAAGAATCACAATGGGTGTTTTCCAATCATTGCACATTTTCAAACTACAATCAGTGTTTTTCAACAATTTTTCAACAGACTTGCTAAAATCATGAAGGCCCAAACCAAGCCCCCAGTGGATTAGAGCAAATCAGGTTAAGCAATTGAAAATGCCCATAATGATTTGAGACGCCCCACTAATTAAGAAGCACCCACTAGTGTTCTGCAGAGATGCATACCTGCATGATCTTCTGGTCAACAACTACAAATCACTATTAGTTCAATGTCACTGTCTCCAACCATGTGGCTGTTGACTTTCATCAAAATTGCAATGCTGATCCAACATTATTTAAACATTGAAATGTCAATCTCAACCAAAATTATGGTTTAGATCAAAACTCAATTGTCTCAATGTCACCATGCTAACTGGAAAAAATACATGCTGCATACATGCCGTTTAAGGAAGGGGATATCAGAAATATATTATACTAGCATGGAAACATTTTGAATAAATAATTTGCTTCAATTATTTAATCTCAAAGAAAGCTCAGAATATCTTTCAAGTACTTGATGCCCCTAACCTTACAAACTTTGGGCCCATTATGCACATACTACATCCCAACAACTATACAGAAATATATTAGTAGCACAACACTGCTCTACAAAGGCCAAACACAGTAACTACACCAACATTGGAACTGAGAAAAATGTTTTCAAAGTTGCTTGATTGTAGTACTGTATCAATTGGTTTGACAACCAAACCTTTCTGCCACAAAGCAAATCATAAACTTAGATACCTGATTACACAAGGGCCCTTTGCTATCTATAAAAATTAACTTAAGGAGACTTTATCTTTTCAAAATACCTAAGACACAATACATGGAAAGCTACTCACAATTTTGTGACACAGAGACACACACACCAGGGTATCCAGCGCAACAGAAAAGACCAACCTCAATACTTCACTGACGAAAGGCGATATCTTGGTTGGCCGCCACTGAGGAGACTGCTTTGCAGTGTTGGGGGTAACGCATTAGAATTAACATGCATTTCATAATCAGATTTGTTTTCTTTTTGAACAAGTAAAGTAAGACATTACTTTTAAAACATAAATATTTACATATAAATATTTGAGCTACTTTTTTTTTTAAGTAACGTATATCACTTTTCAGTTTAATTATTTTGCTTAAACATTTTTTCTAAACTACTGAATTAACTAGTAAAAAAAAAAAAGTTTTCAACTTTCAATAAAAAGAGTTGTACAGTAGGTACAGTAGGTATAACCTGTAATGTCAAGGGATCTTTTGGATGGCATAGCTCTAGGGGTCAGAATATAACAACATTCTAAATGTGTTTTTAAAAGAAAATGAAAGTGTAAGTTATATAGGCTGTTGAGTGCAATATGGTGTTAAACACTTGCAAAAAAAAGAGATCGAGCCTCAGCCAGTTGAGAAAAAGTAACATTACTTTCCATAAAAGTAACTAAGTAACATAATTAATATTGTAATATTGCTTAAAATGAACTTTACCCAACACTGTTGTTTTGTGATACAATGCTACCATTTAAATATAATTTGATCTCTTGGTCATCTTTCAGACTTTATGGAGATTCCTGGAGAGTGGTCATCAGATACGACTATTCCAGCCCCCCATTCCTAAATGTGTTAAAGGAAAACAGATACAGACAAATTCCTTATCTGTAATTTCCATTCATGACATGGGAATCAGTGAAGAGGAGTGGGACCGGCTACAGAAGGCTCTGGACTGGCCCGGTCCAGATCAAGAAATCACTCAGCTGAATCAGAGCACAAGCCCAGTCCACTCAACATTCTCTATTGTGGGACTCAAGGAGAGTTACAAAGTGGGAGAAAAGATCTCTGTTACCATCACAGCCAGAGACCACAACAAGAACCTGAAAAGATATGGAGGAGATTTTTTCCAAGCAAAGCTATTCAATTCAAAGCTCAAGGTGTGTTTGTTTTATATTATTTTGGTAACACTTTAAAATACGGATCCTTCGTTAATGAATAACTACACAGGAACAAATGAGTAACACAATGTTAACAATCTAGTAACTACAGTTAACTAACAAGTAACTCTGATTAACGAATTAGTAAGTAATAGCACACAGATTTAAGTGGTAGTTCACTATTAGCTAATCAATAACTACAATTTTTTTAATACTTCCCAGAGAACTACTGAATTTTTTACAGATTTAAGTGGTAGTTCACTAATAACTAATCAATAACTACAATTTTTTAATACTTCCCAGAGAAATAATGAAAAAAATTCACAATTCATGCAAAACTTAATAACTAATGCAGGAAAAATTACTAGCACTAGATTAACATTACTGCTAGATACTGTACACTAATTATCAATATGTAGTAGCGTAGCAGACTTATGATTTGGGAAAGCTGTCAATAATTAGCCTATGCACTGCTGTCTTTTAGAGAACTATTCATAAACTAAATAATTTTTAAGAATTGTTTTTATAAATGCACTTGTCTGGAACACTTACCCTGTGGCCGATTTTCCGGCATTCCTCTGGACTGGCTTTGAATAACTAGACTCATCATGGTGAGTACTGGAACATACTGAGTCATCAGCCATCCAAATACCAGTTATTTTATTATTTAACCTACCTCTCAAAATTGTTTTTATGTATGTCTCTTTGTTCATATGTATGTATATATATATATATATATATATATATATATATATATATATATATATATATATAAATATGTGTGTGTATATATATCCTGTGAATGATTAGATGATTCTACCCTTTCGGGTTGGCTCTGACTAATACCATTAGTAACTACAGCATGGAATCATGATAACTAGTAATGACTCAAGTGTTACTACATACCTCTGGCTCTATAGGAATTACTAATTATTTGGATCCGTATTCTAAAGTGAAGATCATGTTAACTAACTAGTAATGACTCAAGTGTTACTACATACTTCTATAGGAATTACTAATTATTTGGATCTGTATTCTAAAGTGAAGATCATGTTAACTAACTAGTAATGAATCAAGTATTAATGCATACTTCTATAGGAATTACTATCTACAACTTCCCCAAAACCTTAAAATTACTTCAGTGTTTGGTTGCATATGATATTTATTCATCATGACTGATTTTAACAATACGCCTGGAACAAGCAACAGCTTAAGTAGCAGTGACACTTGGCCATATTTATGATGGCTTACTTTAAACAGTAGTCAAGTAACACAAAATTACAGTTAAGGTGACTGTATATAGCTATTCGGCTAGAACATGCATGGAATATCATTTATTAAACAAAGAAAGAAACACATGCATAAACAGCATAGAATACTAAACATTATTTTTGTCTCTCATTAAAGTCGATAAGCAAACCAGCTTTCTTTTATTGAAAAATAGTAGTTATTGATTAGTTATTAGTGAACTGCACTTAAATCTGTAAAAAAATTCAGTAGTTCTCTGTGAAGTATTAAAAAATAGTAGTTATTGATTAGTTAATAGTGAACTACCACTTAAATCTGTGTGCTATTACTTACTAATTCATTAATCAGAGTTACTTATTAGTTAATTGTAGTTTCTAGATTGTTAATATTGTGTTACTCATTTGTTCCTGTGTAGTTATTCATTAACGAAGGATCCGTATTTTAAAGTGTTACCATTATTTTTATAATATTTCTTTTTATGAAAATTAAGACACTGAGTTTGATTAGCTGAGTTTCATTTGCCTGTTAATGGTTGATTTACAACATTTTATATATTATAGTTTTATATGCTTTAAATTTGGATTTAACTACATACATTAGTTTTCTGCATTACACTTAACCTTCTCTATTCTTCTTGAAGGCGAGTGTGTACGGGGAGGTTGTGGATCACTGTAATGGGACTTACTCTGTTGCTCTTCTTCTGCCCTGGGAAGGTCAGGCACAAGTTTATGTACGTCTAGAGCACTCCAGTGAGGTTGTGGAGATTCTTAAAAAATACAGGGAGTCCTCATTTCCACGCAGCCACTATAATGGCCACTTTGAAGGGCCAGGACCCAATAAAACCAGGATCAGTGAAGTAGTACAATGCAATCTTAAGTGGGGTGCAGATGGAGGTTGGAGTAAAGGCGACTGCTGCTGTGAGTATAAGGATATAAAAACAGGGACGGTGTGGCAGTGTGAGAGACCAAAGAAACTTTCTTGTGACAAACTGGTTCATCACTCAAGAGGTGGTTTGGAAACCCCATTAAATCCTTTTGAGAAGCAAATTTTCACAAAGTAAGTGGGAAAGGATTCAAAATGAATTACAGAGGAATTGTAAAACTAGAAAAATTGTGGAAGATGTTTTTTATTTTTCTCTCCACAGGATATTAACAAATGTTGCTATTACTGGATACACACAAATCATAAATGTCCTTCCCAACACTACAGGCATTGGTATGTTCATATATCAGGACCGATATAATCTAAAATCAAATGTAGTTAGTTGCAAGATAATTAAGAATTTGCATAATTATGGCACAGTCTCTTCAGGTAAATGTTTCTTTGCTTTAGGCACAATGGAGAGATGCAGATCTGGCATGACAAAACCAGTTCCTGCAGGGTTTTATCTGAAAGATGTCTGGAAGTCTTTTGTGTGCAACACCCAGAAGTTCAGTTCTTCACAAATGGGAAATTGTCTTAAAAACAAGATTGTCTACTTGATGGGAGACTCCACCACAAGGCAGTGGTTTGAGTATTTAGAAAGAAAAGTGCCAGGCAAGTTGTTCATAAATGACATTGATGGGAGGGGGGCGGGGGATTATTTAAAAATGTTCTCATGTTATTTAAGACTTGATGTCATAAAAGTAATATAACTGAAATATACAGAAGCCCCAAAAAGTATTTGGATACTTCATCAACAAATGCATGAATGTCTTGCCATTACACCAAAATATTAAACCAAGTGACAATTGTTTGTAAAGACTTAAATAGGTCACGCTTAAAAATTACACACATTTTTTTTCCTCATTGCAACATGTAATTGCAAAATTTCACAAAAAAAAATGTGCATCTAATGCAATGACATTCAGACATGCAAATGAGTCAGTGCATCTTGAATGGATAGTTCACCACATAATGAAAATTCTGTCATCATTTACTCATCAACATTCAAACATTCAATATGGGTGAGTAAATGATGACAGAATTAAACATTTTAAATGTACTATTCCTTAAGTACCATATTTCCATATTTCTAGGGGGCTGCTGTGTACAATAAAAAGCAGCTTTGCAAAGTTGTTTAAGAAATAAATAAAGCAATGAGTCTAATTTAAGTTTTACTTATCTTATTTAGACATAAAAAGAATGGACCTCCACACTCCTCGTTCCGGTGGACCCCTGATGGCTGTAGAATTGAAAAATAATATCATTGTTCACTGGAGGCCACACGGTGTTCCTTTGCGATTTACTAAAATGCTCATTACTGACTTGCATTATATCAGCAATGATATTGATGAAATAGCCGGTGGACCTCATGCAGTCGTTGTCTTCACATTCTTTGCCCACATGGTTTTTCACCCAATAACATTTTACGTGCATGAAGTGGCCAAAATCCGTCAGTCTGTTGTTGCATTGTTGAGTCGTGCACCAGAGACTACCGTCATCATCAAGTCTGGAAACACTGCAGGATTAAAGGTACAATTGCTCATTTTCCAATCCTACTCCATTTTTAATAAATTTTCTGTCTTGTATTTGAAATGGTACATTTGTCCTGCTGTCTTTATATTTAAAGTCTAGAAACACAAATATGCATGTTCTGAGGTGACACTTCATTATCCAATTCATGCCAAATTCCATCCCTTAAAGGTGTTTCAGTCATATCCTGTCATTACAAACCTGTATGATTGTCTTCCATGGTTTTGCAGAATGAAAGTGGATCGGTACCAGAGTACAAGCAAAGTACTCCATATGACTCAAGCACTATTCCATGTTTCAGAAGGCATATGATAGTTCTGTGAGAGAAAAAGAATGAAATGTAACTACTTTTCCCATGAAAAAATGGTCACCATTTACTGGACATTCTGCTATAAATCGCTTTTTTGTTCAATAATAGAGACTAGTATAGAGCTCAGCATAAAACATGAGGAAACATAGATGAATTATTATAATTTTTTTAATTAACTATTCCTTGTTTTCCCCCTGTTAGATTCAAGTTTAATGTCAGTTATAACAGGTGACAGACAAATATTTAAGTAACCTGCTCAGCACTGTTTCTGGTAGAAAATACAAACAATGTAGTTTGTCTGAACCAAGTTAATATTAATGCTAGTATTGTCTGTTACTGATCTGTGTTGTTACAGGACATTTTTCAGAGTGATTGGTATGCAATACAGATGAATACAGTGATGCAGGAGATGTTCCGAGATATTGATGGAGTAATCTACTTCGATGTCTGGCAGATGACGTCCTGTCACTATCTACGTGAAAATATTCACCCAGGTCCTGTTATCATTGCTAATGAAATCGACATGTTGCTCTCATATATCTGTCCTGCCTGACACGATAGAATAATATTTACCTTACTTTGTTATAATATACCAAGAAATGTATGTATCTACAGTACAAAAATGAGCATCTGTAAGAAACTTCTGGTATACATATTGTTAAAACTTACCAAGCTTAGCACCTACCTGCTTAATGTAAACCTGTATAATCTCAAAATTAATTAAATTAAATTCATTTATTATTTATTTTTAACCTCAACCTTTGGTTCCAAAAACTGAGGTAACTTTCAGGGTGTGTAAATGGCCATAGCATGGCCATAAATGGCAATGGTACATTCCGTGCTTATTTATTATAATAGTGTATATTGTGTTAGATGTTGTGTCCTGGGGCATTCCAGAAAGCAGGTTATGTGACATGCCCGGGTATGTTTAAAGGCCCACTGAAGTGCCTTGAAACTCTCAGCTTTGTATGATGCGTTGACGTAATTTCCACTGAAACAGGAAGCTAAGCTACATATTGAAAGGGTTCTCCCCCTCTTCAAATAGTCAATAGCGTTTAGTTTACATCACAGACAGCAAGTCGTACTTGACAGCACCATGGAAATGAATCCGAGCGCTGATACGTTGGATTCAATAGTAACGTTAGAGGTGTGAATAAAATCTTTTTTTAGACACGCACTTGCAAACTTCCCTAAGCACTTCCCCTCGGGGGAATCCCTGCCGCCATTTTGAAGTGCGTTCCACTTCGTTAAGTGGACAAGGAAGTTTATATGGGCCCTACAATGGCTGCCGCGTGCGCGTGCGCGTGTCCGTTAAGTCCGTGAGACCGTAGGGTGTCCCATTTGTCATTTTGGCCTCAGAACGGTGCTCGTGAGCGCCCCCCTTTGCGGGCGATATGCGCCCTCGATGCACACTTTTGCCGAGCCTGCACTGATGCGGGCTCCGCAGCAGACTTCTTCCAGACAGCAGTGACGTACATCCGAGTGAACGAGATGGAGGGAAGTTAGCGAGTGAAGGGCATGGCAATTTTGGACTGGAACGCAGGCTAGATGTGCTGTTGCTGTTCCTGCTCGCGACCTGAAAGAGAATAAAAGATAAGTTTGTTACAAAACTGGTTCTTTACTGGATTCAGAAACATTACATCTTCTGCTATTCCTGCTGTTCCCAGATGTCAAATGTCAAATTTGCTGTCGAATTTGAACCACTGAATTTGTGGAAGCGAATTTGTAAGGCGAAATAAAATGGATTGAAAATTTCCTGTTGAATATTATAGGTTGTATTTTAAACATAATGAACATTTTGGAAGTGAAATCTGAAAGGTGAATATGAATTATTAATAATAAAAATATGTGTCCTACTTTCACTCACTCCTACGAGTCTACATCCCTACCAGACACCTACGATCGGTCAACGAGCGACGTCTCGTGGTTCCATCACAGAAAGCCACAAAATCACTTTCCAGAACATTCTCATTTACAGTTCCATGCTGGTGGAACGCTCTCCCCACCCTCATCCGGAATGCAGAATCCCTGACAACATTCAAAAAACAGCTGAAAACCAATCTCTTCCGCGAGCACTTAACCTTATAGAAAAAAAAAAAAAAAAAAAAAAAAAAAAAATCCTTTCCCTTTGAAACATCACTTATCAGGCTTATGCTACTCTGAATAATACCTGAACTTCGTATTTTGAGCACTTCCTGCGTTGTTGTTGCTTTTGCCTCTTTATGATGACTCGCTGAACTTAGTCCTAATTTGTAAGTCGCTTTGGATAAGGGCGTCTGCTAAATGACTAAATGTAAATGTAAATGTGTGAAATGTTTTGAATTGAAATATTCACAGCTTAAATATTCGACCATGTTGAATTTCAGCCCATACAAATGCAAGCCCTAAAAATACAATGCATTAAAATGCAAGCACGGTTAATGCAATGCATTTTTTTTTTTTTTTTTAATTAGTGCAATTCAACAAGCTTTTTTGTTTCAAAAACTTTGTCATTATTTTACTTCCATAGTTGTGCATTTGAATACAATGCCCGCCTTCACAGAGTGGTCCGGGATATGATTTTCAGCTATTAATAATTTAAATTCTACGGGTTACCTCCACAAAACTATTGTATACCACCAGAGAGAACTTCGGATGCAACACATTGTGTTACAACACAACACAACACAACACAACACAACACAACACAACACTGCTTTATAATGTTTGGAATAAATTGCTGTTTATTACTGCTTACTGCTATACTGTTTTTAAAAGGGTCCTATTATGTCCTTTTACAAAGTCTTGATTTTGTGTCTGTTAGGGGTTTCAGATTTACATAAAAGGTGTAGTCAATGTACATGTATAAAGTTAGGTTAAGATGTAGTGTGGAAAATGTGCTTGGAGATAACCTAAACTGTTAGAGGCCTGTCATTTAAATATAAACTAAAGAAAGGGGAAATTCAAATACATTTCTTAATTGGCAACTAAAGCCACACAGGTGGCATGTTAATGTTACAACCAAAGAAGAAATGCAGGTCTGGCATGACAACACAAGTTATGGTGTTGAGAATTTGGTGTCCATTGTTGTTATGGATTTTGGAACACTGGAAACATCCCAATCTCAAAATCGTGTGGGCATAGGCAAAAAAAAATAAAAAAAAAATAAAACACTTACAATAACCTGCTTGCATAAGTGTGCATAATAGGGAATATTCATGATCACATTCAAATTCCTACTGTAAAGTAATATCCACCGGTCATCATTTAAGTGAAGCTGATTGACCCTGAATAAAAATAGTCAGTTTCTGTGGGATTTAACCCTATACAGACATTTTAGAATTGTATTGATATATCTTCTCATACAAGAAAATGAGACTTCTGCTGCTGCCTTTACAGAAACAAACCTGTTTGACCATATCGGTTGGTTATCACCTGCAATCTGGTTAACATTTCCCAGGGTGAGCTAACAGGTTCTATATATCTTCTAATCTGTAAGTTCATACCACCCTGTATATATACTATATTGTGTGTATATTTTCCTTGCAATACAAAGTGAAAATAATGTTGTGTGAGTGTCACAGAGCCATAATGATTACACTCCTGGGAAAAAAAAGAACAGGAAAAATATTTGTTTTGTTCCCATAGCAAGAATATCTTCACCATTCATATGTAAATTAACATCTAATGTCAATCAAATCAAACAAAGCCAAACTGGCTAAACCAATACTGAGGACAGATGGGATGTTCAACTGAGTGTCACATAATTAGTGGGAACGCCTCATTTTCAGAGCAGTGTGGCCAGTTTAACAGGACATTGGTTGGAAGTTGTGTGAATGTACTTCACTCACAAGCAGACTTCAAATTATTCTAGAAAAACAACAGATTAGCCATGGTCGAACCATCCACAAAGAAATCAAATCCCCCAGGTAATCATTAGTTTATGAATATTGTAATATTTATGGGTCAAGATGGTTTCATGTTTTGAAGGATTTGGAAATTGATAATTTCTGTGTATTTCAGTCTGCAGGTTAAGAGAATTTTTACTACTACTGGCATGTTTTTTATGTACATCATCCCTTCTGGTAAGTTCATAAAAAAAATTATACATTAAAAAGTGTATTTCTTTTCTGTGTAATGTATAATGTGTAATTATAGCCTATATTTAAGTACTGATTTCTGTTATAAATGTGATATTTGTTTTTTGTTAGTTTTTTTGCTGTTTTTGTTGTTATGTCAGTAAATACATGTATAATGTTCCTAAAGATTTACATTTCAAATAATTAAAATTCTTTTTTAAATTTCTACTTCAAACATTCTATCCTGATAGCAATCAATAATAGAAGTGGTCTAAATATTAAAACATGTACATATATCTTCTGTGGAAGTCTCAATCATTGAATTTGGTCCGACTGTTGTCCTACCTGCCTGTTACCATACTGTATGTATTTCAATACCTCCGCACACCATGCTCACGCAGACATCACACATGATCAGCACATTCCATGAGGCTAGGCAGATTTGTAGACATATAGTCACAGAGTGACACAAACAAACAGCCGTTGTTTAGCCGCTTTAAAGTTTCTCCTGAACCAAAACAAGAGCTTATGATGCGTTCTTCATGCCATGTCATAACCATAATTACAAGATGGCTACCCTTGACGTTCTACTCAGATTTATGCTTT
Source organism: Leuciscus leuciscus (assembly GCF_965113295.1). Classification (NCBI taxonomy): domain Eukaryota; kingdom Metazoa; phylum Chordata; class Actinopteri; order Cypriniformes; family Leuciscidae; genus Leuciscus; species Leuciscus leuciscus. Next base: position 6,035,097 of record NC_138735.1, on the reverse strand, counting down.
TCTATGTCAACACTATCAACGCCCGGAAATTAATCTGCTGCAGTCAGTTGGTATAACTAGAGCTCTGTAAGTTGCGGGTGTTCATTATTACTTCAATGTTATGTGCTTTATTTAATCATTTAACACTGTCTCTCGTCTCGTGACGCTTTGAAAACTCTGCTGTGTGTTCATGTGTTTTGAAGGAGTTAGGCTTTAGAAGCTCGGAAGTGAGGGAGGGATATTGTGCTTTCAAAGCTAGCTTGCTATTGCTAGCCTCTCCGAAATTGCCTACCCTACCTTTCAGCGTAACTATAATTGGTAACATTTTATTTTACACTGTCCTTGTTACACGTTACATGTAGTTACAATAGTAATAAATTATACATAATTACATTCAACTAACCCTAAACCTAACCCTAATCTTAACCCTTTAGTAAGTACATGTAGTTCATTTTTTAATTCTTTTTAAATAATTCAAATATTTAATACTTAAATGTTCAGTATAATTACACTGTAACATGGATAACAAAGTGCAACCAATCATTTAAACTAATAATATAAAATAAAAATAAAAGGCATTTTGTGAATGCTGTAAGTACATGCCATTCCTGCATCCACACCTACACCTTATGTTTGCACATGGTTGCAAATGATAGTTGATGGACAGCTATGCACCGGAGGACACAACAGCAGTCTGGTGCTGAGAAGCGAAAAAGAAAGGTATGTTTACCAACCTGTGAAATGTTATTTTTTGGCTATTGAAGTTAATGTGATTTATTAAACATGTTTAACAGCATTAATAATTTAACCACCACCAACACATCTACCTGATTTGATAAAAGCACCAGCAATGTATATCCAATTTATGTCATATTTCAATTCAACAACACTGTGCGCTGCATTGCATTTTGAACTATAGTAAAGATATTTTTGTCATATTTGTCATTGACATTCAGATCACATGCTATACAGTGCATCTGTGGTGTATGGCTTTACGTGTCAATATGCCTACAGTGTTTTCTTCTTTGTAAATTATTATTTGCTGCAACAAAACTGCATAATCTTACATTTCTGAATGCCCAAGGCTGTAAAATCAATCAGACAACAATAGCCATAAGACATTATTATGTTTTATATTGGTTTATAATCAACTGTTGTTTTATTAAACACTCACTGCTCTTGTTTTTACAAGTAACTGTTTAATTAAAGGTGAACTCAGTGATTCTAAAAAAATGTCTTAGATTTATACTGACACTTAAAGTGATAGTTCACCCAAAAAATGAAAATTAGACCATGATTTACTCACCCTCAGTCCTAGGTGTATATGACATTCTTCTTTCAGACGAATACAATCAGAGTTATATTAAAAATGCCCTGGCTCTTCCAAGCTTTATAATGGCAGTGAATGGTTGTTTCTGTTTTGAAGTCCATCAAAGTGTATTTATCCATCATAAGAGTCCTCCACACAGCTCTGGGGGGTTAATAAAGGCCTTCTGAAGTGAAAGCAATGAGTTTGTGTAAGACAAATATTCATATTCAACATGTTACAAAGTAAAATTCTAGCATCCGGCCAAACGAACATACGCAGTCTACTTACACCTAAAGGGCAACTTACACAACTTGTGACATCAGAAGTAGTGTAGTCCATCATGGCGTAGCGTAAATATCAGCAGTTTGTCGCATTACTCGCATAAGTTGCGCTTTAGACTTAAGTCAAATCCTATGTGCGTTTGGCCGGAAGCTAGTTATTTTACTTTATAAAGTTTTAAATGTGAATATTTTTCTTACACAAACTCATCGCTTTGCTTGAGGAGGCCTTTATTAACCCCCCAGAGCTGTGTGGAGCACTTTTATGATGGATAGATGCACTTTTATGGACTTCAAAACAGAAACAACCATTCACTTCCATTATAAAGCTTGGAAGAGCCAGGACATTTTTTAATATAACTCCGATTGTATTAGTCTGAAAGAAGAATGTCATATACACCTAGGATGACTTGAGGGTGAGTAAATCATGGGCTAATTTTCATTTTTTGGGTGAACTACCCCTTTAAGCTCAGTTTTTGTCACTTTAGATTAGGCAGTGCAAAGTTAAATTCAATTGTTGGTTGAAGTTTAGAATCAGAAATCAGAGTACCTAACTAACCCAGTATCCTAAAACTTTGTCATGAGTGTTGTTGAATGATTGTTGTTGTTGAATGACTAATATGTTCTGCATTATTAATTTAATGCAGGGTCATGCTGAAGTTTGTCACAACAGAGAATGGAGTGGCAACAACCAGCACTTCTCCAGAGGAACCCAGCAGCTACACAGGCACTGACACAAATATCAGTATTTTGTAATTCTAAAGTTTATTCTATAATTTCTATAATTATGCTATAATATAACAATTATATAATTGTAAATAATTATGTTATGTTATATAATAGTTATGTTTTAATAAAGTTATATTCTGTCACCTAATGTAGTTGTCAGTTGTTGTTGTTTTTCCATTTTCATAACATTCATTTTCATACACTGTAAAAAGTGAACATGTGCAGTTGTTTCTTCTCAGTCAAAAGTGACCGGACACCTGAAAATGAACCCCCCCCCCAGTGAAATCAATGTAATATATATTTTTTTCAATCACTTTTGTATTTCTAAAAAATAAGTTTCTTTTGAGATTTTTATGGTACTAATTAATATTTATGCAATAATTATGGTCCATTTTTGCCATTGAAAATAATAATAATAAAATGTATTTAAAGCAACATTATGTAAAAAAAAAATGACCTTAAAATAATGTTTCCAAAATCGTTTTAGTGGTTCATCAAGTCGTAACAGGGTGAAAGGCACTTATGCCTCCGCTTTGCGGTCCTTTATCTGCTATAACCACACTATGTAAGATTGCCAGATCGCGTCGCGTTTCTGTAGTTCTAATGAGACATAAGAAAACTACAAATTTGACTAGCTTTACGGCAAGCGTTACAATAGTCATTATTTAGTTTTTCTTCGTTTCTGATGTCGCAATACATCATACTTTCATAATCATACATCATACTCTACCTTGTCTGTGGGCATTGTTCATTGCAAAGCCGGTGCTGGATAAACAGTGGGCGTGAGTGTGAGAATAGGCTGCGGTAGGCTAAATGATTTACGACAGCGGTGATGGACAATTCCGCTTCCAACCTGTAGGGGGACCGCAGAGGAAAAGTTCCATTGCTTTAATGCAGAATTTTAGATTAATATAGAGACTATGCCTTTTAAATCCAATTTTTGAAGGCAGACATCCGGTGAGAGAAAATCAAATAAAATGTGATTTTATGGTGTAACCACTAGATGCCTGTATTGCTCTCTATAGTCAAGTCAAGTCACTGTCATTTATATAGCGCTTTTAACAAAATGAATTGTTTCAAAGCAGCTTTACAGTGATAATAGGAAATTACAGTAACAGAGATTGTTTTGGCTTTACAGCAGCTCTAGGATAAAGTTATTGTCAAGCTAAAGTTAGTTTTGATCGATTCACTTCCGTTGCGAAGATCATTAGTTATTAACTTGTATAATATAGAATTATTTGTCGTGTCCGCGTAGCCACGTGGTGACTCTGTACAGATAAAACGACAACGTGTCGTTGTTTGGCAAGGGGCTGCATTAGGAGAGCGTATTTAGAGATTAAGTGTTACTTTACGTGTTTTTCAGTAAAGGTAAAGCTGTTGGTTGTTTATGTTAATGTTTAATGTTCATTTATGTTGGACATTTAGAGTTGTTTCTGTTACTGAAATCAGGTTAAATCTACTGAGAGTTACGCTTCAGTAAAACCTTGTTTTTTTCAGGTTGGTTAAATTCGGTTATAATCAGTCATCTTAATAAATCATTTATTTCATTTAAACAAAACCAGTTATTGTAGATGTTAACACATGAAGTACATTTTCTAAGATGAACTGACTAAACATTTTTTTTCAGTATAGCACCACAGACCATAGTGTTCATAGTGTTCAAGGTTACTTATAGTTGTTTCTGCATATTTATCTAGGATTGAAAGTATTCTAAGAAGAAAAAAAGACAAACTTCAGTTTTAAGTTTTAATTATTTTAGTAGTGGAGAAGCAGATAAAATGTCGAACATACAGCCATCTTGATGAGAACTAAGATCCCTTTGATGTTCTCTTTTGTCTTGTTGAGTAAAGACAATTCTTTGCTTTTGAACCCATGATGGCGTTGCTAGCGCTACATATTAGGACCTAACCTATTCACACTTTTTGCATGATTTCACCAACCGCAAATGAGATCCACATAACTTGTATAGTATTATCCAGAAATGATCTTCATCTACAATAAATAAATAATTTATATATAGAACAAAAAACTGAATTTGGTCTGATTGATATTCTGGTCCTCTCCCAGGCTCTATGGGGAGTGAATGGTGGGATCCAAATAAGACCATTTCAGCCCCCCAGACCTAAACCAGTTCCTCGAAATAATAATTCTTCATCTACAATATCCGCTCATGACATAGGAATCAGTGAAGAGGAGTGGGACCGGCTACAGAAGGCTCTGGACTGGCCCTGTCCAGATCAAGAAATCACTCAGCTGAATCAGAGCACAAGCCCAGTCCACTCAACATTCTCTATTGTGGGACTCAAGGAGAGTTACAAAGTGGGAGAAAAGATCTCTGTTACCATCACAGCCAGAGACCACAACAAGAACCTGAAAAGATATGGAGGAGATTTCTTCCAAGCAAAGCTATTCAATTCAAAGCTCAAGGTGTGTTTGTTTTATATTATTTTTATATTTCTTTTTATGAAAATTAAGACACTGAGTTTGATTAGCTGAGTTTCATTTGCCTGTTAATGGTTGATTTACCTACAGACATTAGTTTTCTGCATTACACTTAACCTTCTCTATTCTTCTTGAAGGCGAGTGTGTACGGGGAGGTTGTGGATCACTGTAATGGGACTTACTCTGTTGCTCTTCTTCTGCCCTGGGAAGGTCAGGCACAAGTTTATGTACGTCTAGAGCACTCCAGTGAGGTTGTGCAGATTCTTAAAAAATACAGGGAGTCCTCATTTCCACGCAGCCACTATAATGGCCACTTTGAAGGGCCAGGACCCAATAAAACCAGGATCAGTGAAGTAGTACAATGCAATCTTAAGTGGGGTGCAGATGGAGGTTGGAGTAAAGGCGACTGCTGCTGTGAGTATAAGGATATAAAAACAGGGACGGTGTGGCAGTGTGAGAGACCAAAGAAACTTTCTTGTGACAAACTGGTTCATCACTCAAGAGGTGGTTTGGAAACCCCATTAAATCCTTTTGAGAAGCAAATTTTCACAAAGTAAGTGGGAAAGGATTCAAAATGAATTACAGAGGAATTGTAAAACTAGAAAAATTGTGGAAGATGTTTTTTATTTTTCTCTCCACAGGAAATTAACAAATGTTGCTATTACTGGAGACAAACAAATCATAAATGTCCTTCCCAACACTACAGGCATTGGTATGTTCATATATCAGGACCGATATAATCTAAAATCAAATGTAGTTAGTTGCAAGAGAATTAAGAATTTGCATAATTATGGCACAGTCTCTTCAGGTAAATGTTTCTTTGCTTTAGGCACAATGGAGAGATGCAGATCTGGCATGACAACACCAGTTGTTCCTGCAGGGTTTTATCTGAAAGATGTCTGGAAGTCTTTTGTGTGCAACAGCCAGAAGTTCAGTTCTTCACAAATGGGAAATTGTCTTAAAAACAAGATTGTCTACTTGATGGGAGACTCCACCACAAGGCAGTGGTTTGAGTATTTAGAGAGAAAAGTGCCAGGCAAGTTGTTCATAAATGACATTGATGGGAGGGTGGCAGGGGTTTATTTAAAAATTTTCTCATGTTATTTAAGACTTGATGTCATAAAAGTAATATAACTGAAATATACAGAAGCCCCAAAAAGTATTTGGATACTTCATCAACAAATGCATGAATGTCTTGCCATTACACCAAAATATTAAACCAAGTGACAATTGTTTGTAAAGACTTAAATAGGTCACGCTTAAAAATTACACTGCAATTTTTTTTTCCTCATTGCAACATGTAATTGCAAAATGTCACAAAAAAAAAAGTGCATCTAATGCAATGACATTCAGACATGCAAATGAGTCAGTGCATCTTGAATGGATAGTTCACCACATAATGAAAATTCTGTCATCATTTACTCATCAACATTCAAACATTCAATATGGGTGAGTAAATGATGACAGAATTAAACATTTTAAATGTACTATTCCTTAAGTACCATATTTCCATATTTCTAGGGGGCTGCTGTGTACAATAAAAAACAGCTTTGCAAAGTTGTTTAAGAAATAAATAAAGCAATGAGTCTAATTTAAGTTTTACTTATCTTATTTAGACATAAAAAGAATGGACCTCCACACTCCTCGTTCCGGTGGACCCCTGATGGCTGTAGAATTGAAAAATAATATCATTGTTCACTGGAGGCCACACGGTGTTCCTTTGCGATTTACTAAAATGCTCATTACTGACTTGCATTATATCAGCAATGATATTGATGAAATAGCCGGTGGTCCTCATGCAGTCGTTGTCTTTACAATATGTGCCCACTTGGTTTTTCACCCAATAACATTTTACGTGCATGAAGTGGCCAAAATCCGTCAGTCTGTTGTTGCATTGTTGAGTCGTGCACCAGAGACTACCGTCATCATCAAGTCTGGAAACACTGCAGGATTAAAGGTACAATTGCTCATTTTCCAATCCTACCAATCCCATTTTCCAATGGTACATTTGTCCTGCTGTCTTTATATTTAAAGTCTAGAAACACAAATATGCATGTGCTGAGGTGACACTTCATTATCCAATTCATGCCAAATTCCATCCCTTAAAGGTGTTTCAGTCATATCCTGTCATTACAAACCTGTATGATTGTCTTCCATGGTTTTGCAGAATGAAAGTGGATCGGTACCAGAGTACAAGCAAAGTACTCCATATGACTCAAGCACTATTCCATGTTTCAGAAGGCATATGATAGTTCTGTGAGAGAAAAAGAATGAAATGTAACTACTTTTCCCATGAAAAAATGGTCATCATTTACTGGACATTCTGCTATAAATCGCTTTTTTGTTCAATAACAGAGACTAGTATAGAGCTCAGCATAAAACATAAGGAAACATAGATGAATTTTTTTTTATTTTTTTTATAAACTATTCCTTGTTTTCCCCCTGTTAGATTCAAGTTTAATGTCAGTTATAACAGGTGACAGACAAATATTTAAGTAACCTGCTCAGCACTGTTTCTGGTAGAAAATACAAACAATGTAGTTTGTCTGAACCAAGTTAATATTAATGCTTTTAGTATTGTCTGTAACTGATCTGTTTTGTTACAGGACATTTTTCAGAGTGATTGGTATGCAATGCAGATGAATACAGTGATGCAGGAGATGTTCCGAGATATTGATGGAGTAATCTACTTCGATGTCTGGCAGATGACGTCCTGTCACTATCTACGTGAAAATATTCACCCAGGTCCTGTTATCATTGCTAATGAAGTCGACATGTTGCTCTCATATATCTGTCCTGCCTGATACACTAGAATAATATTTACCTTACTTTGTTATAATATACCAAGAAATGTATGTATCTACAGTACAAAAATGAGCATCTGTAAGAAACTTCTGGTATACATATTGTTAAAACTTACAAAGCTTAGCACCTACCTGCTTAATGTAAACCTGTATAATCTCAAAATTAATTAAATTAAATTAATTCATTATTTATTTTTAACCTCAACCTTTGGTTCCAAAAACTGAGGTAACTTTCAGGGTGTGTAAATGGCCATAGCATGGCCATAAATGGCAATGGTACATTCCGTGCTTATTTATTATAATAGTGTATATTGTGTTAGATGTTGTGTGCTGGGGCATTCCAGAAAGCAGGTTATGTGACATGCCCGGGTATGTTTAAAGGCCCACTGAAGTGCCTTGAAACTCTCAGCTTTGTATGATGCGTTGACATAATTTCCACTGAAACAGGAAGCTAAGCTACATATTGAAAGGGTTCTCCCCCTCTTCAAATAGTCAATAACGTTTAGTTTACATCCCAGACAGCAAGTCGTACTTGACAGCACCATGGAAATGAATCCGAGCGCTGATACGTTGGATTCAATAGTAACATTAGAGGCAGGGCTGGACTGGTAATCTGGCATACCGGGCAAATGCCCGGTGGGCCGACGTGCTTTTTGGGCCGATACATCTCATACTTTTCTTTTTTTTTTTTTTTTTTTTTTACGACCCATAAAACTCATACATCGGCGGCACATTCGTTTTGTTTTGTTTAATTGACGGCGCTGGGTTAGTGCCGGTGTAATGCATTGGTCAAAAAAAAAGTAAGCGTTAGTTTTTTTTCCACTGACAGACCGGCCCATGAAACGCGTAGATCAGCGGCCCATTGGTTGTTTTCTTGATTGACACTGGGCTGGCCCAATCACATCTTTAAACACCTCCCCCTTTGGGCTTTGAGTGAGCGTGCAATGTCAGTGTGTATCTGTCAAAACAGTCTGAGACATGGAGAAGAAACGCAAGGAATGTGCAGAGAAATAGTGTGAAAAATAGATACAGGCCCTTCAAGCAGACGCTGTAAAATGTGTCAAAATATATGTTTTCTGCAGCAGCAGGACCTTCATCAGCTCCCGTGGCTGATGAGGAGGATAGTGAGGAGGATCAGGAGAGAGATGAGAAAGGGTAGAGTCTGCGGTAAGCAGAACTACGTTCAAAACACTTTGGCTATGAGTGTAGGAACCCATTACCCAGTTACGCATTATTTCCACATCTGCATAGTTGACGATGACAGAAATTTACTAGAAGTTTAAAGAGACGCGTTTTTATCTATGTTTTCCGCCAAAATTAAAGCTTGATGCAGTTTCCGTCAAAATAAAAGATCATGTGCTTATCTCTTTCAAGTTTAGAAATTAGTACAAAACTAATTATGAAAGTTTTCTTTATTTTTCAGTGCATTTGTTTTACAATATATGGCTATTAGGCTACTGTCATGAGATTAATATTATAATTATTATTATGTAGTAGTGTAATATAGACAGACACTGTTACTAAAAGAAGTTTGATTTTTTCTTTGTTTAATTTGCACACTGAATATGGGTTGGAGCTTTTAATTTCGAACCCTCAAACTGCACCAGATTGATGAATATAACATTAAAATGCACAACATTTTCTTAGGGGGAGCCTGCCCCCAAACCCCCCTAGAAGGACTGAGGTCCACCCACCACAGTTTTACCAAAAATCTTGTGAGAAACACTGGTATTGCTATGCCAATGCAGCTTATAGCTTGTTTTTTGGATGCATCACTGTGGAGTATAGTTCAATTGTATTAATAAATTACAATTTTGTATCATCTGTTAACTCTCACTCATTACATGGCATTAGTGGTTTTAATGAATAGGAGTTGAACAAAAACATATTCAAGGGCGTGCAAAGATGGGTGGTGTTTATGATCATATGTAGTGGGCCAGTCTGGGCCAAAATGCCAGGGCCGATTTTCTGTCCCAGTCCAGCCCTGATTAGAGGTGTGAATAAAATCTTTTTTTAGACACGCACTTGCAAACTTCCCTAAGCACTTCCCCTCGGGGGAATCCCTGCCGCCATTTTGAAGTGCGTTCCACTTCGTGAAGTGGACGAGGAAGTTTATATGGGCCCTGTCCCAAATGGCACACTTCATATGCACTTTCGGCCCTGTGGACTTACAATGGCTGCCGCGTGCGCGTGCGCGTGCGCGTGCGCGTGCGCGTGTCCGTTAAGTCCGTAGGGTGTCCCATTTGTCATTTTGGCCTCAGAACGGTGCTCGTGAGCGCCCCCCTTTGCGGGCGATATGCGCCCTCGATGCACACTTTTGCCGAGCCTGCACTGATGCGGGCTCCGCAGCAGACTTCTTCCAGACAGCAGTGACGTACATCCGAGTGAACGAGATGGAGGGAAGTTAGCGAGTGAAGGGCATGGCAATTTTGGACTGGAACGCAGGCTAGATGTGCTGTTGCTGTTCCTGCTCGCGACCTGAAAGAGAATAAAAGATAAGTTTGTTACAAAACTGGTTCTTTACTGGATTCAGAAACATTACATCTTCTGCTATTCCTGCTGTTCCCAGATGTCAAATGTCGAATTTGCTGTCGAATTTGAACCACTGAATTTGTGGAAGCGAATTTGTAAGGCGAAATAAAATGGATTGAAAATTTCCTGTTGAATATTATAGGTTGTATTTTAAACATAATGAACATTTTGGAAGTGAAATCTGAAAGGTGCAAATGGATTATTAATAATAAAAATATGTGTGAAATGTTTTGAATTGAAATATTGACAGCTTAAATATTCGACCATGTTGAATTTCAGCCCATACAAATGCAAGCCCTATAAATACAATGCATTAAAATGCAAGCACGGTTAATGCAATGCATATTTTTTTTTTCAATTAGTGCAATTTAACAAGATTTTTTGTTTCAAAAACATTTGTCATTATTTTACTTCCATGGTTGTGCATTTGAATACAATGCGCACCTTCACAGAGATAAGATTTTCAGCAATTAATAATTTAAATTCTACGGGTTACCTCCACAAAACTATTGTATACCACCAGAGAGAACTTTGGATGCAACACATTGTGTTACAACACAACACAACACAACACTGCTTTATAATGTTTGGAATAAATTGCTGTTTATTACTGCTTACTGCTATACTGTTTTTAAAAGGGTCCTATTATGTCCTTTTACAAAGTCTTGATTTTGTGTCTGTTAGGGGTTTCAGATTTACATAAAAGGTATAGTCAATGTAGGGGAGCGCGGGGCACAACCTAACGCGGGGCTAGTTGTAACACGCTTGTTTTAAATACTTCCGCACATGCTTGGATGACGAAACTTTGTGTATTTACTAGTTGCCATATCAACACTATATGGAAAAAATACAAAAAAATGTATGGAAGAAATGACTAATTATTTATTTGTTTTGAACTATGTTGTATAGCTGTGTTTTCATGTGTTCGTAGTCAAAACTCAAAAATGAGTTTATATTTAATTATAAAAAAATGCCATTATTTTATATGAAAAAGTTTTTAATTGTATTTTATTTAGAAAATATTTTTTATTTTTTTTATTTTTTATTTTTATGAGATCAGATAACATTTTAAGCTGTCATATGTTATGTTACAATGTGCCCCACACGTTACAATGTACCCCACCTATGGGGCATGTTGTCACATTTCACTTCCATTCTTTCGGGGTATATCAAGAAAAAAGTATATACTGTATTAATAAAACAAAAACACATAATTGTACTAGACATGTGGGAAATTAATGTGGGAAAAAATAAATACTCTGAACCATAAGTAGATTTACACAAACTGAGAAAGTCAAAAAGCGTTACTTTGTGCCCCGCTCTCCCCTACTATGTATAAAGTTAGGTTAAGATGTAGTGTGGAAAATGTGCTTGGAGATAACCTAAACTGTTAGAGGCCTGTCATTTAAATATAAACTAAAGAAAGGGGAAATTCAAATACATTTCTTAATTGGCAACTAAAGCACACAGGTGGCATGTTAATGTTACAACCAAAGAAGAAATGCAGGTCTGGCATGACAACACATGTCTTTTTAGCAAGTTATGGTGTTGAGAATTTGGTGTCCATTGTTGTTATGGATTTTGGAACACTGGAAACATCCCAATCTCAAAATCGTGTGGGCATAGGCAAAAAAAAAATAAAAATAAATAAAACACTTACAATAACCTGCTTGCATAAGTGTGCATAATAGGGAATATTCATGATCACATTCAAATTCCTACTGTAAAGTAATATCCACCGGTCATCATTTAAGTGAAGCTGATTGACCCTGAATAAAAATAGTCAGTTTCTGTGGGATTTAACCCTATACAGACATTTTAGAATTGTATTGATATATCTTCTCATACAAGAAAATGAGACTTCTGCTGCTGCCTTTACAGAAACAAACCTGTTTGACCATATCGGTTGGTTATCACCTGCAATCTGGTTAACATTTCCCAGGGTGAGCTAACAGGTTCCATATATCTTCTAATCTGTAAGTTCATACCACCCTGTATATATACTATATTGTGTGTATATTTTCCTTGCAATAAAAAGTGAAAATAATGTTGTGTGAGTGTCACAGAGCCATAATGATTACACTCCTGGGAAAAAAAGAACAGGAAAAAGAATTGTGTTGTTCCCATAGCAAGAATATATTTACCATTCATATGTAAATTAACATCTAATGTCAATCAAATCAAACAAAGCCAAACTGGCTAAACCAATACTGAGGACAGATGGGATGTTCAACTGAGTGTCACATAATTAGTGGGAACGCCTCATCAGAGCAGTGTGGCCAGTTTAACAGGACATTGGTTTGAAGTTGTGTGAATGTACTTCACTCACAAGCGGACTTCAAATTATTCTAGAAAAACAACAGATTAGCCATGGTCGAACCATCCACAAAGAAATCAAATCCCCCAGGTAATCATTAGGTTATGAATATTGTAATATTTATGGGTCAAGATGGTTTCATGTTTTGAAGGATTTGGAAATTGATCATTTCTGTGTATTTCAGTCTGGAGGTTAAGAGAATTTTTTCTACTACTGTACTGGCATGTTTTTTTTTTTTGTACATCATCCCTTCTGGTAAGTTCATAAAAAATTTGATATATTAAAAAGTTTATTTCTGTGTAATGTATAATGTGTCATTATAGCCTATATTTAAGTACTGACTTCTGTTATAAATGTGATTTTGTAATAAGGATCCACTGGAGGCAAGTTGAGAGATGAGAACCCATGTGCAGTTTATTATCAGAATCAGAATCAGAATCAGAAAGAGCTTTATTGCCAAGTGTGCTTGCACCCACAAGGAATTTTTCTTGGTACTGAAGCTTCCAGTGCACATATACAAATACAAATACAACAAGAAACATAGTAATACAAATTCTAAGAATAAAATATATTTAAAAAAAAAAAAAATAGTATAAAAAGTAAAAAAAGGGTCACAGTTGGGTTTAGTCTGAATAAACATTTACAGATTATGAACATATTTACAGTATTTTGAGTAGTATGAATAATATAAATATAACCTGAGTTAGAGAATATTACACTAGACAGTGGGAGTCTAGTGCATGTTACAGATTATGAACATATTTACAGTATTTTGAGTAGTATGAATAATATAAATATAAATATCACCTGAGTTAGAGAATATTGCACTAGACAGTGGGAGTATTGCACTTACAGGCATATGCCTTGGGGAGCATGTTAAGTGTTCAGAAGGGAAATGGCCTGTGGAAAGAAACTGTTCCTGTGCCTGGATGTTCTTGTGGCCAGTGATCTGTGTCGCCGTCCTGACAGTAACAGTTCAAACAGGGGGTGTCCAGGGTGAGTGGAGTCTGTGATGATTTTACCTGCTCTCTTCCTCACTCTGGAAGAGTACAGGTCCTGGAGGGTTGGCAAGGGGGCACCAATAATCCTCTCTGCAGTCCGGACTGTCCGTTGTAGTCTCCTGATGTCCGATTTGGTAGCTGAACCAAACCAGACAGTGATGGAAGTGCTTAAAACAGACTCAATGACAGCTGAGTAGAACTGGATCAGCAGCTCCTGTGGCAGATTGAACTTCTTCAGCTGGCGAAGGAAGTACAGTCTCTGCTGGGCCTTTTTCACAATGGAGTCAATGTGATTTGCCCACTTCAGGTCCTGAGAGATGGTAGAGCCCAGGAACCTGAATGACTCCACTGCTTCCACAGTGCTGTTCATGATGGTGAGAGGGGGGAGTGCTGGGGATTTTCTCCTGAAGTCCACAATCATCTCCACTGTTTTGAGCGTGTTCAGCTCAAGGTTGTTATAGCTGCACCAGACAGCCAGCTGTTCAACCCCCAGTCTGTAAGCAGACTCGTCACCATTTTGGATGAGACCGATGACGGTGGTGTCGTCTGCAAATTTCAGGAGCTTGACAGAGGGGTCTTTAGAAGTGCAGTCATTAGTGTACAGGGAGAAGAGCAGTGGGGAGAGAACGCACCCTTGGGGGGCGCCAGTGCTGATGGTGAGGGTCCTGGATGAGAGCTTCCCCAGTCTCACTCGCTGCTGCCGGTCGGTCAGGAAGCTGGAGATCCACTGACAGATTGAGGATGGCATGGAGAGCTGAGTCAGTTTGGCTGTGAGAAGATCAGGGATGATGGTATTGAAGGCCGAACTGAAGTCCACAAATAAGATCCGTGCATAAGTCCCAGGTCTGTCAAGATGTTGCAGGATATAGTGCAGTCCCATGTTGACTGCATCATCCACAGACCTGTTTGCTCTGTAAGCAAACTGAAAGGGATCCAGCAGGGGTCCAGTGATGTCCTTCAGATAGGCCAACACCAGTCTTTCAAACGACTTCATGACCACAGACGTGAGAGCGACAGGTCTGTAGTCATTAAGTCCAGTGATTTTAGGTTTTTTGGGAACCGGAATGATAGTGGAGCGTTTGAAGCAGCAGGGAACTTCACACTGCTCCAATGATCTGTTGAAGATCTGCGTGAAGACTGGGGCCAGTTGGTCAGCGCAGGCTTTTAGACAAGCAGATGAGATGCCGTCTGGGCCTGAAGCTTTCCTAGTCTTCTGTTTTTTGAAGACTCGGCTCACGTCCTCCACACAGACCTTAAGCTCAGGTTGGATGGCAGAAGGGGGGAGGAGAGGGGTTGCAGGAGGTGATGGTGGATGTGTGAAGTGCACATCAGAGCGGGTGTGAGGTGTGAGTCTGGGCTTCTCAAACCTGCAATAGAATGCATTGAGAGTGTCAGCCAGTTGTTGATTCTCCACAGATCGGGGGGATGGGGATTTGTAGTTGGTGATGTTCCTCAGGCCTCTCCAGACTGATGCCGGGTCGTTGGCTGAAAACTGGTTTTTCAGCTTTTCAGAGTAGCTTCTTTTAGCAACTCTGATCTCCTTTGTCAGTCTGTTTCTGGCCTGGTTATACAAGATTTTATCCCCACTTCTGTAAGCATCCTCTTTGGCATGACGAAGCTGTTTGAGTTTCCCAGTAAACCATGGTTTATCATTAGTGAATGATAAGAATGTCCTGGTAGGAATGCATGTATCCTCACAGAAACTGATATATGATGTTACAGTATCTGTGAGCTCATCCAGATCGGTGGCTGCAGCTTCAAAAACAGTCCAATCAGTGCAATCGAAGCAGGCCTGTAGATCCTGCTCTGCTTCGTTGGTCCATCTTTTTACAGTCCTTATTACAGGTTTAGCTGATTTCAGTTTCTGCCTGTAGGTCGGTATAAGATGAACCAAACAGTGATCAGAGAGCCCCAAAGCTGCCCGTGGGACGGAGTGATACGCATTCTTTATCGTGGTGTAACAGTGGTCCAATATATTACTGTCTCTGGTAGGACATGTAACATGCTGTCTGTATTTTGGCAGTTCACGGGAGAGATTTGCTTTGTTAAAATCCCCAAGAATGATTAAAAGAGAGTCTGGGTACCTTTGTTCCATTTCAGCTATATGTTCAGCCAGCTGTTGTATCGCCGCGCTCACACACGCGTCTGGAGGAATGTAAACATTCGCGAGAATGAATGAGGAAAACTCCCGCGGCGAGTAGAAAGGTTTACAGTTTATGAAATGCACCTCTAAATTAGGAGAGCACATCTTCTTCAGTGTTGTTACATCTGAACACCAACTTTCGTTAATGTAGAAACACAATCCACCACCTCTCGTTTTCCCCGTTAGTTCCGCGATGCGATCCGCTCGGAACAGCTGGAAGCCCGGCAGATGTAGTGCGTTGTCCGGTATGGCTTCACTCAGCCAGGTTTCAGTGAAGCACAGAGCAGCGGAGTTTAAAAAATCCTTGTTAGTGCGGGTGAGGAGAAGAAGTTCGTCGTTTATAACTAAAACAAAACATGAAACAAAAACCAAAGCATGAACATGACCATGACCATGACCATGACCATGACCATGAACATGAACATGAACATGAACATGAACATGAACATGAACATGAACATGAACATGAACATGAACATGAACTTTGCACAACAGCAGACTACAGGAAATAATTGACAAAGACACATGGCAAACATGAGGGCTTAAATACACAGACTAATGACAAAACAAGGGACACCTGTGAACAATGATCAGACAATTAACCAATGAAAAGACATGGCAGGATCACATGACAAACAGGGAATCACATGACAGACATGGAAACAAGACATGACACAGAAACATGACAAGAACAAACCCAAAACATGACAGATTTTTATTATTTTTTTGCTGTTTTTGTTTTTATGTCAGTAAATACATGTATAATGTTCCTAAAGATTTACATTTCAAATAATTAAAATTCTTTTTTAAATTTCTACTTCAAACATTCTCTTCATCAAAAATCCTAATTAAAAAACACCTCCACACGTTCCACACTTTATTAAAGGTAGGGTAGGCAATTTGTATTATAAACACTTTTTGTTATACTGGTTTAAACTCTCTTCATATCCTGATAGCAATCAATAATAGAAGTGGTCTAAATATTAAAACATGTACATATATCTTCTGTGGAAGTCTCGATCATTGAATTTGGTCCGACTGTTGTCCTACCTGCCTGTTACCATACTGTATGTATTTCAATACCTCCGCACACCATGCTCACGCAGACATCACACATGATCAGCACATTCCATGAGGCTAGGCAGATTTGTAGACATATGTGACCTGATCCAGCAAAATGAGTCACAGTGACCCAAACTTCAAAATTGAGATTTTGGTATTAATGGAAAGAGGAGACCATAAGCTTTCAACTGATATCCTAGTCAAAGTCATACCTTGAATGGTTGTAAAGATGTACACATTTGAATTATGGTCGTCTGCCCTCTTTTTCCAATTGAAAACCTGAGAAAATCGTTTTTAAAGTTTTTTGCCCGTTTTTTTGTTGATATCTTTCAAAATCCATTGCATTTAAAGGGATGAACTATTTATTGTACAGCTTAATTTGACCAAAGATATTAATATATGCTATTATGCCAGGCTGAAGCTCAAATTATTTAAAAAAATGTATTTGAATAAATAATTTAAAAGGCACTTTTACAAACATTTACTAAAATCAGAAAGATTGAACAGAGGTGCTACAGTTTTGCTTGAGAGAGGGTGTGTGTGTTTGTGTGTGTGTGTGTCTGTGTGTGTGTGTGTGTGAGAGAGAGAGAGAGAGAGAGAGAGAGAGAGAGAGAGAGAGAGAGAGAGAGAGAGAAAGTGAGAGAGGCAGAGAGACAAGGAAACAGAGAACAAATAATGTTAGCCTATGCAATCATATCTTTGTGTAGGCTAGATGACAATAACAGTGTAACATATTCATAACGGAGATACCAACAGTTAAATATTGGGTTAAAATAAATCAAACACATTGTAATGGATTCTCCTTGCAGATAAATACACTCGCAGAATAATTGCACTCACTCACATCCATACACGATAAATACCACAGGGCTGTCACTTTCACTGTAGCTGTCATCAGAGGATGACACGTCTCCAGATCCCAAAAAATCACTGACTAGCCTTAGCCACTCTTGCTGACCAGCAGCAGAGCTTAGGTTAGAAGCCTCCAGTGAGTTCAACGCTTTTGGCGACTTTTTGGCGACTTGGCTCTCTTTTGACAGCGACATTTCTCAAATTAATAATATTTAATCTTTCTGAGGAGATCTGCTATGTTTACACATAGCGCTACGAGTCTGACAGGAGGATGGCTGGACCAATCGCGTGCCGGTCAGTCGAAATGGGGCTTCCCATTTACAAATGATCAGCGTTTGTGTACATTTCTAAGCTTTATGGTTGGTTCTATACAACGTGTAACACCATATTTGGAAAGCAGAGACGTTTGAGGGGATTCCCGGGAAATGCTCAGAGGTGACGAGAGGAGTTGAGAAAAGCAATATTCATTTCCAGCAAATTTAGTAAAACTTTGTAAACTTTAATAGTCATTTAAATACCTTTTCTCAATTATCTGGACTACGAAACTTTAGGAGATTATTTTTGAATGTCTGTTCTTTGAAATTTAGCAATAATAATAATAATAAAAAAAATCTATTATTTCACTGTTTTTCCACATAAACGGCCCATATCTTAAAATGGAACGTTGCGACTTCCGACTCATTTCGCCAGATCGGGTCACATATAGTCACAGAGTGACACAAACAAACAGCCGTTGTTTAGCCGCTTTAAAGTTTCTCCTGAACCAAAACAAGAGCTTATGATGCGTTCTTCATGCCATGTCATAACCATAATTACAAGATGGCTACCCTTGACGTTCTACTCAGATTTATGCTTTTCTATGTCAACACTATCAACGCCCGGAAATTAATCTGCTGCAGTCAGTTGGTATAACTAGAGCTCTGTAAGTTGCTGGTGTTCATTATTACTTCAATGTTATGTGCTTTATTTAATCATTTAACACTGTCTCTCGTCTCGTGACGCTTTGAAAACTCTGCTGTGTGTTCATGTGTTTTGAAGGAGTTAGGCTTTAGAAGCTCGGAAGTGAGGGAGGGATATTGTGCTTTCAAAGCTAGCTTGCTATTGCTAGCCTCTCTGAAATTGCCTACCCTACCTTTCAGCGTAACTATAATTGGTAACATTTTATTTTACACTGTCCTTGTTACACGTTACATGTAGTTACAATAGTAATAAATTATATTACATTCAACTAACCCTAAACCTAACCCTAATCTTAACCCTAACCCTTTAGTAAGTACATATAGTTCATTATTTAATTCTTTTTAAATAATTTAATAATTTAATACTTAAATGTTCAGTATAATTACACTGTAAAACGGATAACAAAGTGTAACCAATCATTTAAACTAATAACAATATAAAAACAAAAAAAAAGGCATTTTATGAACGCAGTCAGCACATGCCGTTCCTGCATCCACACCTACACCTTATGTTTGCACCTGGTTGCAAATGATAGTTGATGGACAGCTATGCACAGGAGGACACAACAGCAGTCTGGTGCTGAGAAGCGAAAAAGAAAGGTATGTTTACCAACCTGTGAATTTTTATTTTTTGGCTATTGAAGTTAATGTGGTTTATTAAACATGTTTAAAGCATTAATAAATTAACCACCACCAGTGTTATTTCAATTCAACAACACTGTGCGCTGCATTGCATTTTGAACTATGGTAAAGATATTTGTCATTTTTGTCATATTTGTCATTGACATTCAGATCACATGCTATACAGTGCATCCGTGGTTTATGGCTTTACGTGTCAATATGCCTACAGTGTTTTCTTCTTTGTAAATGATTATTTGCTGCAACAAAACTGCATAATCTTATTTTCTGTGATTTCTGAATGCCCAAGGCTGTAAAATCAATCAGACAACAATAGCCATAGGACATAATTATGTTTTAATTTGGTTTATAATCAATTGTTGTTTTATTAAACACTCATTGCTCTTCTTTTTATAAGTAACTGTTTAATTAAAGGTGAACTCAGTGATTCTTAAAAAAAGGTAGATGTCTTAGATTTATACTGACACTTAAAGGCTTAAAGGTTCACCAAAAAAAAAAAATATATATACCATGATTTACTCACCCTCATTTTATCCTAGGTGTATATGACATTCTTCTTTCAGATGAATACAATCAGAGTTAAATAAAAAAATGTTCTGGCTCTTCCAAGCTTTATAATGGCAGTGAATGGTTGTTTCTGTTTTGAAGTCCATCAAAGTGTATTTATCCATCATAAGAGTCCTCCACACAGCTCTGGGGGGTTAATAAAGGCCTTCTGAAGCGAAACAATGAGTTTGTGTAAGACAAATATTCATATTCCACATGTTACAAAGTAAAATTCTAGCATCCGGCCAAACGAACATACGCAGTCTACTTACACCTAAAGGGCAACTTACACAACTTGTGACATCAGAAGTAGTGTAGTCCATCATGGCGTAGCGTAAATATCAGCAGTTCGTCGCATTACTCGCATACGTTGCGCTTTAGACTTAAGTCAAATCCTATGTGCGTTTGGCCGGAAGCTAGTTATTTTACTTTATAAAGTTTTAAATGTGAATATTTTTCTTACACAAACTCATCGCTTTTCTTGAGGAGGCCTTTATTAACCCCCCAGAGCTGTGTGGAGCACTTTTATGATGGATGGATAGATGTGTTGGAAAAATACACTCTTACCAGAATAGTTATTAAACTTGTGTGTATTTCAGTTAAAGCTGTTAAAGTTATCAAGCGGTCTCCATTGTGAATTTCTCCTTTAAGTTGTATGGTATAACCACTAGGGGGAGCTCTAAGCATATTTTTGTATTCTGGTAGTTTAGAACAGAAGAGCTGTATATGTTTGTTGAACACACAGTAAAGGATGACGCATTTTTTGTTCTGTGCGTTATATTGAAAAATGAGTACTCCGAGTCTTTATTAAATATCAACAAGATGCACTTTTATGGACTTCAAAACAGAAACAACCATTCACTTCCAGTATAAAGCTTGGAAGAGCCAGGACATTTTTTTAACATAACTCCGATTGTATTCGTCTGAAAGAAGAATGTCAAGCATGACTTGAGGGTGAGAAAATCATTGGCTAATTTTCATTTTTGGGTGAACTATCCCTTTAAGTTTTTGTCACTTTAGATTAGGCAGTGCAAAGTTAAATTCAATTGTTGGTTGTAGTTTAGAAGTACCGAGTACCTCAGAATTCAGAGTACCTAACTAACCAAGTATACTAAAACTTTGTCATGAGTGTTGTTGAATGATTGTTGTTGTTGAATGACTAATATGTTCTGCATTATTAATTTAATGCAGGGTCATGCTGAAGTTTGTCACAACAGAGAATGGAGTGGCAACAACCAGCACTTCTCCAGAGGAACCCAGCAGCTACACAGGCACTGACACAAATGTCTGTATTTTATAATTCTATAGAGCTATAATTGTAAATAATTATGTTATGTTATATAGTAGTTATGTTTTAATAAAGTTCTATTCTGACACCTAATGTAGTTGTGAGTTGTTTTTGTTTTTCCACTTCCATAACATTTGGAGGAGATCATCATAAATGATACGTGTTTATAAACTCTTTAGAAATTTGAAATTCAAACTTCAATTACATAGCTTATCACAAACTGCAATGGAGGGTGCAGCAATATTACTTTATTTCACAAAACTAAACTTTTCAATATGCGTCTCATCAAAATCATATATAACTCATTATAATTTTTCCACACTGGATGCACGCCCAGTCACTGACAGTGAACGGATGGCCCCACTTTTATTTCTGACGTACTCAACTGACTGTTATATACAGTACAGTATATATATATATGTATGTGTGTGTGACCGGATTGCTCGTATATTCTGAACTTTTAGCAAGTGGTGAAGTTTGAAGTGTCTGAGCAGCCATATTGCTTTTCTTTATGGACAAAAGGAAGGTGCTTTCTCTCCCATGAGGGGACTAAACAAATAGGGGAATTTTCATACACTGTAAAAAGTGAACATGTGCAGTTGTTTCTTCTCGGTCAAAAGTGACCGGACACCTGGAAATGAAAATAAAATGTGATTTTATGGTGTAACCACTAGATGCCTGTATTGCTCTCTATAGTCAAGTCAAGTCACTGTCATTTATATAGCGCTTTTAACAAAATGAATTGTTTCAAAGCAGCTTTACAGTGATAATAGGAAATTACAGTAACAGAGATTGTTTTGGCTTTACAGCAGCTCTAGGATAAAGTTATTGTCAAGCTAAAGTTAGTTTTGATCGATTCACTTCCGTTGCGAAGATCATTAGTTATTAACTTGTATAATATAGAATTATTTGTCGTGTCCGCGTAGCCACGTGGTGACTCTGTACAGATAAAACGACAACGTGTCGTTGTTTGGCAAGGGGCTGCATTAGGAGAGCGTATTTAGAGATTAAGTGTTACTTTACGTGTTTTTCAGTAAAGGTAAAGCTGTTGGTTGTTTATGTTAATGTTTAATGTTCATTTATGTTGGACATTTAGAGTTGTTTCTGTTACTGAAATCAGGTTAAATCTACTGAGAGTTACGCTTCAGTAAAACCTTGTTTTTTTCAGGTTGGTTAAATTCGGTTATAATCAGTCATCTTAATAAATCATTTATTTCATTTAAACAAAACCAGTTATTGTAGATGTTAACACATGAAGTACATTTTCTAAGTTGAACTGACTAAACTTTTTTTTTTTTCAGTATAGCACCACAGACCATAGTGTTCATAGTGCTCAAGGTTACTTATAGTTGTTTCTGCATATTTATCTAGGATTGAAAGTATTCTAAGAAGAAAAAAAGACAAACTTCAGTTTTAAGTTTTAATTATTTTAGTAGTGGAGAAGCAGATAAAATGTCGAACATACAGCCATCTTGATGAGAACTAAGATCCCTTTGATGTTCTCTTTTGTCTTGTTGAGTAAAGACAATTCTTTGCTTTTGAACCCATGATGGGTTATGAGAAAAGATCTCTGTTACCATCACAGCCAGAGACCACAACAAGAACCTGAAAAGATATGGAGGAGATTTTTTCCAAGCAAAGCTATTCAATTCAAAGCTCAAGGTGTGTTTGTTTTATATTATTTTTATAATATTTCTTTTTATGAAAATTAAGACACTGAGTTTGATTAGCTGAGTTTCATTTGCCTGTTAATGGTTGATTTACAACATTTTATATATTATAGTTTTATATGCTTTAAATTTGGATTTACCTACAGACATTAGTTCTCTTACGAGAGGTCTCTCGTACTTGCGTAAGAATATCTTACGCTAGGGGAAAACCTCTTTTCCTCGAGATATTGAAGCCAAAAATTATCCTTAATTTTGTAATAATGTAAAACGCATTGCAGCAGCATGCAGACATGGGCGAGACAGCTCGCGCGCCCATTGGCTGCTCTGCGGCAACTGCACCAGCCTATCGATGGAGGCTCCTCATGACGTCATAACCAATGAGGGCGCTTCGCGCCCAATACGTCATGTCCCGCCGAAATCGGGTGGGGCCAGGGCTATAAATACGGCCCAGAGAGGCTGGTTTGGTCAGTTTTTCATCTCTTCAGCGAGTTCACACATCGCTGGATCCTGAGAGGAAGCCGCGCCGTCTGACTACAAGCACCCAGCGGGATTATTCTGCATCTGAAGCTGCCGGTCGACAACTCGCCGCCTTCAGTCGCCATTCCTGCTAACGCTTTCCGGCGTACATATCCTTTTATTGCTGTGTGTGTGTTCGCCGCTGCGACACTCACACTTATCTCCTCTAAAAGAGCACGAGCGTCTTTTTCAAGATGCCTCGTTCATCCTGCGGCTCATGCCGAGCTCCACTCAGCGACGGGGACCACCATGTCATCTGTGTTTCCTGCCTGGGTGAGGATCACGCAGCTATCGCGCTCGCCGAGGGCGGCTGCCCTCATTGCGATCTTATGCCTATGGTGACTCTGCGGACTCGCCGGGCATTTTTTCGTGAAGCTGCGCCCGCGCCTTCACCCGCCGAGCTGCCGCGCCGTAAAAAGCGCCGCGCTCAACGGGTCCCTGAACCTCCTCCATCCCGCGAAAGCTCGCCGGTGCGCCCGCTAGCTTCGCCGCCTGCTTCACCTCAGTCTCTCACCGCCGGTCAGCGGCCGCCGTCTGCCGCCGCTTCCGCCATGGGGGACTATGAAGAAGCTGTGCGATTGGAGGACGACAGTTGCTCTCTCCTTTCGGGCAGTGAGGATTGGTCGAGCTCCGCGGACCTCGCACCACCCTCTCACCGCTCCTCGGGGAAAAGAGCCAGCATCGAGGCGGAGCTTATGCGTCTGCTCGAGCAGGCCGTCGAGAGCCTCGGCCTTGAGTGGTCGACGCCCCAGCAGCCTGCACTTAACCGCCTGGACGGCTGTTTTCTTCAAAGGGACCGCGCTTCTCAGCCTTCAAGACCAGCCCCTTTCCTTCCTGAGCTTCACGAAGAGGTAGCTAAGTCTTGGAGCGCTCCCTTTTCAGCCAGAGTGCGTGCTCCCGTGTCCGCAGCATTCTCCGTAGTCGACGGTGCTAAGGACAAAGGATACCACTCTCTCCCTCCCGTCGAGGAAGCGGTAGCCGCCCATCTTTGCCCGCCCTCTGCTGGACGGCGTGCTAAGACGGTGCTGCCATCAAAAGCCTGCCGCGCCACCTCGTCACTGCACGGTCGCGCTTATACCGCCGCCGGGCAGGCTGTCTCGGCGCTTCATTCTATGGCCATACTCCAGATCTTCCAGGCCAACCTTCTCCGCAAAATGGACGAGGAAGGACCGGAAGCTGTGAACCTTACGGATTTAAGGAGCGCGACGGATCTCGCCCTTCGTGCCACAAAGTCCGCCGCGCAGGCCATGGGGCGGAATATGGCTTCTCTCACCGTGGCTGAGAGACACTTATGGCTTACGCTCTCGGAGATGCCGGACTCGGAGCGCTCCGCGTTTCTCGACGCCCCCGTCTCCCCCGCTGGCCTCTTCGGATCCTCTGTCAAAGACTTCGCAGACAGATTCGCCGAAGTTCAAAAGACATCGCAGGCCATGAAACATTTCCTGCCCAAGCGCTCGAGCTCCGCAGCAGGTCGCTCAAAACAGCCGTCTGCTCGCAGCTCCCAGCCGCAACCCTCAGCTGCCGCCGCCCCACAGCGCCGACAGACCAGGGATCAGAGACCGCGCTCTCGCTCCGCCGGCCGCCGCCCCCCGCCGCGTGGGCCACGGCCGAAGGTTGAGTTAAAGCCCGAGGCCTCTAAGTCTTCCTAGCCAGTTTACGGAAGCGACGGTGTTCAAGTCCCGCTGCGGCCGGATTTCCACCAAAGATTTTCGCTCGTTCAGTTCCAATAATTGCGACTGTTCCAGCTTATTCAGCAGTAAACAAGTCGGCAGTACAGCCCGCTTGCCTGCACACAAACGCCGTTTTTACGGCGACCCAGATAAATCCCAAAAAGAGTGTATTTTCTGGTATTCCGGCCACGGCCGATGGTGTTATGAGTGTAGTAAAAATGCCCACTGCCCAGTGCCCATTCCTGCACACAGACACGGCCCGCCACACACGGCCCGCACAAATAAAATCGACTTATGTCGGTTGTGCACCAAATGTAGTGATTGTGCCCACGTCCCAGTGCCCGCAAACACTACACGCTACATGTCTCACGGTTTCTGTAAAAACGAAACCAACGCACATACAGTCTGCACAAACAGACGGTGTTCTCAGCGTTATGCATGGGCCCGTTGTCCCGCGCCCGCATTCGCTCACAGACATATTAAACCCCACGGGGCTCACCACGCTCGCTCTCTCTCAGCACACAGCTGCAGGAGAACTGAGCGCGGGCAGGCTGCCCGCTGTGATCAGCGCGCCCCCAGTCTCGCACGCTGCAAACGCTGCGCTCATGTTACAGCACACTGTTGCTCTCCGCGCGCCACTTGGCCGCGATCAGAGCCCAGATATCATTCAACCCCTAGCCACTCACGCGAAAGCGTGGGCAGAGCTCCCCGGGGTATCGAAGTGGGTGCTGAGCATTATAGAAAGAGGCTATTCGCTACAGTTTGGTCGACGCCCGCAACGCAAAGCGGCGCGAATCGAAACTACGGTGAAAAAGGAAGTAGCACACCTACTTCGAGCCGAAATAGCGAAGTTACTGAGAAAAGGGGCTATAGAACCCTTATCACAAACTCAGAGCGAAGGGGGCATGTACAGCAGATATTTTCTGGTACCCAAGAAAGACGGGGGTCTCAGACCCATTCTAGATCTAAGACGACTAAACAAAGCACTTCTGAAACGACGGTTCAGAATGCTCACGACCAGGAAAATCCTCTCGCAAATTTGCCAAGGGGACTGGTTCATGTCGATAGATCTGAAAGACGCCTATTTTCAAATACAAATAGCGTCACGTCACAGGCGATTTTTGAGATTCGCCTTCGAGGGCCAGGCATATCAGTACACAGTCCTTCCATTTGGCCTTTCCCTAGCACCTCGCGTATTCACGATGTGCATGGATGCAGCGCTCGCACCCCTCAGGCTCCGAGGCATACGAGTGCTGAATTATTTGGACGATTGGCTGGTTCTAGCTCGATCACAGTCGGAGCTCATAGAACACAGGACCATATTACTCGATCACCTCGAGAATCTAGGTCTCACAGTCAATTGGGCGAAGAGTTCGCTGTCTCCCAGTCAGAAAATATCTTTTCTGGGCACAGATCTGGACTCGCTGTCTATGACAGCACAGCTGTCGCCGCAGCGCAGACTAAGCATTCAGCGCATGACAGAGATTTTTCGCCACGGCGCTTTGGTCCCGTTCAAAAAATTTCAAAGGATGCTGGGTCTCATGGCTTCAGCATCCTCAGTGCTTCAGCTGGGTCTGCTTCGCATGCGCCCGCTGCAGTACTGGCTGAAAGCGCGCGCGCCGCGCAGAGCTTGGACCTCCGGTCTCGCGCGCATCAAGGTCGATCAGAAATGCGTCGCAGCTCTGAAACCTTGGACAGTGACCGACTGGTACCGGTCAGGTGTAAGCCTGGGGACTTCCTCGAGTGTGAAGGTGGTGTCCACGGACGCCTCAACCTCGGGATGGGGAGCGCTGCTCGAGGGCAGACCGTTATTCGGCCAGTGGTCAGAACGGGAAAAGCTTCTGCATATAAACTGCCTGGAAATGATGGCAGTCGACAACGCGCTGAGGCGTTTTTGTCCCCATATAAAAAGACACCACGTCTTAGTCCGTTCGGACAACATGTCAGTGGTGGCTTATATAAATCACCAAGGAGGTATCAGATCCAGAATCCTTCACAGGCTGACGGATCGCCTCCTGGTCTGGGCTCAGCACAATCTGCGCTCGCTCAGGGCAGCGCATGTGCCCGGCCATCTGAATGTGGGACCAGACAGACTGTCCAGAAACAATCTGCCGACAGGGGAATGGTCTTTACATCCACAGACAGTCAAAATGCTATGGAGGACATTTGGCAGAGCGGAAATAGACCTATTTGCGTCTCAAGAGAACGCTCATTGTCAGGAATTCTTCTCCAAGAGCAGGGATGCGCTGGCTCACGTCTGGCCCCGCTGCCCGCTCTATGCGTTTCCCCCTGTCACGCTCCTACCCCAGGTGTTAGAGCGAATCAGGGAGAGCGGATGCCCAGTGCTACTCGTCGCCCCTTTTTGGACAAACCAAGTCTGGTTTTCAGTCCTGATGCAGCTGACGAGTACCGCCCCGTGGCCGATACCGGCGAGGAGGGATCTCCTCTCGCAGGCGAACGGCTCGATCTGGCATCCTCGCCCGGAGCTTTGGTCCCTACATGTGTGGGCCATCAACGGGTACCCGTTAACCTCCCAGCGGGAGTGTTAAACACGATCACGCAGGCTAGAGCTCCATCTACAAGGCGGCTCTATTCCTCAAAATGGTCTGTGTTCACTAGCTGGTGTACAGCGAGTGGCACTTCACCCTCACGCTGTGGGGTGCCGGAGGTTCTCTCCTTTTTACAAGAGCTTCTGGATAAGGGCAGAACCCCATCCACGCTCAAAGTTTATGTGGCGGCCATAGCAGCGTTCGCTGAACCACCGCTTGGCCAGTCATTAGGAAGGAACGATCTGGTCATTCGCTTCCTTAGAGGAGCTAAGAGGCTGAACCCTCCCAGACCACCCTCAGTTCCCGTTTGGGACCTTTCCACGGTTCTGGAAGCCATGAAAGGTGCCCCATTCGAGCCAATACAGTCAATAGATCTGAAACTCTTGTCTTTCAAAACAGTGTTTCTTCTGGCTCTCGCTTCAGTGAAGCGCATAGGGGATTTGCAAGCGCTCTCAGTAAGCGCGACGTGTATGGAGTTTGGGCCGAATGACTCGAGAGTCATACTCAAACCAAAGCACGGATATGTTCCTAAATCCCTCAACACACCGTTTAGGGCACAGGTTATCTCACTGTCGGCCCTGCCGGTATCCGAAGAGGAAGGGGACGCAGGCTTCCTTTGCCCGGTCAGGGCGTTAAGAGCCTATGTGTCTCGCTCATCTGTTTTCAGACAGACGGAGCAGCTCTTTGTTTTGTTCAGCGGACGTTCTAAGGGACTAGCTGCGTCAAAACAGAGTCTATCCAGATGGATAGTTGATGCTATAGCGTTAGCTTACACATCCAAGGGCCTGCAATGCCCGATAGGTGTCAAAGCGCACTCCACAAGAGGCATGGCCTCGTCGTGGGCTTGGTCCAGTGGGATTGCCTTGCAAGATATCTGTATGGCGGCAGGCTGGGCCTCCCCGTCTACATTTATAAGGTTTTATAACCTCGAGGTTCCCGCTTTGCAAGCTAGGTTGCTCTCGGTTTAATTTTTCAGTATTGCCCGCCCGATGCTATCGGCTCGGGATGCTGAAACTGCTAGAGCGGCGATCACTGATCGCCTATATACTTCTGTGGGCAATACGTTAGTCCCCCATATTTACCAGTCCAGGCTGAGTTCGCCCTGGCTGTGTGGAACACTTGATATAATATGCTCTTATCAGAGCTCAATATTACAGGAATGATGCTATCCTAGCCCCTCTTCCCGGATTCTCTGTGAGTCCCTTGTGATTAAGCACTGTATGAGCCCCGGGCACCTGCCCTTGGGACGTTAGTGTTATGTCTCAAGCACGCACGGCGTTTTACATTGTGTTCCCCTAGCGTAAGATATTCTTACGCAAGTACGAGAGACCTCTCGTAAGAGAACGTACTCGGTTACTTACGTAACCTCGGTTCTCTCTAGAAGAGGGAACGAGTACTTGCGTATCTTGCCGTGCATGCGTCATGTTCTGATTCGCTTCTGCGATGAAAAAACTGACCAAACCAGCCTCTCTGGGCCGTATTTATAGCCCTGGCCCCACCCGATTTCGGCGGGACATGACGTATTGGGCGCGAAGCGCCCTCATTGGTTATGACGTCATGAGGAGCCTCCATCGATAGGCTGGTGCAGTTGCCGCAGAGCAGCCAATGGGCGCGCGAGCTGTCTCGCCCATGTCTGCATGCTGCTGCAATGCGTTTTACATTATTACAAAATTAAGGATAATTTTTGGCTTCAATATCTCGAGGAAAAGAGGTTTTCCCCTAGCGTAAGATATTCTTACGCAAGTACTCGTTCCCTCTTCTAGAGAGAACCGAGGTTACGTAAGTAACCGAGTACGTTTTCTGCATTACACTTAGCCTTCTCTATTCTTCTTGAAGGCGAGTGTGTACGGGGAGGTTGTGGATCACTGTAATGGGACTTACTCTGTTGCTCTTCTTCTGCCCTGGGAAGGTCAGGCACAAGTTTATGTACGTCTAGAGCACTCCAGTGAGGTTGTGGAGATTCTTAAAAAATACAGGGAGTCCTCATTTCCACGCAGCCACTATAATGGCCACTTTGAAGGGCCAGGACCCAATAAAACCAGGATCAGTGAAGTAGTACAATGCAATCTTAAGCAGTGGTGGACGAAGTACACATACCATGTACTTGAGTTAAAGTAAAGATACTCAAGGTAAAATATTACTCAAGTAAAAGTAGAAGTGCTGCCTTTAAACATTCACTTGAGTAAAAGTACAAAAGTATTTGCCTTCAAATGTACTTAAGTATCAAAGTACTATGATTTTTTTATGGCTATAATGTCCTATTATAATTTTTGTCACAAGACTCTTGCTTAACTCAGTCTACGTGAAGACTCTAATGTCACTCTTGGCACATAAATCTATTAATAAAATGACATTAATTAGTCATATATATATTTGAATTGAATACATTTTTTGTGTGTTTAATTTTTGACGGAAGGGGACTGTTCCCATAAGGTATAATACATTTACAGTATTTACTGTACATATTTTTCACGAGCGTCTATGGTCATAATTATAAACATCCTAATGTTATGATACATTCACATAAACCTGAACAATGCCATTGAATATATATATACACACTACATTATGGGAGCAGCCAATTTCCCTACAAAATTAAACACCAAAACGTATTAATGCAGTGTTTCTGCTACTCCTCAAAAAAAAAAAAAAGCTATTATATGCAAGTAATTTTAGTGTCAAGGTAATAAGCAATGTTCATTATGCGTCAGTTTACCGATAATTGCTGCAATAATAGCTGCTGCTCTCTGCCCCGCTTAAAATCATTGGCAACACAAATTGTTTGGAACTATTGAGAGCTACACGAATCACGTGACCGCGAGATCACAGTAGGCTTGTTCGACTTGAGACGGCGCACTGCACAGACCAATCGGTGAATGACATTAAAATACCGCAAGAGCGATTAGAGAGTAGACGGCTCTGTATGCTTTTCAATCGCTCTCGCGATTTCGCTCTATACTTTGATGTCATAAACTGATCGGTCTGTGCAGCACCGGTTCAAGTCGAACGAGCCGTGTGTGTCGCAACCTCTTATATACTGTCTATGGTCGCAACTCTCATATTTAACGGCTCTGGTTTGCGCTTAGTAGATACCGCCAAGGCAAGTTCAAAACAAAGCACGCACGTTGTAGGCTACTGTGATTGGTGGCTCGTTTGACCAGTTAAGTTTTTATCCACTCATAAATAAAAAGGAACGACTGATTTTGAAAATGTAGTAGAGTAAAAAGTAAGATATTTGACTTTGAAATGTAGTGGAGTTAAAGTAAAAGTCTTCCCAAATTTAAATACTTCAGTAAAGTACAGATACGCAAAAAAGCTACTTAAGTACAGTAACGAATTACATTTACTTCGTTACTGTCCACCACTGATCTTAAGTGGGGTGCAGATGGAGGTTGGAGTAAAGGCGACTGCTGCTGTGAGTATAAGGATATAAAAACAGGGACGGTGTGGCAGTGTGAGAGACCAAAGAAACTTTCTTGTGACAAACTGGTTCATCACTCTACCGGAGGTTTGGAAAACCCATTAAATCCTTTTGAGAAGCAAATTTTCACAAAGTAAGTGGGAAAGGATTCAAAATGAATTACAGAGGAATTGTAAAACTAGAAAAATTGTGGAAGATGTTTTCTATTTTTCTCTCCACAGGAAATTAACAAATGTTGCTATTACTGGATACACACAAATCATAAATGTCCTTCCCAACACTACAGGCATTGGTATGTTCATATATCAGGACCGATATAATCTAAAATCAAATGTAGTTAGTTGCAAGAGAATTAAGAATTTGCATAATTATGGCACAGTCTCTTCAGGTAAATGTTTCTTTGCTTTAGGCACAATGGAGAGATGCAGATCTGGCATGACAAAACCAGTTCCTGCAGGGTTTTATCTGAAAGACGTCTGGAAGTCTTTTGTGTGCAACACCCAGAAGTTCAGTTCTTCACAAATGGGAAATTGTCTTAACCCCTTCCTCATCACCCCCAATTTTGGCAAGTACTGCATACATGAAATGCCCAAAATAAAAAGGTTACTGCTCATAAGTAATTCTGAAAAGAAACATAACACACATACATTTAGAAAGCCAACCCTTGAGAGTTTATAGTTCAAGACTCAAAATTAACCAGATTGTTATTAATATTGAGATATATAAGCTCAAACATATTTTGAACTAAAATAATCCAGGATCACCAGTGATCCCTGACAGGTAAGGGATTGACAATCTTGTTTTTAACCTCAACCTTTGGTTCTAAAAACCGAGGTAACTTTCAGGGTGTGTAAATGGCCATAGTGGTACATTCCGTGCTTATTTAATTGTATGTTATTATATATTGTGTTAGATGTTGTGTGCTGGGGCATTCCAGAAAGCAGGTTATGTGTCATGCCCGGGTATGTTTAAAGGCCCACTGAAGTGCCTTGAAACTCGCAGCTTTGTATGATGCGTTGACGTAATTTCCATTGAAACAGGAAGCTAAGGCGGGACATATTGAAAGGGTTCTACCCCTTTTCAAATAGTCAATAGCGTTTAGTTTACATCACAGACAGCAAGTCGTACTTGACAGCACCATGGAAATGAATCCGAGCGCTGATACGTTGGATTCAATAGTAACGTTAGAGGTGTGAATAAATTCTAGCCATTTCATTCTGAAAACGGAATAAAACTCGAGCGTTTGAACAACCGAACACACATCTCCAACCCATATTGCTCAGTGACGTGACCTACCGGTTCTTTTTTTGTGAACCGGTCGTACCAGTTCATCAAATCGAAGTGAATCCTTCTGCTGGTGAGGTCGACTAACATCTATGTTGATTATTAGTCAGTAATCTACTGTAGTGATAGTGTAGTTGTAGATGCGAGTACCAAAACTAACCACTAGGGGCCAGTAGCATTACACTTACCTGTAGAGTATGCAGACTAAGAGTCAGTAGAGTAGGGCTGTGTTTCATTCCTCTGAAAGAGAATAAAAGATAAGTTTGTTACAAAACTGGTTCTTTACTGGATTCAGAAACATTACATCTACTGCTATTCCTGGTGTTCCCAGATTTCAAATGTCGAATTTGCTGTCGAATTTGAACCACTGAATTTGTGGAAGCGAATTTGTAAGGCAAAATAAAATTGATTGAAAATTGCCTGTTGAATATTATAGGTTGTATTTTAAACATAATGAACATTTTGGAAGTGAAATCTGAAAGGTGAATATGAATTATTAATAATACAAATATGTGTGAAATGTTTTTGAATTGAAATATTGACAGCTTAGATATTCGACCATGTTGAATTTCAGCCCATACAAATGCAAGCCATATAAATACAATGCATTAAAATGCAAGCACGGTTAATGCAATGCATATTTTTTTTTTCAATTAGTGCAATTCAACAAGCTTTTTTGTTTCAAAAACGTTTGTCATTATTTTACTTTCATAGTTGTGCATTTGAATAAAATGTGCGCCTTCACAGAGGGGTCCAGGATACGATTTCCAGCTATTAATAATTCAAATTCTACAGGTTACCTCCACAAAACTATTGTATACCACCAGAGAGAACTTCGGATGCAACACATTGTGTTACAACACAACACAACACAACACTGCTTTATAATGTTTGGAATAAATTGCTGTTTATTACTGCTTACTGCTATACTGTTTTTAAAAGGGTCCTATTATGTCCTTTTACAAAGTCTTGATTTTGTTTCTGTTAGGGGTTTCAGATTTACATAAAAGGTGTAGTCAATGTACATGTATAAAGTTAGGTTAAATCGTAGTGTGGAAAATGTGCTTGGAGATAACCTAAACTGTTAGAGGCCTGTCATTTAAATATAAACTAAAGAAAGGGGAAATTCAAATACATTTCTTAATTGGCAACTAAAGCCACACAGGTGGCATGTTAATGTTACAACCAAAGAAGAAATGCAGGTCTGGCATGACAACACAAGTTATGGTGTTGAGAATTTGGTGTCCATTGTTGTTATGGATTTTGGAACACTGGAAACATCCCAATCTCAAAATTGTGTGGGCATAGGCAAAAAAATTTAAATAAAACACTTACAATAACCTGCTTGCATAAGTGTGCATAATAGGGCATGTTTATGATCACATTCAAATTCCTACTGTAAAGTAATATCCACCGGTCATCATTTAAAGTGCCCCAATTAGGCTATTTTAAAGTTCCCCAATGTTGTTTTGGAGTCTCCTACAATAGGTTTACATCCATCAAAGTAAAAAAAAAACTGTTTAATTTCCTCATAATATACATTTGCACATCACCACATTTTTCAATGTTTCTCAAACGACTCGTGTGATGAATCAATCTCTCTAAATCCCTCCTTTCCGCGAGCTACTCTGCTCTGATTGGCCAGACAGCTCAGTCTGTTGTGATTGCGTGTCCTGAGGCTTCCTACACCTTAAACTAAACACAGTAACAAACAATGACGTCGATTTTCCCATAGCAATATGCGAGCGCGAGTTCGATGATGAAACACTGGAAGAACTAATTATTCAACCAGAACCTCCATCGCAAGGATGACTTGAGCAGAATGTTTCTCAGTGATGCACTACTCAGTTTGAGGTACATTATGAGATGTTGCAACTATAATTCCGCATCCATCAGCATTAACAAGTGCATGTCCATCAACAAACCGATTATTTTATTTGTACTAATTTATTAACCGAGTATTTTTGTAATATATTGCGGTGAACATGTGGAAACTATATCAATAACAGTTAGGGTTGGGTATCGAGAACCGGTTCCATTTTAGAACCGGTAACAAATTTCCAAAAACCGGGTATTCGATAAGACGCACGCATTATTCCTCTTATCGATTCCTGACTATCCGTTATTTCAAATGTAGGCGCGCGGCAAGCACGTTCAAAATAGAAGCGAAGGCCGTGGGCGCAACGAGCATACGGTGCGTGGCGCTCGTTTTTGCAGGCGCGCCTATGCCTCGGCGAGATGAAAACATCTCAATTTTTCAGAATGGCGCAAGCAGTGCGCAGGTCAAGTGACAAAAAACAACCGACCTTTCTGTAACATCAAAAGCTCGGCTGAACAGCTGATCATAGCTGAACAGGGCGGGTTTTTATTTCTCATCTCCATATATCTAGTAGCCTAGTAAATGGTTGGTTGCAACTTGCATAGCAACGACAGACGCCACGGGAGCGCAAGCGCTTGTGGAAAGAAGGAGACAGTGGCGTGGCCGTGCTTTTCCATGCATTTTTAGACGCGATATGTGAACGGTCCCTAATTCAGGAATCTATGTGGCTTAAAATCATTTTTGTTTTGTTTAAAATGGAGATCACGATTACATACATCAGACAACTACTCAGAATAACATGTTTAGTCTAATAGTCAAATTTTTTTTTTTAAACTAGTTTGAATAATTAATTCAAACACTAATTAATTCAGTGTCTCATAAATACTTGTTTAATGAATGAATGATTCACCGTTTTTGAACGAATCTCTCGAGTCTTCAGTAAATAATTCAATGAAAAAACCAGTCGATTTTTGCCACCTACTGCTGGAGTAATAATGTAATCAACACCTTTATATAAAGAGACTCCTTTCACTTTAGCCATTTTATTGGTTATTGCTTAAAATTGGCAAGAATAAAAGGTAGAAATATTTATTCTTCAAGTATTTGCCATTTTTTCTCCCTCCAAAAAATATTGGAATCGGAAACAAGAATCGATAAGAACCGGATTCGATAAGCAGAATCGGAATCGGAATCGCTAAAAATGAAACGATACCCAACCCTAATAACAGTGCATGTATGCAATGTACATTAACCGAGAACTAGCGTGAATGACTGATGTAACATAAAAACATTTGTAAAACAAATCTTGCTCCATGCTTAATCTTTCCTCAAAGTAGTGAGAATGACAGACAATCTGCATTAATAGACACAGTTATAGGTAATAGTGGCATACAACTGATTAGCAGAAGTATTTAAGTAAGACAGTGATAATGTAAGTTTGCCAGTTAACAGGAGACCTACACAATATACAACTCAAAACTAATTATTTTGAACACCATCTTTCAAGAACAAGCGGTTTGCGAATCCTGCATTGAACTCCGAGATTTGAGAAGCAGTCGTCAGAGAAATAAAGGGACCACAGCAAAAGTTTAGGATTATACTGCTGTGATATTGTGGTAAAGATGAATTTTAACCACTGATTCTTCACATGCACGTCCTTAAAAACAGCTTTACCTTCACATTGCAGAGCACAGCGTCTTCTCGACATGATGCTATCCAGTATCCACAGGAATCAGCTGCTGGTGTAGGGTTCAAGATCCCTGGGCCCGTATTCATAAAGATTCTAAGAATCCTCTAAGAAAACTCTTAATTTAGCTTAAAAACTTTTACGTAGGAGTCTTAGCTTAAAAGCGATTCGGGACCGATCTGAGAGCAACTCTGAGTAAGGAAAAGACAAAAACTTTCATCTTAGTAAGGAGGCGGGGTTGACCCCGTTGCTATGTATGACACAATCTTTTGAAGACTGTGATTGGTTGGTTGTCCAAGA
Source organism: Leuciscus leuciscus (assembly GCF_965113295.1). Taxonomy (NCBI): domain Eukaryota; kingdom Metazoa; phylum Chordata; class Actinopteri; order Cypriniformes; family Leuciscidae; genus Leuciscus; species Leuciscus leuciscus. Next base: position 5,999,301 of record NC_138735.1, on the reverse strand, counting down.
AGAAAAAAAAAAAGTGATTTTAAGTATAGGGTCTATTCTAAGCCTTCACTTTGAAATTACATGCGTCATTTTTCCTATTTGACCGTTCTCACACACACACACACACACACACACACACACACACACACACATTATATATGTGTATATAAATCCTTTTTTTTTTTTTTTACCATGCAGTTAATTTCCTATAAGGTATTTGATTGGAAAGAGTGGAACAATTTTTATCATTCTAAGCCAATTACATTGATTGCTGGCATGTCTATTTAAGTGGTGGTTTGAATGTTGGTTTTAATGTATCAAACATGGAATTTTCCCAGCTGCCAAATATCGTAATGTAGTGATTACTTTCATTTCTGGCGCTATGGCATTTCTGTGCTGTGTTGGAGATGTTAGCGTGTCTCTAATAAGATCAGTCACAAACATGATCCCTGCACGATCTAATCTATAGCGTCTTATTAACTCACTGTTATTCATTGTCTGCAACACATTTCTTCTCCCTCTTCGTCTTTCTGCCATTTTCTCCTCTGCTAAAGAAACTCTTAAGCCTCTTAAAAGTCCTCGTCCGTGCTCCTAACAATTTTGACCTTAAGACCTCTTTTAAGGGTTAAGATGCTTTCTGAATTACTTTTTTCTTTACTAGAATTTTCTCTTTAATTTTAAGAGTAAACGCCCACATTTCTAAGAATTTTCTTAGAATTTTGTCACTAGGAGCTACTCTTTGCATTAAGATTCTTTATGAATACGGGCCCAGGTGTCTGCGTGCGCAATAAGTGGGCGGGCAATATGCTAATGTTTCGTCTTGACGACTAATTTCTTATGACTCAGTCAACTCTTACTTTTGAAAGACAATAACTTTATATACGGTGCACTTTCAGATTTAAAACTTTGCAGGATGTTTTCATTCACTTCAAGCTATGTTACACACTACATGAAAGGTCATTTTCAAAGATCCATAATAGGGGCACTTTAAGTAAAGCTGATTGACCCTGAATAAAAATCATCAGTTTCTGTGGGATTTAACCCTATACACACATTTTAGATTTGTATTGTTATATCTTCTCCTACAAGAAAATGAGACTTCTGCTGCTGCCTTTAATAATTTAAAGAAATGGCTTACTGGAACAAACCTGTTTGACCTGTTTGACCAACTTGGTTGGTTATCAACTGCAATCTAATTAACATTTCCCAGGGTGGGCTAACAGGTTCCATATATCTTCTAATCTGTAAGTTCATAACACCCTGTATATATAATATATTGGGTGTATATTTTCCTTGCAATAAAAAGTGAAAATAATGTTGTGCGAGTGCCACAGAGCCATAATGATTACACTCCTGGGAAAAAAAGAACAGGAAAAAGAATTTTGTTGTTCCCATAGCAAGAATATCTTCACCATTCATATGTAAATTAACATCTAATGTCAATCAAATCAAACAAAGCCAAACTGGCTAAACCAATACTGAGTACAGATGGGATGTTCAACTGAGTGTCGCATAATCTGGAGGAACGCCTCATTTTCAGAGCAGTGTGGCCAGTTTAACAAAATATTGGTTTGAAGTTGTGTGAATGTACTTCACTCACAAGCGGACTTCAAATTATTATAGAAGAACAACAGACTTTGCCATGGTCGTACCATCCACAAAGAAATCAAATCCCCCAGGTAATCATTAGTTTATGAATATTGTAATATTAATGGGTCAAGATGGTTTCATGTTTTGAAGGATTTGGAAATTGATCATTTCTGTGTATTTCAGTCTGCAGGTTAAGATAATTTTTACTACTAGTGGCATGTTTTCTTTGGACATTATCCCTTCTGGTAAGTTAACAAAAAATGTGATACATTAAAAAGTTTATTTCTGTGTAATGTATAACGTGTCATTATAGCCTATATTTAAGTACTGACTTCTGTTATAAATGTAAAAAAAAAAAAAAAAAAATTTGATTTCATGTCAGTAAATACATGTATAATCCTACTAAAGATTTACATTTCAAATAATTAAAATTACTATTTAAATTTTTTTTATTTCTACTTCAAACATTCTCTTCATCAAAAATCCCCAAAAAAAAAAAAAACACCTCCACACGTTCCACACTTTATTAGAGGTAGGGTAGGCCAGTTTTTGTTATACTGGTGGAAACTCTCTTCATATCCTGATCGCAATCAATAATAGAAGTGGTCTAAATATTAAAACATGTACATATATTTTCTGTGGAAGTCTCATTCATTGAATTTGGTCCGACTGTTGTCCTACCTGCCTGTTACCTTATGTATTTCCATACCTCCACATCCAGCATAGCCCCTAGAACACCTCCGGTGTTTCTTTGAACGCTGTGTGGGAATGCTGCGACTTTGTGCGCATCTGGCTGCCGCTCCACGCTTCGTCGTCTATTGTTTACGTTTGCTGTGTCCACTTCTTGGACAGTTGGTGTTTCCCTTTCTGCATCCTTCAACAAACTGGACTTAAAGGAGAACTCCGGTAAATTTTTAAGTTAATCTTGATCGTTTTACCTTTGTGAGTACTGTCTATAGAAAAAAAAACGAACCGGATCGGTGCTTGCAACGCGGAGCTGTTACAGTTAATGCCCAGAGCTCCCATTCAGCTAAAACGGCAGTTTTGGGGGCATAAACCTAAAGAGTGTCTTTGTGCCTCTTAACAGACACAAAATGCAATTAAAATGTCTGTCCAACATGAACAGGGCCCTTACATGACAACAAGATGCGTTTAGCAACTTAGCCATTGTTTAAACTCACCTAAATAGTGTTTTAGACGGCTAGCTGTAGTCTCGCGCTGAAGTCCTGTGGGAACTCAGTACAAAACTACAAAAAAAATGTAGATGAACTGCTGCGCTTGTGACAGGGCGCATATTTAACTGAAAGAACAAGCAGAGAGAGAGAGCCCCGGTCGTGCGCGTGCACTCTATCTCTTCGGTACACTGATAAAACAAATGACATTGAGCATTTTGTTTAAGTGCTTGGCACAACACCGGCATTCTGGATAGAGACGTAAATGAAGTTGGTGTCGTGAACCCTTGCGCTTACGTAGTAAAAGTATAGCCTGTGGGGAAAAAGGCGTTTTAAACCTTATTTTGGGGCAAAGTCATCAAACTTTTTCAGCGATTTTTATCATATTTTACTGCTGTTTCTATACATGCCGTTTTTATGTCCCGGTGACCAGTGAAAGTGCAGTTCTGACTCTCTGCCCATTCATTTAGATAGGAGCCTGGTCTTGTTAGTCCGAAATAGCTGACCGGAGGCGTTGCCAAGATGGTGGCCGAGTGGCATGACTTGCCTAAAAGGACTTTGCTATCGCCCAATCTCCAATCTACCGTATGTCTCAAAAATCATGGAAAAGGTTGTCGCCACTCAATTACAGTCATATCTATCTCTCAACAATAGTTTTGATTTATTTCAATCTGGTTTTCGCCAAAACGTACTCGGTTACTAACGTAACCTCGGTTCTCTCTAGAAGAGGGAACGAGTACTGCGTAAGATATCTTACGCTAGGGGAAAATCCTTTTTCCGCGAGATATTGAAGCCAAAAATTATCCTTAATTTTGTAATAATGCAAAACGCGTTGCGGCAGCATGCAGACATAGGCGAGGCAGCTCGCGCGCCTATTGGCTGCTCTGCGGCAACTGCAGCAGCCTATCGAGCGAGGCCTGGCGTGACGCCAGACCCAATCAGGGCACTTCGCGCCCGCTGCGTCACGTCCCGCCGAAATGGGCGTGGTCTAGGCCTATAAATACCGCTCGCAGGCAGCTATTATCTGGTTTTTCATCATCGAAGCAACCAGAGCGTGTGCATGCACGGCAAGATACGCAGTACTCGTTCCCTCTTCTAGAGAGAACCGAGGTTACGTTAGTAACCGAGTACGTTCTCTTACGAGAGGTCTCTCGTACTGCGTAAGATATCTTACGCTAGGGGACCCAATGCAAAACGCCGTGCATGCTGAGATCTGACACCAAAGACCCAAGGGCGAAAGCCCGGGGTACATATAGTGCACAATCACTCAGGGAACTCACAGGGAGTCCGGGAAGAGGGAGGGGCGAAGCCGCACTCTTCCACATATGGCAGCGTCGCTTAGACGCGAATTTCATCATACAGACAGGGCGGGGTACGGCCTGAACTGATGGGGGAATGTGGGTCTTACACAGTTTGCCCAGGCACATCTCGTGCTGCTACTTTTCACTGTCGAACATTGAGCTGTGCTCAGTAGACGCAGCATTCTGAGCTGATAGCACCAGGTCAGATAATACTGGTAAACTTAGACCGACAGCAGCCTGGCCTGCAGGGCGGGAACCTCTAGGTTATAGAACCTTATAAATGTAGACGGGGAGGCCCAGCCTGCCGCCATACGAATATCTTGCAAGGCAATCCCACTTGACCAGGCCCACGAAGAGGCCATGCCTCTCGTGGAGTGCGCTCTGACACCCAACGGGCACTGCATGCCCTTGGAGGCGTATGCCAGCGCTATAGCATCAACTATCCATCTGGATAGGCTGTTTCGACGCGGCTAGTCCCTTAGAACGTCCGCTAAACGAAACAAAGAGCTGCTCCGTCTGTCTGAAAACAGACGAGCGAGACACATAAGCTCGTAATGCCCTGACTGGGCAAAGGAGGCTCGCGTCTCTTTCCTCATCAGGGACCGGTAGGGCTGACAGGGAGATAACCTGCGCCCTATACGTTGTGTTGAGGGATTTTGGAACATAACCGTGCTTAGGTTTGAGTATAACTTTTGAGTCATTAGGCCCAAATTCCATGCACGCCGCGCTCACAGAGAGCGCGTGTAGGTCCCCTATGCGCTTCACTGAAGCGAGAGCCAGCAAAAACACAGTCTTGAAAGACAGGTGTTTCAAATCAATTGACTGTAAAGGCTCAAATGGCGCACCTTTCATGGCTTCCAGAACCGTAGAAAGGTCCCATACGGGGACTGAGGGAGGTCTGGGAGGATTCAGTCTCTTAGCCCCTCTAAGGAAGCGGATGACTAAATTGTTCCTTCCTATTGACTGACCAAGCGTTGTTCCTGAGAACGCTGCTATAGCCGCCACATAAACTTTGAGCGTGGAGGGGGCCCTGCCCTTATCCAACAGCTCTTGTAGGAAGGAAAGCACCTCCGTCACACCACAGTCTGTGGGTGACACACCACGGGCTGTGCACCAGCCCGAAAACACCGACCATTTCGAGGAGTAGAGCCGTCTCGTAAACGGAGCTCTAGCCTGCGTGATCGTGTTTAATACTCCTTTAGGGAGTCCAACATGTACCCGTTGATGGCCCAGACATGAATGGACCATAATTCCGGGTGAGGATGCCAGATCGAGCCGTGGGCCTGTGAGAGGAGGTCTCCCCTCACTGGTACTGGCCACGGGGCAGTACTTGCTAACTGCATCACGACTGGGAACCAAGGTTGGTTTTCCCAGAACGGTGCCACCAGCAATACTGAGCATCCTTCTTCCCTGATCCGCTCTATCACCTAAGGCAGGAGAGAGACGGGGGGAAAAGCATAGAGCGGGCGGCGGGGCCACACATGGGCCAGCGCGTCCCTGCTCTTGGAGAGAAATTCCAGACAGTGAGCGTTTTCTTGAGACGCGAACAGGTCTACTTCCGCTCTGCCGAATTTCTTCCACAGCAGTTGGACTGTCTGTGGGTGTAGAGACCATTCGCCTGCCGGAACATTGTTCCTGGACAGTCTGTCTGGTCCTATATTCAGGAGCCCTGGCACGTGCGCTGCTCTGAGCGAGCGCAGGTTGCACTGAACCCATACCAGGAGGCGTTCTGCCAGCCTGTACAGGTTCCTGGACCTGAGGCCGCCCTGGCGATTTATGTAGGACACCACAGACATGTTGTCCGAACGGACCAGGACGTGGCGTCCTTTTGTTTGGGGACAAAAACGCGTCAGCGCTTTTGTCCCCAAAAAGCCTCGAAACTGCCCATTTCGAGGCAGTTTATGTGCAGGAGCTTCTCCCGTTCCGACCACTGGGCGAAGAACGGTCTGCCCTCGAGCAGCGCTCCCCATCCCGAGGTGGACGCGTCCGTGGACACCACTTTCACACTCGAGGAAGTCCCCAGGCTTACACCTGATTGGTACCAGTCGTTCGCTCTCCACGGTTTCAGAGCTGTGACGCACTTCTGATTGACCCTGAGGCGAAGCAAACCGGATGCCCACGCTCTGCGTGGGACTCGCGCTTTCAGCCAAAACTGTAGCGGGCGCATGCGGAGCAGGCCCAGCTGGAGCACTGATGATGCTGAGGCCATGAGACCTAGAATCTACTGAAATTTCTTGAGCGGGACAGACGCGCCGCAGCGGAACGAGTTCGCTGTGCGTTGAATGTCTACCGCGCGCTGTGGTGATAGTCGCGCTATCATGGACAGCGAGTCCAATTCTGTGCCCAGGAAAGATATCTTCTGACTGGGTGACAGAGAGCTCTTCGCCCAATTGACACTGAGACCCAAATTCTCGAGGTGATCGAGTAAAACGGTCGTGTGTTCTATGAGCACTGAGCGAGATTGCGCTAGAATCAGCCAATCGTCCAAATAGTTCAGTACTCGCATGCCTCTCATTCTGAGGGGTGCGAGCGCCGCATCCATGCACTTCGTAAACGTACGGGGTGCCAGGGACAAACCGAACGGGAGGACTGTGTACTGATATGCCTGGCCCTCGAAGGCGAATCTCAAATATCGCCTGTGACGTGACGCTATCTGTATTTGAAAATACGCGTCTTTCAGATCTATTGACACAAACCAATCTCCTTGGCGAATCTGCACGAGGATTTGTCTGGTCGTGAGCATCCTGAACTGTCGCTTCACAAGCACTCTGTTCAGTTGCCTCAGATCTAGTATGGGTCTGAGACCCCCGTCTTTTTTTTTCGGTACCAGGAAGTATCTGCTGTATAGCCCTCTTTCGCTCTGAACTTGAGAGAGAGAGGCTCTATGGCCCCTTAGTTCAATAGTTTCGCCACTTCGGCTCGAAGTAAATGTGCTACTTATGCTTTTACCGTGGTCTCGACGCGCGCCGCATAGCGGCGAGGGCGTCGGCGAAACAGTAGCGAATAGCCTCTTTTTATAATGTCCAGCACCCACTTCGAAACCCCGGGCAGCTTTGCCCATGCGTCTGCATGAATAGCTAGGGGTTGAATACGAAGCGTGCTCCGCTCGCTCAGCGATGGAGAAGCTTCGGCGTGCTGTAACACAAGCGTCGCGCTCGTGACATTTGAGGCATGGGGCGCGCTGATAACAGCGGGCAGATTGCCCGCGCTCGACTCCTCTGCGGTGGTCAACCGCGAGGGGGAGGGCTGGGCGGTTCCCGTAGGAACTGTCATGTCTATGTGTGGATGTGGGCGCGGGACAGCGGGCACATTTATCACACCGAAAGCATCGTTCGCTTGAGTGAAGCGAATGCACGTTGGTTTCGTTTTTACAGAAACCGTAAGACATGCATAACGTGGTGTTAGTGGGCACTGGGTAGTGGGCACATTCACCGTGTTTGAAGCGCAATCGATCTGAGTCGATTCATGTGCGCGAGCCCTGTGTGACGGGCTGTGCTTGTGTGTAGAGATGGGCACTGGGCAGTGGGCATTCTTTCTACACATAAAACACCATCGGCCGTGGCCGGGACACCAGAAAATTCACACTTATGGGATTTATCTGGGTAGCCGTAAAAGCGGCGTTTGTGTGCAGGCAAGCGTGCTGCGTCGCCGACTTGTTTACTGCAGAATACACTGGAACAGTCACATTTACTGGAACTGAACGAGCGAGAAGTTGCCATAGAAACAGAGAGCGTCAACATGCTGGCGTTTATTGCAGGCCTGCGTGCATTACAACAGGCTTGTTCACTGCAATATTGACATTTCCAGTCGCCTGAATTTCAGAGGGGAATGGGAAATGTAGGGAAATGGAGGTCGGTCCGTCCGCAGCGGGACCAGAAAACTCCCTTTTTTCCTTACGCCAGTGACGCACGGAACACCATAGAAACGGTGTTTGGGTGCAGGCGAGCGGGTTGTACAACGCGCTCGTTGGCTGCAAAATACACATCTGCAGTCGCCTTTTCAGGGAACTGACAGAGCGAGCATTGACGGCATAAAGTATTGTAAGAGAGCGTCAACGTGCTGGCGTTTGTTTGCAGGCATGCGTGTAATACAACAGGCTTGCTCACTGCAATACTGACATTTCCAGTCGTCCGAACTTCAGAGGGGAATGAGAAATGTACGAGAAAGAGGAGGTCGGTCTGTCCGCGGCGGGACCAGAAACACTCTCTTTTCTCCTTTCGCCAGTGACGCACGGAAACCATAGAAACGGTGTTTGGGTGCAGGCGAGCGGGTTGTACAACGCGCTCGTTGGCTGCAAAATGCACATCTGCAGTCGCTTTTCAGGGAACTGACAGAGCGAAGCATTGGCGGCATAATTTTAACTGCCGCTAGACCGGGATTCGAACTCCGGTCTCTTGTGAGGAAAACCTGTGATTCCGCCACTGAGCCACAGGGGAGAACACACAGGCTTTCGGATGCACGAGCATATAAGAGCGTCAACATGTTTTCTTCGGCGTTTGCTTGCAGGCGCGCTTGTATCAAAACAAGCTCGTTTGCTGCAATATTGATATTTCCAGTCGCATGATCAGGGAACTGGGAAATGTATTAGAAATTGAGGGTCAGTCCATCCTCGGAGGGACTAAAACACTCCTTTCGCCGGTGAGTGACGCATGAGTGGGGCGCAGAGGCAGGATAGCTTTCTTATAACGTAAAGAAAAACTAACCCCGACCGTCCGCTTCCAGCCTCCCTTGTGAGCGGCGCAGTTTGCGCGGCTTGAACAGAGGGAGAGAGAAAGCTAGCCCCGTGACCGCCCGCTCCTGACATCCCCTGTGAGCGGCGCGGTTTGCGCGGCTCGAACAGAGGGAGAACAGGTATCGTCCCCAAGCAGGCAAGGCAAGCGGGCGAACCGGCAAGCTTTGCGGGTTGGGGGGGGGGCGGAGGAGCAGTCTCGGAGAAGGATGCCAGGTGAGTCCTCAGAGTCACCATAGGCAGTAACTAGCTCGCAGTGAGGGCAGTCGCCGTCAGCGAGCGCGAGAGCTGCGTGATCAGGAAAAGCTCTTTTAGTGCAATGAGAGTGTGTGTCGCAGCGGCGAGCACACACACATACATAAAACACAGTAGCAGAGAAAGGATATAACGCCGGATAGCGCAGCAGGAAGGCAAGGAAGGCGGCGCGGCCAGCGACTTCAGTGACTCGTCCCGCTGAAGGTGCTCTCTTTCAGACGGCGCGGCTTCTTATCCAGCTCCAGCGATGCGTGTGCTTCGCTTGAAGGATGAAAAATCAGATAATAGCTGCCTGCGAGCGGTATTTATAGGCCTAGAGCACGCCCATTTCGGCGGGACGTGACGCAGCGGGCGCGAAGTGCCCTGATTGGGTCTGGCGTCACGCCAGGCCTCGCTCGATAGGCTGCTGCAGTTGCCGCAGAGCAGCCAATAGGCGCGCGAGCTGCCTCGCCTATGTCTGCATGCTGCCACAACGCGTTTTGCATTATTACAAAATTAAGGATAATTTTTGGCTTCAATATCTCGCGGAAAAAGGATTTTCCCCTAGCGTAAGATATCTTACGCAGTACGAGAGACCTCTCGTAAGAGAACCACAGTGCTCAAACTGCATTAGCAAGGGTTATCAATGACCTCTTACTCTTTGGTGACACGGGAAACCTTTCCTTACTTTTACTACTCGACCTCAGCTCAGCTTTCGATACTGTCTGCCATAAAGTCCTACTCATGCGCCTCTCAGAGATTGGTATCTCAGGAGCCGCGTTATCCTGGTTTTCCTCCTATCTGACAGATAGGAAATACTACATCACTATGCACAATTACAAATCTCCCACTGTCACTCTCAAACAAGGTGTTCCACAGGGATCAGTTCTCGGCCCGTTACTATTTATTATTTACTATTTGCCTCTCGAACAAATTATTCGCCGCCACGGTTTTCAATACCACTGCTACGCCGACGATATCCAAATATATACTGCTTGCCGACCGGATTCTATTCACCAGACCACATCACTATCATCATATATTAATGAATTAAAGACCTGGCTCAACTCCAATTTTCTCAGTCTGAATCTGACTAAAACAGAAATATTAATCACTGGCCCTCCATCTCTAACAAAAAATTTAAGTAATATTCCCAGACTTGACCTTGAAGCTACATCAATAATTCCATCTGCCACTGTCAAAAATGTGGGTATCATTCTTGACCCTGCACTGACGTTCGACGCTTACATTAGTCAACTTTGTAAAGCGTCCTTTTTTCATCTGCGCCGTATTGCCAAACTCCGTCCCTATGTCAGCCCAAAAGACGCTGAAGCACTCGTACATGCGTTCATCACATCTCGCCTCGACTACTGTAATGTTCTTTTTTCTGGACTACCAGCACACTCTATCTCACGTTTGCAATATATTCAAAACTCTGCCGCAAGACCACTAACTTACACTAAAAAAACTGCCCATATCACTCCAATTCTGTTTAAACTGCACTGGCTACACGTGTTATCCCGTATCACTTACAAAATTATTCTGCTTACCTTTTAAGTCACTCAATGGTCTTGCTCCAGCCTATCTCTCTGACTTACTTTCTCCTTATATTCCCCCTCGAACTCTCCGATCTTCTGGCTGTGAACTCCTATGTGAGCAGAGATTTCGTCTATCGTCTATGGGTGGCAGGTCTTTCTCTGTTATAGCCCCTAAGCTATGGAACTCTCTTCCGTTGGCTCTCAGGACAACAACCACGTTGCATGAATTTAAGTATAAACTCAAAACACATTTGTTTAATCAGTATTATCAGTCATGAAAATGTTAACTTGACATAACACAGTCACAATGTCAACTTAGGTACCAATAATCTATTGAATCTTTACTCCAACTGCCCACCATGCTGACTGTAATTAATGTTTGTTGCCTCTGTTTTTTATGTTTGTATTGCAAATGTAATGCGATTTGCAACTGCAATAGCTCATTACTTGGACTGGGCAAATGTCCATTGTCCGTTTATGTGTAAACTGTTTGTTATTTACTGTTATTGTGAAGCGTCCTTGAGCTTGGGAAAGGCGCTATATAAATTAAACTTATTATTAAACTTATTATACCTCTGCGCACCATGCTCACGCAGACATCATCACACATGATCAGCGTGTTCCACGAGGCTAGGCAGATTTGTAGACATATTGTCACAGAGTGCCACAAACAAACAGCCGTTGTTTAGCTGCTTTAAAGGACAAGTTCGGTATTTTACACTTAAAGCCCTGTTTACAGATAGTTTCTGATGAAATAGAACGGTTAAGATTAAAATTTGGACACATGCTGCTGTCCCGAGAATTTTAGGTTTCTTTCGCTTCCCCCCCCCTCCTCCAGAATGGCTGCATATGTGCACTGGAACAATCCTTCCTAAAACGCATTAAACTTTTGTTTACAAAGACGTGAAACTCACCGAGTAGTCAGGGGTGTTCACTGATATGCTCACACAAAAATCGCTGCAAACGATGCTTTCCAACAGGTGTTTTACCATTCGTTGTAAAACTGTGGACCTATTTTTCCAAACGCCTCACACCCGTACATTCTTCCGTTGAGAGCTTGAATAATAGACACTCCAGTCCGGCGGCGGAGTAATACCGTACCTCACAGCACGTCCAATACAAGTCAATGGAGTTGGACAAAAAACTATGATAAAACCTGTTGGAAAGCATCTTTTGCAGCGATTTTTGTGTGAGCATATCAGTGAACAGCCCTGACCACTCGGTGAGTTTCACGTCTTTGTAAACGAAAGTTTAATGCGTTTTAGGAAGGATTGTTTCAGTGCACATATGCAGCCATTCTGGAGGTGGGGGGGGAAAGCGAAAGAAACCTAAAATTTTCGGGACAGCAGCATGTGTCCAAATTTTAATCTTAACCGTTCTATTTCATCAGAAACGATCTGTAAACAGGGCTTTAAGTGTAAAATACCGAACTTGTCCTTTAAAGTTTCTCCTGAACCAAAACAACGATGCAGCAAGCTGACTCACTAGCTTAGGACTTCAAAGTTCTTTTGCACTCAACACAAAACGGCAGTAAATAAAAGTCTTGAATCCAAAGTTCTTCGTTTGACTGTTTAATTATGAATCTCAAAACATAAAATATAAAAACTTAGGATATTTACTTTTCTTACAAATTAACTGTGCAGTTCCGTGTAGGTCAATAGACTGTGTTGCTCCAAAGTCCAATGGCTTCTGGCTGTTTCGCAGTATTCTATTTCTTTCATACTAAATCTAACAGCCGGTACTTCATAGTTTCCAAAAAGGATGGAGGGTTACGTCCTATTATAGATCTCAGGGTACTGAACCAGTCTGTGAGGAGATTCAAGTTCAAGATGCTAACTATCCCCTTAATCGTGAGTCAAATCAGGTCAGAGGACTGGTTTGTCATGATAGATCTAAAAGATGCATACTTCCATATATCCATCCTGCCCCGACACATGAAGTTTCTAAGGTTCGCTTTTGGGGGAAAAGCATATCAGTACAGAGTACTTCCATTCGGCCTAGCACGGTCTCCTCGCACCTTCACGAAATGCATGGATGCAGCTCTTGCTCCTTTGAGACTCCAAGGCATCCGTATCCTCAATTATAACGACTATTGGCTCATTCTAGGACAATCAGAGGAGATGGCTGTTCAGACGTCCTCCTACTCTCAACACATCATCATGCAAGTATGTTCTTTTTCACACGGGAGCCTCCCGGCTGCAAGGCTTGTATCTCCTCAGTGTAAGCTTGTCTCTGACTGTATTTAACTAGTTCTATTTCAGCTTTGGATAGATCTTCCACGGTAAGTATTCTTTTTGTCCAGGTTCTTCTTGCATATCACCATTTGCTGTTCAACTATGGATCTGCATTTCTCTGGATCATTCTCATTCTGCTGTATGTTCTGCTCAAACTCTTTTCTCTCCTCGCTCGGGTGCCACAACGTCCTTCTCAAGCGCAAAATTCTGGCTGCTGCCTTTTTCAGCTTATGCTAACTGGAGTAATACTCAATGAGCTGGTTCAATGGATCTGTACACTCGTTTCAGTTTGTGCATGACACTGCAGCGGATGTCTTCACCTCAGTCAGGTAAGTACACTGTTCAGATTGTTCCGGCCATTCAACTTCTTTTCGCAGGAAACTAGGCCCCTGAAATCAGCTTTTACTTTCCATGAAGCTCTGGATTTTCAAACCCCTTAAAGCCTGATCTGCTGGGTTTTGTGAGGTGCCGACATACTTCCACTGAGAAGATGTAGTCACTTCTCTAATAAAAGAGACACGGTTTGCCACAAACATCTTGAAATGAAGGGCATCGTTTTCAATGTACTTTAGTACTGTTGTACTATCCGTCCATCAGGGGAACTTCAAGTTCTTCTTTCAACATCCGATCAATCTTGACTGCAACCGTCGCTACGGTCAACTCCATTTTCGGGATAGTGATCTGTTTGAGTGGAGCGACTCTGGACTTTCCCATCAAGAATGATACATGTTTCTCACCCCGGTCATTTGTCAGCAAGAGATACGAGACAACGCCATATCCATCTTGACTGGCGTCTGAGAAATTGTGGATTTGAGCAGCATTTGTGGGCCCAAATGCAGGGGGTTTGAAACATCTGTTCAGACTGAGTTCTGAAAGCTTGTCTAAGTGTGCCAGCCACTTCATCCATGTCAGGCATGACTTTTCGTGGATCTCTTCGTCCCAACCTTTCTTCTCTTGGCAGAGATCTCTTAAAATGAGCTTGACAGGTAGTAGGAGTGGTGCCAAAAAACCCATTGGGCCATACACTGATGTAACGAGTTACAGTTTAAAATATATATTATAACAATTAATTTTAACAGATTATAATTAATCATAAATATTTCAGTTATTTTTAGAATTGACTGTAGCAGAATTAATAGTACAATTATTGAATCATTTATTATTTAATCCAATGAACAGAAAGCATAATCAATTATTAATCCTAGGAAATATATATTATCTTCCTGGCCAAGAAAGAATAACCTTTTCCAACTAAAGTAAATAAAGTTCTAGCAGGGTAATAGCATAGGTATCGCTAGATCAAGATGTTTAAGTGACTTCGATATGTGGCAAACACAGAGACAATAAAGCGTCAATATAATTGACTTTGGTTGCTGAACAAGTCCAGATGCAAGAGATTCTTGATGATTTTGCCAGGAGTGCGCTGAAGCGTTTATTTGGGTTCTTGGGGTGGTCCACGTTGAATCCAAAGAAGTTAACTTTACGATAAAGTTGCTGGAAGAAGACAGGAGAATGTTGTCTCAAAGAGATTGAGCAAAGATCTGAACTAATCAGATACTCTTAAAGGTCCTATCAGTTCACACCCATTTGTTGAGGTGACCAATCTAAGATGACCTGGAGAAAGTCTTTGTTCCATTTTATCTCCATTTGCATGTGCATGCTGGCATGGATAATTTGTGCAGTCTTTACACAAAAGTATGGTACAAATAGTTATGATGCAATTTATCAGAACATGTTGTACACCATTGATTATAAAATCAAAAGGGGATTATTTTGATACTAAGAAAGAGGGGATTTGAAGTGATACATCATCTTTGGATATCAACATTGGAAGATACTCTAACATAACTTAAGAATCATAACTAGGCTAATAAAACATAGGGACATGCATAACACACAGGAGAAATACTATAATCATTTGGGAAAGTTTGTGGATATGAATGGAGTAAATGTCCTTTGTGTATTGGAGTTTGTCTCTATAGCCTTTAACCAAATGTTTAGTGTCTCCTGTGCTGTCTTTGAGGCTTGTAGTCACAGTCTCTTGCTGAGATCGTTCAGTGGAGCCGAGGTGATAACAGCCTTTGAAGAGAACTGGTTTTAGGGCCGATGACAATGGGGAGAGGGGGAAGGTTTTCTGATGTCTAGGTCATTTTGATTAAGGCCATTAGTGAATGAGCAAACTGATTACAGATAAAATGCCCCGTCTTGTGCATGGCTTGTCCGGCAGGTGTATTTTTTAACCTGAAGCTGTCAGAACTTGTGCACCACTGCACACCTAATGCCTGTTCCACTGGTAACTCATCATGCTCCAAATCGAGATCTTCAGCCGCACGTTCATGGTCAGGAATGGAGCCCAGAAGGGCTCTGCTGTTGCTGACCCACTTGGTCAAATGGAAACCACCACTGGTGCACAACATCATCAGCTCCCTCACAAGAGCAACGGCTTTGTCTTTTGTGGCTACCGTCTTCAAATAGTCGTCCACATAGAAGTTCTTGAGGACTGTCTGTGTGGCTTCTGGGTTACTCTTTGATGCTGCATCTTCCGCTGTTCTTCTCAATGCATATAACGCACAACTATGGGATGATGTAGCACCGAACAGATGCACACACATTCTGTACTCCTCTGCTTCCACATTCAGATTACTTCCTGGCCCCCTATGGAGCTAATAATATGACAAAATGATTTGAATTTGAATTATTTACAAGTGTAATCTAACAAAATTGAATTTTATGAGGTATTTTAAATAGTTCTGAATTTTATTTCTTTAAACGAATATTGAACATTTGAAATTTAACGAATTGAAAAGTTTTTATGGCTGAATTTTATAGACCTGTATTTTCAAACAGCTATTTTTTTGTTCTGAATTCTTAGACTGCAAATATTCAGTTTTAAAAAATACAGATTCAAGTTTTCAAGACGAAGAAAAAATTCAGAACTTCAAATTCCTTTTTTTAAAATTCAAACCGCAGAAAATTCAGATCTTACAGAAAGTAGGTCACAGTTCATCCACAGGAAAGAGTAAAGGATCTCAGAAAAGTCAAACAGAGCATTTTGGCTGCACTTCAGTAGTATTCTGCCGCAAACGCGGTGGTGGTTCAAGAGAATCCGTGTATCTTTCGTTAAGTCGATTTTTTATTTAATATTAAGAGTAGAAAAATGAGAAACTGATTATGCTTCAGTAAAACCTTGTTTTTCAGGTTGGTTAAATTCGGTTATAATCAGTAACCTAAAATCATTTATTACATTTAAACAAAACCAGTTATTGTAGATGTTAACACATGAAGTACATTTTCTAAGTTGAACTGACTAAACATTTTTTTTTTCAGTGAAGCACCACAGAACATAGTGTTCATAGTGTTCAAGGTTACTTATAGTTGTTTCTGCATATTTATCTAGGATTTAAAGTATTTTAAGAAGAAAAAAAGACAAACTTCAGTTTTAAGTATTCTCATAATTATTTTATTAGTGGAGAAGCAGATAAAATGTCGAACATACAGCCATCTTGATGAGAACTAAGGTCCCTTTGATGTTCCCTTTTGACTTGTTGAGTAAAGACAATTCTTTGCTTTTGAACCCATGATGGCGTTGCTAGCGCTACATAGTAGGACCTAACCTATTCACACTTTGTGCATGATTTCACCAACTGCAAATTGCAAATTGCAAACTTTAATCTGGTCTGTGATATCTTGAAATCCAAGATGGCGGCCGTGAGGCTTGCCACAGTACAAGCAGTGTTCCTGTCTGTCATTTTAATATTTGCGTTACTTGTTTGTGAAGTGTCATGCTTAATCCAGTACTCTTGATCGGAGCTCCTAAACCTCAGATACACTTCTCACAGTGATCTGGGTCCATCTACATCCTTGCTGGAGAAATTACGGGAATTAAACATATCAAGCCACTCAACACCATGGCTGCCGACCAAAAAAGGCCGTTGCTCAGGAACCTTTGCTAGGTTCAGGAGACGCCCTTACCGGCCACCGCTCCCAGCCCTTTTGCTGTCAAACGTTAGATCCCTCCGGCACAAAATGGATGAACTCCAACTTATGTTACAAACTAACAAAGACTACAGTGACTGCTCTGCCATCTGCCTGACAGAGACCTGGCTGGATCAATCAGTACCTGACCAAGCGGTAACACTTCCAGGTTTCACATAACACCGTGCCGATAGATCACCCAAACTATCGCACAAGTCTAAAGGCGGTGGCATTTGCATAATGATCAATGAACGCTGGTGTACAAATTCTACAGAACTCACCCATGTATGCTCACCTCACCTGGAATACCTCACTGTCAAATGCAGACCATCATTTCTCCCACGGGAGTTCACATCAGTAATCATGATCTGTGTGTACATTCCACCTGAGGCTAACGCTATCACCACCATAGCCGAGTTAGCCAACTACGTCTCCTCAGTGGAAAATATACACTCGGATGCAGCAGTCATTGTCCTCGGGGACTTTAACCAGACTAATCTGTCGTCTGAGCTCCCCGGCTACCATCAGCAGGTAGCCTGCCCTAGCAGAGGGACCAACACGCTGGACCACTGCTATATTACCATCAAAGAGGCTTACCGTGCTTTCCCGAGGGCTCCGCTGGGCAGGTCCGACCACGCAATGCTGCTGCTAATTCCACAATACAGACAAAAAGTTAAATCCTCCAAGTCACCATCAAAATCTGTCCGGTGCTGGTCCCCTGAGGCCATCGAAAAACTTTGTGGTTGTTTCGCGTGCACAGACTGGGAAGTTTTCCATGCTGCAGGCGATCTTCATGACGTCACCGACGCAATAACGTCATACGTCAATTACTGTGTGGACCTGTGCATACCAATCAAAAAAATCAAATACTACAATAACAACAAACCTTGGTTTAACAAAGACATTAAACAGTTAAGAAAGGAGAAAAATGCAGCTCATCTATCAGGAAACAAAGAACAATATATGGCTTCCAAATACAAACTGAGATCTGCAATAAGAAGAGCCAAATCCAACTATGCTACTAAACTAGAAGAACAAAATCACCTCTAATGATACACGTTTTATCTGGAAAAAACTTCAAAACATGACAAATTACAAAAAGAAACCCACCCCCATACCTGACGGCGATAATCAGCTTTCTGATACACTCAACTTCTTTTATGGGAGGTTTGAGCAGGTACCGGCTACACCACCATCTCCCCCCGACCCCCTCCCCTCCCCCCTTTTACCATTTATGAGGAGGAGGTGAGGAGCACCTTCAGGGGACTTAAGAGGAATAAAGCCCCCGGCCCAGACAACATCAGCCCCACCGTTCTCCACCACTGCGCTGCAGAACTGGCTGGGGTCTTCGCCGACATTTTCAATACCTCCCTCTGTCAAAACTTAGTACCCAAGTGCTTCAAAGAATCCATTATCATCCCGGTTCCCAAGACCAAGACCATCTCCTGCCTCAATGATTACAGACCTATTGCCTTGACATCAGCAGTCATGAAATCATTCGAGCGCATCATACTCAATCACCTAAAAACCGTCACCACCCCCCTCATGGACCCATTCCAATTTGCATACAGAGCCAACAGGTCAGTTGAGGACACCGTCAACTTAGCAATTCATCACATACTGAACCACCTTGAGTCAGCAAATACATATGCCCGCATCCTGTTTATGGATTTCAGTTCTGCATTCAATACAATAAACCCGGCCAAACTGTTTAATATATTACTGGACATGAATATCGACCCATGCATCTGTCACTGGATTCACAGTTTTCTCTGGAACAGGCAACAGAAGGTAAAGATTAACAATTATACTTCCTCACCTCTGTTCCTCAGTACAGGCGCACCCCAAGGTTGTGTTCTTTCACCCTGGCTATTCTCTCTCTACACAAACCAGCTCACATCACACCATAGTTCTGTCAGCCTATACAAATATGCGGACGATACAACCATCATAGGATTCATTACCAACAACCAAGAAACCGAATACTGTGCACAGATCAACCAAGCAGTGACCTGGTGTACAAACCATGATCTCCTACTCAACACATCAAAAACAAAATAACTCATCGTCGACCAAGACGTCAGCCATCCCCCAAAACTCCTGTGCTCATTGAAGGTGAATCCATCTCCATCACTGAAACATTCAAATTCCTTGGGACTCATATCAGCAACAACCTCAAATGGAAAATCAACATAGATCATATCTACAAAAAAGCCCAGCAAAGACTTTTTCATCTCCGACAGCTTCAGAAGTTCAGAGTAAGGTTTCATCTCCTGCTCCGCTTCTACACGGCCATCGTTGAAAGCATCCTCACCACATCCATCACAGTCTGGTTTGGTAGTCTTGACGCACTTTCCCGGAAGAAATTACAGCGCATCATCAACAGAGCATCTAAAGTCATTGGTTCACCCCTACCATCCCTTGAATCACTCTACCACAAACAGACACTACGCAGAGCCCACAAGATAATTTCTGATATCACCCACCCTGCACACTACGCCTTCCAGTTACTGCCCTCTGGGAGGCGTTACAGGACAATCGCCTCCAGAACAACTCGCTTCAAAAACAGTTTCATCCCAATAGCAATAAATATTCTGAACTCTGAACGCTGAGGACTGTGGATTAAGCATGACCCCTTATGTATTATTATGTATCAATGTGTTTGTTTGTATGTATATGTATGTTATATTATATGTTTATTGTTTGTTTAATGTAATGCTGGAACCTGTACTAAAGAGTTGTACTGAAAACAAATTCCACCAGCTTGGCTGTGTGGTCATTAAAAATCAAATCAATCAATCAAATCAAATGAGATCCACATAACTTTTATAGTATTATCCAGAAATTATTTTTATCTACAATAAATAAATATTTTATATATAGAACAAAGAAGAGAATTTGGTGTGACTGATATTCTGGTCCTCTCCCAGGCTCTATGGGGATTGAATGGTGGGATCCAAATAAGACCATTTCAGCCCCCCAGACCTAAACCAGTTCCTCGAAATAACAATTATTCATCTACAATATCCGCTCATGACATGGGAATCAGTGAAGAGGAGTGGAAACGGCTACAGAAGGCTCTGGACTGGCCCGGTCCAGATCAAGAAATCACTCAGCTGAATCAGAGCACAAGCCCAGTCCACTCAACATTCTCTATTGTGGGACTCAAGGAGAGTTACAAAGTGGGAGAAAAGATCTCTGTTACCATCACAGCCAGAGACCACAACAAGAACCTGAAAAGATATGGAGGAGATTTCTTCAAAGCAAAGCTATTCAATTCAAAGCTCAAGGTGTGTTTGTTTTATATTATTTAACAATATTTATTTTTATAAAAATTAAGACACTGAGTTTGATTTGCTGAGTTTCATTTGCCTGTTAATGGTTGATTTACAACATTTTATAAATTAAAGTTTTATATGCTTTAAAATTGGATTTACTAACAGAAATTAGTTTTCTGCATTACACTTAACCTTCTCTATTCTTCTTGAAGGCGAGTGTGTACGGGGAGGTTGTGGATCACTGTAATGGGACTTTCTCTGTTGCTCTTCTTCTGCCCTGGGAAGGTCAGGCACAAGTTTATGTACGTCTAGAGCACTCCAGTGAGGTTGTGCAGATTCTTACAAAATACAGGGTGTCCTCATTTCCACGCAGCCACTATAATGGCTACTTTGAAGGGCCAGGACCCAATAAAACCAGGATCAGTGAAGTAGTACAATGCAATCTTAAGTGGGGTGCAGATGGAGGTTGGAGTAAAGGCGACTGCTGCTGTGAGTATAAGGATATAAAAACAGGGACGGTGTGGCAGTGTGAGAGACCAAAGAAACTTTCTTGTGACAAACTGGTTCATCACTCTTTCGGAGGTTTGGAAAACCCATTAAATCCTTTTGAGAAGCAAATTTTCACAAAGTAAGTGGGAAAGGATTCAAAATGAATTACAGAGGAATTGTAAAACTAGAAAAACTGCAGAAGATGTTTTTTACTCTCCACAGGAATTTAGCAAGTGTTGCTATTACTGGAGACATACAAATCATAAATGTCCTTCCCAACACTACAGGCATTGGTATGTTCATATATCAGGACCGATATAATCTAAAATCAAATGTAGTTAGTTGCAAGAGAATTCAGAATTAGCATAATTACGGCACAGTCTCTTCAGGTAAATGTTTCTTTGCTTTAGGCACAATGGAGAGATGCAGATCTGGCATGACAACACCAGTTGTTCCTGCAGGGTTTTATCTGAAAGACGTCTGGAAGTCTTTTGTGTGCAACAGCCAGAAGTTCAGTTCTTCACAAATGGGAAATTGTCTTAAAAACAAGATCGTCTACTTGATGGGAGACTCCACCACAAGGCAGTGGTTTGAGTATTTAGAGAGAAAAGTGCCAGGCAAGTTGTTCATAAATGACATTGATGGGAGGGTGGCAGGGGTTTATTTAAAAATGTTCTCATGTTATTGAAGACTTAATGTCATAAAAGTAATATAAGTGAAATATACAGAAGCCCCAAAAATTATTTGGATACTTCATCAACAAATGCATAAATGTCTTGCCATTACACCAAAATATTAAACCAAGTGACAATTGTTTGTAAAGACTTCAACACGTCACACTTAAAAATTACGCAGTAATTTTTTTTTTCTTATTGCAACATGTAATTGCAAAAATTTAAAAAGAATTTGTTTGCATCTAATGTAATGACATTCAGACATGCAAATGAGTCAGTGCATCTTGAAGGGATAGTTCACCATATTATGAAAATGATGTCATAATTTACTCATCAACATTCAAACATTCAATATGGGTGAGTAAATGATGACAGAATTAAAAAATTTAAGTACTATTCCTTAAGTGCCATATTTCCATATTTCTAGGGGGCTGCTGTGTACAATAAAAAGCAGCTTTGCAAAGTTGTTTAAGAAATAAATAAAGCAATGAGTCTAATTTAAGTTTTACTTATCTTATTTAGACATAAAAAGAATGGACCTCCACACTCCTCCTGCTTGTGGAATGAAAATAATATCATTGTTCACTGGAGGCCACACGGTGTTCCTTTGCGATTTACTAAAATGCTCATTACTGACTTACATTATATCAGCAATGAAATTGATGAAATAGCCGGTGGTCCTCATGCAGTCGTTGTCTTTACAATATGTGCCCATTTGGCTTATCACCCAATAACATTTTACGTGCATGAAGTGGCCAAAATCCGTCAGTCTGTTGTTGCATTGTTGAGTCGTGCACCAGAGACTACCGTCATCATCAAGTCTGGAAACACTTCAGGATTTAAGGTACAATTGCTAATTTTCCAAACCTACTCCGTTTTCAATAATTTTTCTGTCTTGTATTTGAAATGGTACATTTGTCCTGCTGTCTTTATATTTAAAGTCTAGAAACACAAATATGCATGTGCTGAGGTGACACTTCATTATCCAATTCATGCCAAATTCCATCCCTTAAAGGTGTTTCAGTCATATCCTGTCATTACAAACCTGGGGTGCGTTTCCCGAAAGCATCGTTAGCCAACTATGGTCGCAAGTTCCGTCGTTATCAGCATAGTTCAACGATTTGGTGTTTACCGAAACCATCGTTCCAACGAACGTACGCAAACAGCATCGCAAACTTGTGTGGTTGGAACGACAGCTCTCGAGCTGTGGTTGGAAGCATAGTTTCTAGTTTACATGAGATGTAGACTGAATAAATCCTTATCTTTTGCAAAATAAGCAAGCTGACATTCAGTGCAACCCGTGTTATTTATTTAGAATACATACAAATGTAATGTACGTCTTTTAGTTTGTCAAGAGATTTAAAGCACCGTTTTTGAAGACTGCGCATGTGCGAACGTGCTCTACTATGTAAGAACGAGCCAAATATTGAGTCTGGTAATAAAGCAAAATAACTGAGAAAAATTTGAAATGGTCTTCAGATGCCATGTCTGTAACTTATATGACAAAATCTAGCGTTAATTCGATCTCAAACAGATTAATTAAAATAAGTTATTAGTCCACCACGTGCGAGACGTCATAAACCAACGTGGTTGAACGATACTTTGCGACAGACGGTTTCGGGAAACAGTCGTGACTAGCTAGTTGATTTCTCCAACGATGCATCGTACCATGGTAGTTAAGCAGCGAGCTATTTAGTTGTACGGGAAACGCACCCCTGTATGGTTGTCTTCCATGGTTTTGCAGAATGCAAGTGGATGGGTACCAGAGTATGGAAGCTTATGGGTAGCAAATTTCAATTTGAAATGTAATATGCAAAATGACAATGCAATAAAATGGCAATGCATTTCTGTATTTTAATTTTAATTTTCCAATACATTTGTGCAACGTTTGGTGCAAAATGAAAATGAAAATCAAATTATATAATTTACATTTGCCATTTCATACACTAGTTGTAATATGTAAATTGAATACATATTTTAACGCTTTATAACTTGCAAAATTTAAATTCAAATGTATTACAGAAATGATTAGATATGTTTAAAGGTATAGTGGAGGATTTTCTTTTTCCGGGTGGATCATCAAGACTATTGGTCCTCCTAATTGTCAATCATTCTGGTGATATGTTTACATAAGGCCGTCGTACGTGCTCGTCCCTAGGTAGTTTTCGCTTTCTGCGCATGCGCACTTTCAGGTGTATATGTGTGGTGAGCTACAGTTTCAGCCATTCATTGAAGCTCGCCGTTCTCCCCGGGTTTTTTCAAAGTGTCTGAGGGTCGCAAGAGAAAAAGTGTCTACGAATTGTATGACAAGAAGAGAAAGGCCTCTGAAGAAAGAAACAAGACCAGTGTTTTTGGGAGAATATTTCACACGCTGGCGTGTGCTAAAAGCACAGGTTGGGCTTCCCACTGATGCCTCAGTCGCGAAGTTTCTACTCGACAGGTAAAGTTTGGCATGCTATTTGGAGAAATCCATTTGAAATCACTGCTAGTAAAAGTTAATGTAAGCTATGATTAGCGATGCTAGCCCTGGCACAAGTCACGCACCGCGCAGACACGGTAAACATCACAATTTGTCTAAAGTATTCTTATGACCAAATGGTAAAAGGTATCACGCTGAAATGTTCTAAAACCCTGTGTGTTCATTTTTTATAATTCCAATGTGTTCACCATAGTATTTATTACACAAATGCAACAAGCTACTTCTCCATTGCACACGTTTAATAGGCGTTCCCTCTCGGGAGCAGGTAGAGTGTTGCGCATGTGCATTTTTTCCAAAAGTGGAGAGGGCGGTTCTTTTCTAAAATTCGGGAAAATCCTCCACTATACCTTTAACATGTTCAAGCAAAAACTGTGGCAAAATTGTAATTTAAATGTCATTTTTTCTTAATTGCATTTACACTCACAGTTAAGACACTTGCGATTGCATTTCCATTAAGTGTCTCGCAATGAATGTAGCAAAATTCAATGTGCAATTTGAAAATGCATTCTGAGCCGATCACGTGCCCGTCCCGCCCTGTCAATCAGTGCGTGAAGGCGGGGCTCGGCAACAGGTAAACATAGGCTATGGTGCGTATTTTGAGGTGTTGGAAGGAAACAGGGCGGCGGCAGAGCTGATACGAGCGTTAAATTCACTAGCAGATGAAGTGGAACGTGGACAGAGAAATGGTAGTGTTTCCGAAGATTTTTACGCGT
The DNA here is from genome assembly GCF_965113295.1 of Leuciscus leuciscus. Taxonomy (NCBI): domain Eukaryota; kingdom Metazoa; phylum Chordata; class Actinopteri; order Cypriniformes; family Leuciscidae; genus Leuciscus; species Leuciscus leuciscus. Next base: position 5,974,916 of record NC_138735.1, on the reverse strand, counting down.
CTGCAGGTGATAGAACCAGTAGGCTACGATGTTGGACCGTACGGGTCTGGGAGAATGTTCTGCCTTATCAGGCGTCAACATTCTGCTGCCCTGCTGTTGTCTGATGCTGGACTGTGTTGATGGTTTCGTTTTGTATAAAATATTATCATTGTCTGATACATGCTTATCTTTATTCCTATTAGCCTACTATTAACTGTAATACCCAATAATCAGGGTTCTCAAGTTTTATCAAAAGCTTGGAGTGAGTTCACATGTGGTTAGAGGAGGAGCCCTAATGGAGCCCCGCCCCCGCCCCCCAATTTTACCCATTGTTCATAATTAACCAGCACAAATTGAAATTATAACAATTGGTAAATCTGATAAATGACAGAGCAATTCATCACATCAAATATACTCTTTAATGTTATATTTCAAAATGATAAATATACAAAAATTACAAAAATATAACAAATTGCTACAAACAGTTTGCACCCAGAGCACTCTGCTTTAATACATGTATCCTTAATGTAACTAGAAAGACAGTACAGTATAATATATAATTTAAAATAAAATGAAGAAATACATCTTCATTCCTTCCCATACCCACTAACATTTCCCTTAGTTTCAGATAACGTAAGCTAGCCAAACTGAGCCAAAGCTTCTGGCCTGGTTGCAAAGTAGTTGTAGAGTTTTTAACTGCATCAATAATAATGTATACGATGGGCTATATATTAAATGTTCTAGCCTAAAAATGTTAGACGAGCTTTCTTCCAACTTACCTTCTCCATCACGACATGTATTCGCGCGATGTTGTTGGTTACCTAGTAACGAACGTACGGTGGCCGAGAATGTTCCGTCAACTTCCGTGTGTTCACGCATCTATGTTGCCTAGTAATGAACGCAATCTGGCCGAGATACATGCTGGCAGCAGGAAACTTCACTTTGTGTGCCTGCGCCGTATGGAATGATATTCCGGACATTATCCAGGTCCTTTAGTTGTCCTGTCCTTCACAAAAAGCCTGTTAGCTACTTCACTGAGGTTGGCGAAGACAGCGTTACTGATGTTGCTGTAGGTCAAGGCCACGAACTCATTTAACTTATCTAAAACTAAATGGCTTCTGAGAAAGAGGACATCTGTAGAGGATGTACTGTCATCAACTTGCTGCACGAGCATCATAAGGTCCTCCACAATTTCACCAACTAACTACCTCCATTGTTTACAATAAATCGGCGTCTGTTCAGGGCATCACCTCTTGACGGTCGACTGTGAGTGACGTCACGTCCCAACACGAACACGCCCCATAGCATAATCCCACCCTTGACACTGATTGACAGGTTTCCGTGTAAGGCATCGGAAATGGAAATACTAAGGGAATTGCGATTCCATTTGAGTTTTGGCTGGCTACATACGCGACGCTGAGAAAGCGAAAAAGCAGACGTGGTAATTGAAATTGCTATTTAAATATGACAGGGTCAAGACTCGTAAGATATGGGAAACACAGTTGCAAACAGACTTTGCATTTCCATTTTAAATTTGGCAGTCATTGTGTGTTCGCTTAAACAAAAATGCAAACGGTAATGCGCGATTTGCATTTGCGTTTGGATTATGTCACATTTTATGCATCCACAAATTGAAAACACAATTGCAAATACAATTTGCAATTCCTTTTGAATAATGTCCGGAATATCATTCCATAGTGCCTCGTATACAACGTTATATATAAAGCTTGCAGGACAACTTGATTGGCATTGCCTTTTCAGCGTGAGAAATACACGGTGTGGCGTGTGAGCGTGTGAACTGGTTGAATTGCGTGTGTCTCACAGCCAATGCGTGAAACTTGAGAACCCTGCCAATAATGTTGGAGATCCTATAGTTTTTCCTTACAAATGCATAGGCCTATTACTCTGAGATCACATAATATGACAAAGCTTTATTGGTATTCGGTATTAATAGCTACCGAAAAATGTGACCGCTCTTTATTTATTTATAACTGACTGTAATGTTCAATAAAGTGATGAATGTGATGTGTGACCATCTCTGTTTATTCAGCTGTATAATCATAAAATATGGGGCAGACATGCGAGTCCCTTTCCATTTTATAAAGCATATTGATAAGGTATACGTACATGGTCACGGAATCTGACGGGTCAAATTCATCGACCTAGCCTTTTTTGGCAGACTTCATCTTCTAGTGAATTTAACGCTCGTATCAGCTCTGCCGCCGCCCTGTTTCCTTCCAACACCTCAAAATACGCACCATAGCCTATGTTTACCTGTTGCCGAGCCCCGCCTTCACGCAGTGATTGACAGGGCGGGACGGGCACGTGATCGGCTCAGAATGCATTTTCAAATTGCACATTGAATTTTGCTACACTCATTGCGGGACACTTAATGGAAATGCAATCGCAAGTGTCTTAACTGTGAGTGTAAATTCAATTAAGAAAAAAACATTTAAATTACAATTTTGCCACAGTTTTTGCTTGAACATGTTAAACATATTTAATGATTTCTGTAATACATTTTAATTTTAATTATGCAACTTATAAAGCGTTAAATTTACATATTAAAACTAGTGTATGGAATGGCAAATGTAAATATTATTTTTTTATTTTTTTTATTTCATTAAATTATTTTATTTCATTTTGCACCAAACGTTGCACAAATGTATGGGAAAATTTTAATTCAAATTCAGAAATGCATTGCCATTTTACATATTGCATTCTCATTTTGCATATTACATTTCAAATTGAAATTTGCTACCCATAAGCTTCCATACTAGAGTACAATCAAAGTAGTCCATATGACTCAAGCACTATTCCATGTTTCAGAAGGCATATGATAGTTCTGTGAGAGAAACAGAATGAAATGTAACTACTTTTCCCATGAAAAAATGGTCACCATTTACTGGACATTCTGCTATAAATCGCTTTTTTGTTCAATAATAGAGACTAGTATAGAGCTCAGCATAAAACATAAGGAAACATAGATTAATTAATCATTTTTTTTATTAACTATTCCTTGTTTTCCCCCTAGATTAAAGTTTAATGTCAGTTATAACAGGTGACAGACAAAAATTTAAAGGGATACTTCATCTCTGGAAAGATGATGTGTATTTAAAATAGGTCATTTATGTAGAAGAAATGTGAAATTATTTTAGAATTTGGAGCTTTCTAGACTGAGAAAAGCCAGAACATTTATTTTTGGCTCATGTGGATGAAAGACAACAACTCCCAGAATGCACTTGCTTCGCTGCTCTACGAGGCCACTCCCAAGCCACGCCTACCGGTAAGAGAGCGCAGTTGAAAACAACAAGGCTAGGCTACTAGTGAGTGAGTCTCTGTGACGAGTTTGCCCGGGATTTCGAGATCGCCCAAAATGTCCTGGATTTGGCCTGCGTTCTACAGTCGCCATCCATTAGGTTTACTGTGGCGAGCAGGATGAGGCTGAGGGGCGCAGGAGAACGGCGCGAGGCTGGTGGCGTGATTACTGAGACGCACCGGTCTCGTATCTCTCACGGAGGAGAGGGAATTTTCTTAGCAATGTTAAAACGCACATCAACTTGTTTAGCGTTCATGTAAACACTACATTCAGATTCACCAATCGGAATGAATTCAGTTAGATTGAAACAAAAGGTGTGCATGTAAACAATGAATGGCGACTGCGGAAAGCAAAAGCCGAATCCCGGACATTTTGGATGATCTCAATGGCCAGACATGTCCGGGAAAAAGAGGATGGTAACCCCTACTACTCAGCTTTCTCCTACTACTCAGCTTTCTCCACAGAACAAGAGCCTGCTAGCTTAGCTTCCAAAGAAAGACGGCTGACACTATTTGTGCATTCTGTGAGTGAGATCCCACCCTCCTATGGGCGGGTTGAAAACATGCGGGACAGCCCCTACTACTACTGGCTGTAGTCTTTAGCCTCTGGCCAAAAAATCCTCAGATGACGCAAAATGACGATTTTTGCGTCATCTGAGGATTTTTTTCCAGACAAAAAATACATAAATCTCTCATCTCAGGGGGATATGAGGCTGGAAAGCACGGTAATTCGAAAATACTACAGGTTTTCTACTAATACAAAGCTTAATGCTAAATCCTGAAGTATCCCTTTAAGTAACGTACTCAGCACTGTTTCTGGTAGAAAATACAAACAATGTAGTTTGTCTAAACCAAGTTAATATTAATGCTTTTAGTATTGTCTGTTACTGATCTGTGTTGTTACAGGACATTTTTCAAAGTGATTGGTATGCAATGCAGATGAATACAGTGATGCAGGAGATGTTCCGAGATATTGATCTACTTCGTAATCTAGTAATCGATGTCTGGCAGATGACGTCCTGTCACTATCTACGTGAAGATATTCACCCAGGTCCTGTTATCATTGCTAATGAAGTCGACATGTTGCTCTCATATATCTGTCCTGCCTGATACACTAGAATAATATTTACCTTACTTTGTTATAATATACCAAGAAATGTATGTATCTACAGTACAAAAATGAGCATCTGTAAGAAACTTCTGGTATACATATTGTTAAAACTTACCAAGCTTAGCACCTACCTGCTATATGTAAACCTGTATAATCTCAAAATTAATTAAATTAAATTAATTCATTATTTATTTTTAACCTCAACCTTTGGTTCCAAAAACTGAGGTAACTTTCAGGGTGTGTAAATGACCATAGTGGTACATTCCGTGCTTATTTAATTGTATGTTATTATATATTGTGTTAGATGTTGTGTGCTGGGGCATTCCAGAAAGCAGGTTATGTGTCATGCCCGGGTATGTTTAAAGGCCCACTGAAGTGCCTTGAAACTCTCAGCTTTGTATGATGTGTTGACGTAATTTCCATTGAAACAGGAAGCTAAGGCGGGACATATTGAAAGGGTTCTCCCCCTTTTCAAATAGTCAATAGCGTTTAGTTTACATCACAGACAGCAAGTCGTACTTGACAGCACCATGGAAATGAATCCGAGCGCTGATACCTTGGATTCAATAGTAACGTTAGAGGTGTGAATAAATTCTAGCCATTTCATTCTGAAAACGGAATAAAACTCGAGCGTTTGAACAACCGAACACACATCTCCAACCCATATTGCTCAGTGACGTGACCTACCGGTTCTTTTTTTGTGAACCGGTCGTACCAGTTCATCAAATCGAAGTGAATCCTTCTGCTGGTGAGGTCGACTAACATCTATGTTGATTATTAGTCAGTAATCTACTGTAGTGATAGTGTAGTTGTAGATGCGAGTACCAAAACTAACCACTAGGGGCCAGTAGCATTACACTTACCTGTAGAGTATGCAGACTAAAGCCTGGTTCACACGGCAGGATAATTAGGCAGATTTTAGCCCCGATTCACCCCTTCCGACAATTAAGGATGCTCCGATTATCGTAAAATAATCTGATCAGATATTCCTGCCGTGTGTGGTGTGTTAAGGCTGCTCTCGTCTGCTCGGAAGGACGCCGGGACCGCTCCGATCTCAAATCGGGGATATCCAACATGTTGGATTTATTTGGCCCGATTTCTTCTCGTGTGTGGTGTCCCCCGAGCACGCAGCCTGTGGACTGTGGAGTGTAGCCAATCAGAAAGCGAGGTGACGAAACGGCAAGGAAGCACCGGGAAACATAATCAAAACAGCCGGCGGCATGGCGCACCAGAAAGTCCGGTGGACGTCAGAGATCATCTCCTTTCTTTTGATAACGTTTTTTTTTTCGGTTAAAAACAAACTACAAACTATCGACACTGCATCCTCTTCGTCCGCCATGATTGTTTATTCTGAAGTCACGTTTGATCTCGAGGTATTTTGCGAGATTTCCTGTCTGACCTGGGAATGCTCGGGAGTCAAATCGGTTCTTGTGTGATGTGTTGATTTTGCCGTGTGGCTGCACACCACACACGGTACGACCAAAACTGTTAGACCCGTGATTTTTTATCCCCGTGTGTGGGGTCTCTCAGGTTTGGAAAATCGGCCGACAATTTTAAAATCGTCCCGTGTGAACCAGGCTTTAGAGTCAGTAGAGTAGGGCTGCGTTTCATTCCTCTGAAAGAGAATAAAAGATAAGTTTGTTACAAAACTGGTTCTTTACTGGATTCAGAAACATTACATCTACTGCTATTCCTGCTGTTCCCAGATGTCAAATGTCGAATTTGCTGTCGAATTTGAACCACTGAATTTGTGGAAGCGAATTTGTAAGGTGAAATAAAATGGACAGAACATTGCCTGTTGAATATTGTAGGTTGTATTTTAAACATAATGAACATTTTGGAAGTGAAATCTGAAAGGTGAATATGAATTATTAATAATAAAAATATGTGTGAAATGTATTTGAATTGAAATATTGACAGCTTAAAGGGCACCTATTATGACCCTTTTCACAAGATGTAAAATAAGTCTCTGATGTCCCCAGAGTATGTATGTGAAGTTTTAGCTCAAAATACCCAACAGATATTTTTTTACAGCATGTTCAAATTGTCATTTTTGGGGGCTCAGAAAAACGTACTGTTTTAGTGTGTATCCCTTTAAATGCAAATTAACTGCTGCTGCTGGCCCAGGGGGCGGAGCCTCACGAGCTCGCTTCAGTCAGGACAAAGTCATCTGATAATATCAAAACAGAAACTCTCAGTAGCGTGTTCATTTTGACTCGGAGTCGGACAATAATGCCCACAGCGCCAGAGAATATACTGTATGGATTGTATGATATGCCCCCACGGAAGAAAATTTTGTAAAATAACCCCTGAAATTATGACTTCTGGTGAATATTGTGGAAACTAATTGATACATTTAGATAAATATATTTCATACATTATAGCATATTATATTACAACTTATTAGGCCTATATATTTATAGAATAGCAAAGTAGGCCTAATCAATATACAAGACTGAACCACATAGATGTGAAATATAAAGGCTATCATGATCATTTTGCCAACAATGAACCATGGATTTATTTAGTTTATAATACGTTTTATTTTTAACTTAAACAAATAAAAAATATATCATTCAAAACTCACTGCATTTGAAGAAAAATAAACACAACAGTTTTCTGTAGCCTTGTGCGAACTTATTCAATAGAATTAGACTTCTAGAATGTTCTTTCCAGTGCAAAAAATTATATTTTTAATTTAATTAGACAACATTTTAAGGAAGAGTAGTGCAAATATCTTTATGTAATTATACTTCCATTATAGTTAACTTTCTTTCCAGTGCAAAACAATAATACATAAAAAAACAGCTAATAAAGAAAATATAAAATATTGCACTCAAATACTGCATTCAAGCAATACAAAACCTGTATGTATATTTTTGTGCTCTTTTCTTTTTCGCCAGCTGCTCGGAGCCGTTTTTTTCTTCTTATCATAGCCTACAAATGTCTTCGTTCATAGTCTGACACGTGTCTGTCATGGATTTGCACTGAATTGATTCTCAAAAATACGGAACAAAGTGCGTTCCGTATCAGTTCAATACGAAACAAGACTTTTATGTGTCAAATACGGGACGATTCCGTATTATACGGAACGGTTGGCAACCCTAGCTGTCATAAAGTGCGCGCTCTCACTTTCATTTCTGCCGTGGTCAGTAACGTTAGTCCTGTCGCTCCGGAGAGTGTAATCTGGATCACGAACAGTTGGTACAGATCCATCCTCGAGTAACAACGAGAGTAAATGAAGACTGATATGTTCATTCTGACATCCAACAACAAAACACCTCAATCGCTTAGGAGACATTCTTGTCTACAGCTGCTCAAGCGTCGAACATTGGCGGACTGTGTCCAGCTCACTCAAGGTGGGTCTATGCTCAAACTGAAGTGTCACTCAACAGTCATGGGAGGGGCCTGCGCAATTCTACGTCACATTGCGCTGAATCTGAGAACAGCTCATTCTGAGACAGTGCTTATGATTTATTGAGACCACTGGGTGGATTTTTATCATTCTAGGGTGGTTTTGCTCACACACTGCCAACACACATTTATGTTCAAACACCATGTAAAAGTGAATTTTGCATAATAGGTGCCCTTTAAATATTAAGCTGTTGAATTTCAGCCCATACAAATGCAAAACCTAAAAAATACAATGCATTAAAATGCAAGCACGGTTAATGCAATGCATTTTTTTTTTCAATTAGTGCAATTCAACAAGCTTTTTTGTTTCAAAAACATTTGTCATTATTTGACTTCCATAGTTGTGCATTTGAATAAAATGTGCGCCCTCACAGAGTGGTCCAGGATACGATTTTCAGCTATTAATAATTTAAATTCTACGGGTTACCTCCACAAAACTATTGTATACCACCAGAGAGAACTTCGGATGCAACACATTGTGTTACACCACAACACAACACAACACAACACAACACTGCTTTATAATGTTTGGAATAAATTGTTGTCTATTACTGCTTACTTCTATACTGTTTTTAAAAGGGTCCTATTATGTCCTTTTACAAAGTCTTGATTTTGTTTCTGTTAGGGGTTTCAGATTTACATAAAAGGTGTAGTCAATGTACATGTATAAAGTTAGGTTAAAACGTAAAAATGTGCTTGGAGATAACCTAAACTGTTATAGGCCTGTCATTTAAATATAAACTAAAGAAAGGGGAAATTCAAATACATTTCTTAATTGGCAACTAAAGCCACACAGGTGGCATGCTAATGTTACAACCAAAGAAGAAATGCAGGTCTGGCATGACAACACAAGTTATGGTGTTGAGAATTTGGTGTCCATTGTTGTTATGGATTTTGGAACACTGGAAACATCCCAATCTCAAAATCGTGTGGGCATAGGCAAAAAAATAACAATAAAACACTTACAATAACCTGCTTGCATAAGTGTGCATAATAGGGCATGTTCATGATCACATTCAAATTCCTACTGTAAAGTAATATCCACCGGTCATCATTTAAAGTGCCCCAATTATGCTATTTTAAAGTTCCCCAATGTTGTTTTGGAGTCTCCTACAATAGGTTTACATGCATCAAAGTAAAAAAAAACTGTTTAATTTCCTCATAATATACATTTGTACATCAAGTCTCAAACAACGGTGAGATGAATCAATCTCTCTAAATCCCTCCTTTCCGCGAGCTACTCTGCTCTGATTGGCCAGACAGCTCAGTCTGTTGTGATTGCGTGTCCTGAGGCTTCCTACACCTTAAACTAAACACAGTAACAAACAATGACGTCGATTTTCCCATAGCAATATGCGAGCGCGAGTTCGATGATGAAACACTGGAAGAACTAATTATTCAACCAGAACCTCCATCGCAAGGACGACTTGAACAGAATGTTTCTCAGTGATGCACTACTCAGTTTGAGGTACATTATGAGATGTTGCAACTATAATTCCGCATCCATCAGCATTAACAAGTGCATGTCCATCAACAAACCGATTATTTTACTTGTACTAATTTATTTACCGAGTATTTTTGTAATATATTGCGGTGAACATGTGGAAACTGTATCAATAACAGTGCATGTATGCAATGTACATTACCCGAGCACTAGCGTGAATGACTGATGTACGTTTGTAAAACAAATCTTGCTCCATGCTTAATCTTTCCTCAAAGTAGTGAGAATGACAGACAATCTGCATTAATAGACACAGTTATAGGTAATAGTGGCATACAACTGATTAGCAGAAGTATTTAAGTAAGACAGTGATAATGTAAGTTTGCCAGTTAACAGGAGACCTACACAATATAAAACTCAAAACTAAGTATTTTGAACACCATCTTTCAAGACCAAGCGGTTTGCGAATCCTGCATTGAACTCCGAGATTTGAGAAGCCAGCTCCAAAGGAATCAGCTGCAGGTTTGAGGTTCAAGTTCCCTGGTGTCTGCGTGCGCAATAAGTGGGCGGGCAATATGCTAATGTTTCGTCTTGATGTCACAACAAAACGGCTTATGACTAATTTCTTATGACTCAGTCAACGCTTACTTTTGAAAGACCATAACTTTATATATACGGTGCACTTTCAGATTTAAAACTTTGCAGGATGTTCTCTTACGAGAGGTCTCTCGTACTGCGTAAGATATCTTACGCTAGGGGAAAATCCTTTTCCGCGAGATATTGAAGCCAAAAATTATCCTTAATTTTGTAATAATGCAAAACGCGTTGCAGCAGCAATGCAGACATAGGCGAGACAGCTCGCGCGCCTATTGGCTGCTCTGCGGCAACTGCAGCAGCCTATCGAGCGAGGCCTGGCGTGACGTCAGACCCAATCAGGGCACTTCGCGCCCGCTGCGTCACGTCCCGCCGAAATGGGCGTGGTCTAGGCCTATAAATATCGCTCGCAGGCAGCTATTATCTGATTTTTCATCCTTCAAGCGAAGCACACGCATCGCTGGAGCTGGATTAGAAGCCGCGCCGTCTGTAAGAGAGCACCTTCAGCGGGACGAGTCACTGAAGTCGCTGGCCGCGCCGCCTTCCTTGCCTTCCTGCTGCGCTTTCCGGCATTATATCCTTTTCTCTGCTTTATGTATGTGTGTGTGCTCGCCGCCGCGACACACACTCCCATTGCACTAAAAGAGCTGGGCGTCTTTTTCAAGACGCCCCTTTTCCTGATCACGCAGCTCTCGCACTCGCTGACGGCGACTGCCCTCACTGCGAGTTAGGTACTGCCTATGGTGACTCTGAGGACTCACCTGGCATCCTTCTCCGAGACTGCTCCTCCGCCCCCCCCCCCCCAACCCGCAAAGCTTGCCGGTTCGCCCGCTTGCCTTGCCTGCTTGGGGGACGATACCTGTTCTCCCTCTGTTCGAGCCGCGCACACCGCGCCGCTCACAGAGGATGTCAGGAGCGGGCGGTCACGGGGCTAGCTTTCTCTCTCCCTCTGTTCAAGCCGCGCAAACTGCGCCGCTCACAAGGGAGGCTGGAAGCGGACGGTCGGGGTTAGTTTTTCTTTACGTTATAAGAAAGCTACCCTGCCTTCTGCGCCCCATTCATGCGTCACTCACCGGCGAAAGGAGAAAGATGTGTTTTTTAGTCCCTCCGAGGATGGACTGACCTTCAATTTCTCATACATATTCCCAGTTCCCTGATCATGCGACTGGAAATATCAATATTGCAGCAGGCGAGCCTGTTTTAATACAAGCGCGCCTGCAAGCAAACGCCGAAGAAAGCATGTGACGCTCTTATATGCTCGTGCATCCGAAAACCTTTGCGTTCCCCCCTGTGGCTCAGTGGCGGAATCATTGGTTTTTCTCACGAGAGACCGGAGTTCGAATCCCGGTCTAGCGGCAGTTAAAATTATGCCGCCAATGCTTCGCTCTGTCAGTTCCCTGAAAAGCGACTGCAGACGTGCATTTTGCAGCCAACGAGCGCGTTGCACAACCCGCTCGCCTGCACCCAAACACCGTTTCTATGGTTTTCCGTGCGTCACTGGCGAAAGGAGAAAAGAGCGTTTTCTGGTCCCCCCGCGGACGGACCGACCTCCTCTTTCTCGTACATTTCTCATTCCCCTCTGAAGTTCGGGCGACTGGAAATGTCAGTATTGCAGTGAGCAAGCCTGTTGTAATACACGCATGCCTGCAAACAAACGCCAGCACGTTGACGCTCTCTTATAATACTCGCGCTAACTGAGTTACAATGTGTCTCCCCCTGTGGCCCAGTGGCAGACTCTCAGGTTTTTGCACGCGAGAGACCCGCGTTCGATCCCCGGGTCTACCGGCAGATAAAATTATGCCGTCAATGCTCGCTCTGTCAGTTCCCTGAAAAGGCGACTGCAGATGTGTATTTTGCAGCCAACGAGCGCGTTGTACAACCCGCTCGCCTGCACCCAAACACCGTTTCTATGGTGTTCCGTGCGTCACTGGCGTAAGGAAAAAAGGGAGTTTTTCTGGTCCCGCTGCGGACGGACCAACCTCCTTTTTCATATACATTTCCCATTCCCCTCTGGAATTCAGGCGACTGGAAATGTCAATATTGCAGTGAACAAGCCTGTTGTAATGCACGCAGGCCTGCAATAAACGCCAGCATGTTGACGCTCTCTGTTTCTATGGCAACTTCTCGCTCGTTCAGTTCCAGTAAATGTGACTGTTCCAGTGTATCCTGCAGTAAACAAGTCGGTTTTACTCGATTACCTCGAGGATTTGGGTCTGAGTGTCAATTGGGCGAAGAGCTCCCTGTCACCCAGTCAGAAAATATCTTTCCTGGGCACAGAACTGAACTCACTATCCATGATAGCGCGACTATCACAACAGCGCGCGGTAGACATTAGACGCACAGCGAACTCTTTTCGCTGCGGCGCGTCTGTCCCGCTCAAGAAATTTCAGAAGATGCTAGGTCTCATGGCCTCAGCATCGTCAGTGCTCCAGCTGGGTCTGCTCCGCATGCGCCCGCTGCAGTTTTGGCTGAAAGCGCGAGTCCCACGCGAAGCGTGGGCACCCGGTTTGCTTCGCCTCAGGGTCAATCAGAAATGCGTTACAGCTCTGAAACCCTGGAAAGCGAACGACTGGTACCAATCAGGTGTAAGCCTGGGGACTTCCTCGAGGGTGAAAGTGGTGTCCACGGACGCGTCCACCTCGGGATGAGGAGCGCTGCTCGAGGGCAGACCGTTCTTCGGCCAGTGGTCAGAACGGGAGAAGCTCCTGCACATAAACTGCCTCGAAATGCTGGCAGTAGACAACGCGCTGACGCGTTTTTGTCCCCAAATAAAAGGTCACCACGTCTTGGTCCGTTCGGACAACATGTCTGTGGTGTCCTACATAAATCGCCAGGGCGGCATCAGATCCGAGAAACTGTACAGGCTGGCAGAACGCCTCCTGGTATGGGCTCAGTGCAACCTGCGCTCGCTCAGAGCAGCGCACGTGCCAGGGATCTTGAATTTAGGACCGGACAGACTGTCCAGGAACAATGTTCCGGCAGGCGAATGGTCTCTACACCCACAGACAGTCCAACTGCTGTGGAAGAAATTCGGCAGAGCGGAAGTGGACCTGTTTGCGTCTCAAGAAAACGCTCACTGTCAAGAATTTTTCTCCAAGAGCAGGAGCGCGCTGGCCCATGTGTGGCCCCGCCGCCCGCTCTATGCTTTTCCCCCCGTCTCTCTCCTGCCTCAGGTGATAGAACGGATCAGGGAAGAAGGATGCTCAGTACTGCTGGTAGCACCGTTCTGGAAAAACCAACCTTGGTTCCCAGCCGTGATGCAGTTAGCAAGTACTGCCCCGTGGCCAGTACCAGTGAGGAGAGAACTCCTCTCACAGGCCCGCGGCTCGATCTGGCATCCTCACCCGGATCTATGGTCCCTTCATGTCTGGGCCATCAACGGGTACATGTTGGACTCCCTAAAGGAGTATTAAACACGATCACGCAGGCTAGAGCTCCGTCTACAAGACGACTCTATTCTTCGAAATGGTCAGTGTTTTCGGGCTGGTGCACAGCCCGTGGTGTGTCACCCACAAATTGTGATGTGACGGAGGTGCTTTCCTTCCTACAAGAGCTGTTGGATGGGGGCAGGGCCCCCTCCACGCTCAAAGTTTATGTGGCGGCTATAGCAGCGTTCTCAGAAACAACGCTTGGTCAGTCAATAGGAAGGAACGATTTAGTCATCCGCTTCCTTAAAGGAGCTAAGAGACTGAATCCTCCCAGACCTCCCTCAGTCCCCGTATGGGACCTTTCTACGGTTCTGGAAGCCATGAAAGGTGCGCCATTTGAGCCTTTACAGTCAATCGATTTGAAACACCTGTCTTTCAAAACGGTGTTTTTGCTGGCTCTCGCTTCGGTGAAGCGCATAGGGGATCTGCACGCGCTCTCTGTGAGCGCGGCGTGCACGGAGTTTGGGCCCAATGACTCAAAAGTTATACTCAAACCTAAGCACGGTTATGTTCCAAAATCCCTCAACACACCGTTTAGGGCGCAGATTATCTCTCTGTCAGCCCTACCGGTCCCTGATGAGGAAAGAGACGCGAGCCTCCTTTGCCCAGTCAGGGCATTACGAGCTTATGTGTCTCGCTCGTCTGTTTTCAGACAGACGGAACAGCTCTTTGTTTCGTTTAGCGGACGTTCTAAGGGACTAGCCGCGTCGAAACAGAGCCTATCCAGATGGATAGTTGATGCTATAGCGCTGGCATACGCCTCCAAGGGCATGCAGTGCCCTTTGGGTGTCAGAGCGCATTCCACAAGAGGCATGGCCTCTTCGTGGGCTTGGTCAAGTGGGATTGCCTTGCAAGATATTTGTATGGCGGCAGGCTGGGCCTCCCCGTCTACATTTATAAGGTTTTATAACCTAGAGGTTCCCGCCCTGCAGGCCAGGCTGCTGTCGGTCTAAACTACCAGTATTATCTGACCTGATGCGTTCAGCTCAGAATGCTGCGTTTACTGAGCACAGCTCAATTTTCGACAGTTTAAAGCTGGGCAAACTGTGTAAGACCCACATTTTTTCCCATCAGTTCAGGCCGTACCCCGCCCTGTCTGTATGATGAAATTTGCGTCCCTTCGACGCTACTTTATGTGGAAAAGTGAGGCTGCACCCCTCCTTCTTCCCGGACTCTCTGTGAGTTCACTGAGTGATTGTGCACTATATGTACCCCGGGCTTTCGCCCTTGGGTCTTTGGTGTCAGATCTCAGCATGCACGGCGTTTTACACTGGGTCCCCTAGCGTAAGATATCTTACGCAGTACGAGAGACCTCTCGTAAGAGAACGTACTCGGTTACTAACGTAACCTCGGTTCTCTCTAGAAGAGGGAACGAGTACTGCGTATCTTGCCGTGCATGCACACGCTCTGGTTGCTTCGATGATGAAAAACCAGATAATAGCTGCCTGCGAGCGATATTTATAGGCCTAGACCACGCCCATTTCGGCGGGACGTGACGCAACGGGCGCGAAGTGCCCTGATTGGGTCTGACGTCACGCCAGGCCTCGCTCGATAGGCTGCTGCAGTTGCCGCAGAGCAGCCAATAGGCGCGCGAGCTGTCTCGCCTATGTCTGCATTGCTGCTGCAACGCGTTTTGCATTATTACAAAATTAAGGATAATTTTTGGCTTCAATATCTCGCGGAAAAGGATTTTCCCCTAGCGTAAGATATCTTACGCAGTACTCGTTCCCTCTTCTAGAGAGAACCGAGGTTACGTTAGTAACCGAGTACGTTTTCATTCACTTAAAGCTATGTTACACACTACATGAAAGGTCATTTTCAAAGACCCATAATAGGGGCCCTTTAAGTAAAGCTGATTGACCCTGAAAAATCATCAGTTTCTGTGGGATTTAACCCTATACAGACATTTTAGATTTGTATTGTTATATCTTCTCCTACAAGAAAATGAGACTTCTGCTGCTGCCTTTAATAATTTAAAGAAATGACTTACTGGAACAAACCTGTTTGACCTGTTTGACCAACTTGGTTGGTTATCAACTGCAATCTAATTAACATTTCCCAGGGTGGGCTAACAGGTTCCATATATCTTCTAATCTGTAAGTTCATAAAACCCTGTATATATAATATATTGTTTGTATATTTTCCTTGCAATAAAAAGTGAAAATAATGTTGTGCGAGTGCCACAGAGCCATAATGATTACACTCCTGGGAAAAAAAGAACAGGAAAAATAATTGTGTTGTTCCCATAGCAAGAATATCTTTACCATTCATATGTAAATTAACATCTAATGTCAATCAAATCAAACAAAGTCAAACTGGCTAAACCAATACTGAGTACAGATGGGATGTTCAAATGAGTGTCACATAATTAGTGGGAACGCCTCATTTTCAGAGCAGTGTGGCAGTTTATCAGGACATTGGTATGAAGTTGTGTGAATGTACTTCACTCACAAGCAGACTTCAAATTATTCTAGAAGAACAACAGACTTAGCCATGGTCGAACCATCCACAAAGAAATCAAATCCCCCAGGTAATCATTAGTTTATGAATATTGTAATATTTATGGGTCAAGATGTTTTCATGTTTTGAAGGATTTGGAAATTGATCATTTCTGTGTATTTCAGTCCGCAGGTTAAGAGAATTTTTACTACTACTGGCATGTTTTCTTTGTACATCATCCCTTCTGGTAAGTTCATAAAAAATGTGATACATTAAGACGTTTATTTCTGTGTAATGTATAATGTGTTATTATAGCCTATATTTAAGCACTGACTTCTGTTATAAATGTGAAAAAAAAAACTGTTTTTGTTTTCATGTCAGTAAATACTTTTTTTTTGTACACATTGATCAACATTACTGTAAATGTGCCAGTATTAGCCTACTGGCTAATTTTCAACTGCAGTCCTTCGGCAAGATGTTTTGAAACCTTTACAATTATAAAATATACAATAAACAAAAAGTACCTAAAGACACGATAAAACAACAAATAAAACAGAACAATTCTCACAACATAAAACCACACGAAACATCCAGAAACATTAAAACATCAGTACAATTGCCTGGCAACGGGCACAGAACTTGGGAGATATTAGCAGCAGGTTAAATAGAAATATATTACAAATAAAATGTGCAATGCACTTTTTATTTAAAAATGTTCACATGTTTGACTTTTCAATAGCCAGGCCTTAAGACTTCGCGTGAAGGTGTAGTAGTTGTTACCTTTTCTTATTTCAATTGGTATGGTGTTCCATAATTGAGAAGCTCTTACAGAAAAACATGATTGGCTGAAGGAGCTAGACCTAAAAGGGATTACACAATCTCCTCTTAGAGCTGATCTTGTAGTTCTGTTGGTAACATTTTTCTGCTTAATAAAAGTACCAAGTGGTGGGGGAGCTTTACCATTTAAAATCTTAAACACCAGACAGATGTCACTGTATTTCATTACATTTTCCCAACTTAGAATTTCATATTTTTCCAAAATATTACAATGGTGGTAGGTTTTGGGTTTTCTATATAACACTTTGTGAGTCTGCTTGTACAAAGAAAGAATAGGCTTCAGTGTTGTACTTCTTGCTTTGAGTCCAACTTGTCATACAATATGTTAAGTGGGGGATGATCATTGCATTTATATATAATTTTGCTGTTGTGGTTGTTAGGCAGATTCTTATATATCTAAAGTTGGCCAAATTGTATTTAGTTATTTGCATTACTTTCTTCATTTGTTTTTTGAAGGACAGGGTGGAGTCAATGATAATGCCTAGATATTTAACATGAGAGACTACTTGGAGGACCTCTCCAGACACATATACTTTAGGATCATAGTCAGTTGCAGAGTGTGTTTTTGTAAAAAACATGCAAACAGTCTTCTAACATTAAGAAACAGGTGTGAATCATTTAAGCCATTTGTTTACATTAATCATTGCTGCACTGAGTTTAGAAGCGGCTTGTTCTTTGGTTCTTGCATGGATATATATCACAGTATCATCTGCATACATCTGAACTTCACACCCTGTGCAGATCGATGGTAAATCAATATAAGCTGAACAGGAGAGGGCCCAGGATGGATCCCTGAGGCACACCCATTTCATTGCTCAGGAAGGATGACGTTTCACTACCCACCCTTACACACTGAACTCTGCCCTCAAGATAGGACTTCATCCACTTCATCACATTATCGTAGAAATTAAAATTTGCTAGTTTACAAATAAGTTTTTGATGTTTGACTGTATCAAATGCCTTACTTAAATCTAGAAATAAAGCTCCGACAACACCTCCTTTATTCAATTTTAGCTTGATGTTTTCTAAAAGGAAACAGTTTGCGGTCTCAGTGGAATGGTTAGTTCGAAAACCAAATTGCATTGGGTGCAGTGTATAAGGGCTACTATTTAAATGTGTGGTCAGCTGTTCAGCAACACATTTCTCTGCAATTTTTGAGATGACGGGTAAAATGCTAATCGGTCTATAATTGCTCACATCAGTCGGGTCTCCTGACTTATGAACTGGAACCACGATGGCTGTTTTCCAATCCTTTGGAAACTTCTCTTCCTTAAAAGAGGCATTCATTATCTTTGTTATTGGTTCAGTAAATGAACCTGCATGCCATTTAAGGAAGAGAGTATCTAATCCAAATATATCTTTTGATTTCAAATTTTTAAGAGAGTTCAGAATTGTGTTAACTTTTAATTCAGAAACGTTCAACAAGGATAGAACAGGTTGAGAGATATCAATTTGTAAATGACTGGGAAGTTCAGCTAGATTTGTGTGTACTGTCATCTTAACAGAATTCACAAAATAGGAGTTGAGGAGAGTCGCCGTTTCTGTTGCCTCTTTAACCAGTGATCCTTTATCTTTAATCACCAACTGCTTTGTTGTATTATTATGCCATTTCCCAGTTAGCTTATTTATGGAGTCCCAGATTTGTTTATGATTTCCCTTAGCTTCACCTATCAGACTAACGAAGAAATTTGCTTTAGCTACTCGGATGTCTTTTATTACCCTGTTTCTTAAAGAAGTGAACATATATCTGTCAGTCGGTAACTTAGTTTTAAAGGGGTGGTAAAACACGATTTCACTTTTCTAACTTTAGTTAGTGTGTAATGTTGCTGTTTGAGCATAAACAACATCTGCAAAGTTACAACTTTCAAAGTTTAAAGCAAAGGGAGATATTTGCTTTTAAAGAAATCAATTTCTAAGAACTACAAAAAACGGCCAGTAGGGACTACACGACATTCCTGCGGGCTTGCTGACATCACTAAGCCCAATATTTACATAAACCCCTCCTCCGATGAAGGATTCGCAAAACGGCTAGTCCTGAAAGATGGAGCAGTTCCAACTTTAAAAACAGAAACTGTTTACGGGCCACAACCTGTAAGTATGATTTATTTTTCGTAGTTGTGTTTTCCTGTGATAGTTCGTATTGTTAATTGTACGTTGTAGCAAGGAAGTAAACGAAGGACAACGCTGTTTGGCTCCACAAACCAGTTTGTTAAATGCTAACGTTAATTCATACTTATCCAACAAACACATACAAACTTCTGTTTAATATCACCAGCGCAGCGAACTTGGAATGTTCGTGGTTGTTGTGTTGTCGTTTATGTGATCAGTGTAAATTATTCTTTGATTATAGCTTTTATGTATTGTTTATCTAACGTTACATGCTTGTTTATCTACAGGCATGCTAAACATGGTTTTGTGTTTGATTTGGCTACTGTTGTAAAGCCAATGTTTAGTGTTCGTATTGGATTAATAGTTCAGGCGACAGATATTTAGCTACAATCGTTCTAAATATACAAAAGTAACAGTGTCATATAGCGATCACAATAGATCTGCAGTCTAACATACCTTTCTGAAACGTCCTTTAATAGCCGTTCTTGAACAGTTTCTGCTCGATCCTCTCCACTAACATTCTCTGGGTCTGATTCGGGCTCAAACTGGTATGGCAATATTGACGCCGTTGTTTACTGAAGCACAAACTACCGGTAAAGATAAGGGGGCGTGATGTTTCCGAACAACGTGCACTTGGCGGTTAGCGAATCACAACACACTGGGCCAGCTAACCAATCTGAGCCCATTGCGTATTTTGAAGGGGGGGGCTTCATAGAACGCGGAAATCATCCGACCGTTTTTACAAGGAGGGACAGAGCAGTGTAGAATAATGGTTAAATTTGTGAAAAATAATGCAAATTTTTAAAAACGAAGCATGAACACATGTTACAGTGCACCCCACAAACACAATCAAGCCTTCGAAAAAGGCGTTTTACCACCCCTTTAAGAAATGTTCGCAGTGCCTGGTCTCTCTCCTTCATTAGTGTCACAGTGTCTGTTTGTGTATCACTGATGTCCACTAGAGGTCCTCGTCTCCACGGTGTCTTCCTATTCATGAACTGCATTCCCCACAATCCTTGTCTGTACCAATCACTGTTCATTGCACTCAGCTGTTCCCCGTCATTATTGTACCCAGCTGTTCCCTGTTATTCTTTGTTAGTTCTTGTTATATATACCCTTCCTGTCTAGTGTTTGCTACGGATTCCTTGTATTATATCACGCCACTTCTGTTCCCTGTATTTCCTGATTGTGTTCTTGGTTTTGGATTGATTACTTGGATTTTGACCTCTGCCTGGAAGACTACGATTTTGGATTGCCCAATAAACTATTACTGCACTTGGATCTTCCTTTTCCCTTTCCTTTGTGTGTGGATCGTGACAATTAGTCTCCTTATGTCACCATTAATCCATGGGAGAGTATATTTACTGTCACCTTTAGATTTGTTTCTTTAACAATTGTTTTGTTATTTTTTGAATTGTGGATAGGAACACGTGTGTGTCAGAATCCACATTTGTACCAAGTAGTAGTTCATTCCAATTTGTAAGGAATAATTGACGACAGGCCGTTGAATTATTAGAAAAATAATGCACACCCGAGGTGGTAATGCGGTCACGACGCGAAGCGGAGTGGCCGTTACACCTCGGGTGTGCATTATTTTTCTAATAATTCAACGGCCTGAAGTCAATTATTCCGCTTATACTACAGTTACCACACCTCGAAACATTGTTCAGATTATGTATTTCAAGACGTTTGTAAAGTTTTTGTCATTAAAACGCTCTTGTATGTAGGACTAATTTCTTACGCATCTAATCCCATGCCTTCGTTGCTAATTCCAAAACGTCATTTCAGAGTTAGTAACGGAGGTTTGAGCCGCTGATAGCAGACTAATGCTGGGGACACACGACTAGCTGACACATTCTCTGACTGGTTTCATCGACTGCAGCAGATTTTAAACACCGACTTTGAACACAGACTGAACGCTGAACACGCGTTTGGGCATGATCAGTCATAAGTATCAAATTACATTCATAACCGGCCTTAAAGTGTGTTCCCGGCTTTATGCAGTTATTAATGCAGTTATTAGAGAGAGATGTTGCAATAATGAGACAGAAAAGCATGTGCGTCAATATTATTATTTATTAA
This sequence comes from Leuciscus leuciscus, assembly GCF_965113295.1. NCBI lineage: Eukaryota > Metazoa > Chordata > Actinopteri > Cypriniformes > Leuciscidae > Leuciscus > Leuciscus leuciscus. The sequence goes on along the minus strand of NC_138735.1, from coordinate 5,954,164 downwards.
TTAATTCAATTCGTTTTAATTAATTCGTTCATTCTTTTTTTCTTTCTATTATTGACAGATGACAGACTAGCCAAATAAATTAAACCCAAAGCCCTTTTAACAAGTAGGCCTATCAATAATTATTTATTTGTTAAATTATCTGCAATAAAAATCCGTGCTGCAGGACTATCCATTTATTTAGCCTATATTCAGTTTAATTTTCTATTGATTAGATAGGACTTTATAGTTTATTTATTCAAATTAAACTGCATGTTTCTATTGATTGTGAAGCTAGACATTGAAAATTGCAGATCAAGCGCATGGGGCGAAATGCTTTTTCTTGTTATGAATTGTATCCTATTTTCCGTTATTACAGTTGACTACGCGAAGTGATATGGAACGGTAATGCGGTCAAGACCTGCCTGGAACTACTTTAGCCGTGCGTTTCCCTGAAAATAATGCACACCTTAGAACGTTCGTCAACCAATCAGATTCAAGCATTCAACGGCCCTGTAGTATAAATGTTTTTAATTGCATTTTCATATTGACATACATCACTCTTATGTATTCTAAATTGGCATGGCTTTATATTTGTGGAAAATGTGGACTGGTTTTTAGTGAGTTTTCTGGCTATAATGATTAAGTTGTGATCAGACAAACCTGTGACCATATTGAAAGATTTGGTTACTCTCTCCGGTTTGTTACTAAATATCAGATCAATTTGGGTTCTGGATGAAGAAGTTATCCTAGTAGGTCCTTTAATGCTAGCTGTGTCAGATAAAATTTATTTGTAATTTGTTTCAGTGCCTTTTTACATGACTTGTCTTCCCAGTTAATATTAAAATCACCCATCATAATTACTTCCTTCTTTGAACTGCATTCCCTAAGCATAGCATTTAATTTTTCAAGATACACAGATTTTGCAGACGGTGGTCTATAGACTCCAATGAGAATGAAAGACATTTGTGGTGATAGTGAAACATCTAGGCAGATACATTCTATGTCATTCTCAACAGAGTATTGAATCTCTTTACACGATATGTGATCTTTAATATAAAACAGCAACCCTCTACCCTCAGTTCTATCTTTCCTGAAGGCATTATACCCAGGAATATGTAGTGCAGCAGAAGGGAAGTTTTTATGGAGCCATGTCTCTGACAAGCACAAAAAGTCTAAGTTGGAATCAGCAAGAAGATGTTTAATTTAATCACTTTTTGGAATAATACTGCGAATATTCAGGTGTCCCCCTAGCAGACCTTTGGGTTTTGCTTTAGGGTCCCACATTACTCTGGCATTGTTAACAGTTTGTAATTACTCTGGCATTGTAACATGTATAATGTTACTAAAGATTTACATTTCAAATAATAAAAATTGCTATTTTCTTTTTTAAATTTCTACTTAAAACTTTCTCTTCATCAAAAATCCAAAAAACCAAAAAAACACCTCCACACGTTCCACACTTTATTAAAGGTAGGGTAGGCAATTTGTATTATAAAGACTTTTTGTTATACTGGTTGAAACTCTCTTCATATCCTGATAGCAATCAATAATAGAAGTGCTCTAAATATTAAAACATGTACATATATCTTCTGTGGAAGCCTCAATCATTGAATTTGGTCCGACTGTTGTCCTACCTGCCTGTTACCTTATATATTTCCATACCTCCGCGCACCATGATCACACAGATGACATTATACGAGATCACTGGTCAACCGTTTACATCCGAATTTCTACGTTCCATTTGCAACACAGGTTTTCTCAGGTTTTACAAAATAAACTCAAAATATTATTATTTCCATAGAAATGGCTTCAACATATGTCCCTAATTGACTAGGCATATCACCATTTGCTGTTCAACTATGGATCTGCATTTCTCTAGATCATTCTCATTCTGCTGTATATTCTGCTCAAACTCTTTTCTCTTCTCGTTCAGATGCCACAACGTCCTTCTCAAGTGCAAAATCCTGGCTGCCGCCTTTTTTTAGCTTATGCCAACTGGAGTAATACTCAACGAGCTGGCTCAATGGGTTTGTGCATGACACTGCAGCGGATGTCTTCACCTCAGTCAGGTAAGTACACTGTTCAGGTTGTTCCGGCCATTCAACTTCTTTTCGCAGGAAACTAGGCCCCTGAAACCAGCTTTTACTTTCCATGAAGCTCTGGATTTTCAAACCTCTTGAAGCCTGATCTGCTGGGTTTTGTGAGGTGCTGACATACTTCCACTGAGATGTAGTCGCTTCTGTAATAAAAGAGACACCGTTTGCCACAAACGTCTTGAAACGAAGGGCTTCGTTTTCAATGTACTTTAGTACTGTTGTACTATCCGTCCAGAAGACCGACTCCATCAGGGGAACTTCAAGTTCTTCTTTCAACATCCGATCGATCTTGACTGCAACCGTTGCTACGGTCAACTCCATTCTCGGGATAGTGATCTGTTGGAGTGGAGCGACTCTGGACTTTACCATCAAGAATGATACATGTTTCTCACCCCAGTCATTTGTCAGCAAGAGATACGACACAATGCCATATCCATCTTGACTGGCGTCTGAGAAATTGTGGATTTGAGAAGCATTTGTGGGCCCAAATGCAGGGGGTTTGAAACATCTGTTCAGACTGAGTTCTGAAAGCTTGTCTAAGTCTGTCAGCCACTTCATCCATGTCCGGCATGACTTTTCGTGGATCTCTTCATCCCAACCTTTCTTCTCTTGGCAAAGATCACTTAAAATGAGCTTGACAGGTAGTAGGAGTGGTGCCAAAAAACCCATTGGGTCATACACTGAACTGATTACAGATAAAATGCTCTGTCTTGTGCATGGCTTGTCCGGCAGTTGTATTTTTGAACCTGAAGCTGTCAGAACTTGTGCACCACTGCACACCTAATGCCCGTTCCACTGGTAACGCATCATGCTCCAAATCGAGATATTTGACTTCAGCCGCTCGTTCGTGGTCAGGAATGGAGCCCAGCAGGGCTCTGCTGTTGCTGACCAACTTTGGTCAAATGGAAACCACCACTGGCGCACAACGTCATCAGCTCCCTCACAAGAGCAACGGCTTTGTCTTCTGTGGCTACCGACTTCAAATAGTCGTCCACATAGAAGTTCTTGAGGACTGTCTGTGTGGCTTCTGGGGTACTCTTTGATGCTGCATCTTCCGCTGTTCTTCTCAATGCATATGACGCACAACTAACAGATTCACACACATTCTGTACTCCTCTGCTTCCACATTCAGATTACTGCCTGGCCACCAGAGAAAGCGTAGCATATCTGTGTCCGTGTCTGGAATCCACACCTGGTAAAATATGGACTCGATATCTGCCATCATGGCGACAGGCTACTGTCTGAATCTCAGCAACACTCCGATGAGGGTGTTAGTTAGGTCAGGCCCTTGCAACAACTGGTCATTTAGCGACACACCATGGTAAGTTGCCACACAGTCAAACATGACTCGGAGTTTCCTCTTTTTTAGATGGTACCTCCTATGGTGTGGAATGAACCATACTCTTCCATCACTGCGAATCAACTGTTCTTCGGGAATCCTTATTGCGTAGCCTTTCTCCAGTATGTTGTCCATAAAAGCCTTGTACTCTTGAAAGAAGTCTGTATTCCTACTGAACTTCAAAGAGTTAAGCCTCTGTTCAGCAATACCACAGTTGCATGACATCTTCACCTTGTCATCCTTCAAAGGCAACTTGATGCAGAAGTGACCATCCACGAGCTGGGCTGATATTTTCGCCGTATGCATGAACTGCTTGTGATGTTGAGACTGTTCTCATCTGTCGTCACATCTTCTTTCAGGAAAATCTGCATTGTACTGCTTCATCAGCATGTCTTCAACGCTTATCACAGAAATACGGTTGACAAGGAAACTTTATCTTTTGCCATCATCTGATTCCTTCTCTTGGCATCTTCTTATTGGCCCATTGGCGACCCAACCAAGAACTGTCTTCACAGCGTATGGTCCGTCGTTCTGGCTATTAATGATCTCCCAATGCTCCATGGCTTTGTACGCGTTGACACCGATGAAAAGACCAACTTCTGCTTCAAGTTTTGGGAGATGGACTCGACTCAGCACTTCTCCAAATCTTTCTTCTGTGGGTTGTTGGCCTTTTTTGCAGGTATATTACCGGTCAAAAGTCTTAGATCGGTAAGATTTTTAATGTTTTTAAAAGAAGTATCTTCTGCTCACCAAGGCTGCATTTATTTGATTAAAAATACAAACAAAAACAGTCATATTGTGAAATATTATTACAATTTAAAACGTAATCGGTTACTAACGTAACCTCGGTTCTCTCTAGAAGAGGGAACGAGTATTGCGTAAGTTAGCTTACGCTACGGGAAAGTCATCTTTTCTCGAGATCTGAAGCCAAAAAATTATCCTTAATTTTTATAATTTTGTCAACGCAGTGCAGCAGCACGCAGACCTAGGGCAGGCTTACTAGCGTCCCCATTGGCTGCCCTGCGGCAACTGCAGCAGCCTATCGCTGAGCCTTAGACGTGACGTCACGTCCAATGAGCGCGCTTGGCGCGCCTCATGCGTCACAGCCCGCAAAAGAGGGGGTGTGGCTTAGCGTATACAAGCGAGGCTCACAGGCTGCTTCACTGGTTTCTGTCGCTGAAGCGAATGAGCTCGTGGCGCGAGCACGGCGGGTTACGCAATACTCGTTCCCTCTTCTAGAGAGAACCGAGGTTACGTTAGTAACCGATTACGTTCTCTTACGAGAGGTTCTCTCGTATTGCGTAAGTTAGCTTACGCTACGGGAACTCCCTTGTCAACGCCGTGCGCGCCCAGCATCCACTAAATGAGTCCCAGGGGAAGTCCGGGGAACACGATGAGTGGGAACCGGGCGGCCAATAGAATGGCTAGCGCAGTACATAAGCACACACTAGGGCGCTCAGAGCGGCACGGCCGGTCTGAGCTGATAAACCCTTGTATAATGCAGCTCAACCAGGAGAGCTAAATCAACCGCAGTAGCCCGCACACAGACAGTGGGCCGGCCTACGCGTGACTTAGACTGATAAAACTTTCGCCTGCAAGGCAGTAACTTCCAGGTTGTAAAACCTAACAAATGTCGAGGGGGAGGCCCAGCCCGCCGCCGTACAAATGTCATGAATGGAAATTCCGCTGGACCAAGCCCACGAAGAGGCCATGCCTCTGGTGGAGTGAGCCCTGATGCCCAGAGGGCACTGCAGGTTTTTAGACGCATAAGTAGCTGCGATAGCGTCCACTATCCATCTGGACAGGCTGTGTTTCGAGGCGGCGAGACCTTTGGTGCGCCCACCAAACGAAACGAAAAGCTGCTCCGAGCGCCTGATAGCGGCAGAGCGTGTGACGTAATTTTTCAGCGCTCTGACCGGGCAGAGGAGATTACCATCGACCTCGCTGCCGGAAGGCGGCAGGGCTGAGAGAGAAATGACCTGTGCTCTGAAGGGAGTGCCCAATATTTTGGGGACGTAACCATGCCTCGGTTTAAGAATGACTTTCGAGCCATTAGGTCCGAACTCGAGGCACACGGCGTTAACGGATAACGCGTGAAGGTCTCCCACACGTTTGACTGAAGACAGAGCTATCAGAAAAAACGGTTTTGAGCGTGAGGTATTTCATATCCACAGTTTCTATGGGTTCAAAGGGATGCGCTTTCAGGGGCTCTAGGACCAGCGAAAGATCCCACATAGGAACCGAGGGGGGTCGCGGGGGGTTCATCCTCCTGGCTCCCCTAAGGAAGCGGGTGACGAACTCGTTCCTTCCTAATGCGCGGCCCAGCGCCGAACCGGCAAAAGCTGAGATGGCCGCAACATAGACTTTGAGCGTGGAAGGGGACCTGCCCGTGTCCAGCAGCTCTTGAAGGAAAACCAATACCTGCGATACCCCACATGCTTGTGGATCCAGCCCCTTGGCAGTGCACCACTTTTAAACACAGACCATTTAGAGGTGTTTGGTGTTTTAAGCCCCCAACGGCGCCTTCCAGGCAGCGAGGGGATGGGTAGGTTTAAGGTTGAGGGTAGCGTTAGCTGCCTCTAAGGAGCCATTGGGGGCTTAAAACACCATCGAGCCCATTTAGACGTGTAGAGCCGCCTCGTAGAGGGGGCTCTAGACTGGGTGATCGTGTTCACAACCCATTCTGGCAGGTCAACGGGTATCCGTTGAGTCTCCATGCATGCAGAGACCAGCGCTCTGGATGGGGATGCCAGATCGAGCCGCGGGCTTGAGAGAGAAGGTCTCTTCTCGCCGGAATCGGCCAGGGGACTGTGTCAGCCAGCTGTATTAGCTCCGGGAACCAAGTCTGGTTCTCCCAGTACGGGGCTATGAGGAGCACCGTGTGGCGTGCTTCCCTGGTTCTCCTGATGACTTGTGGCAACAGAGAGACCGGTGGGAAGGCATATAGTGGGCCGCTAAGCCAGGTCTGGGCCATCGCGTCCTCGTTCTTCGTAAAGAACTTTGGGCAGTGAGCGTTGTCTTTTGATTCAAAGAGGTCGACTTTCGCTTTGCTGAAACGGCGCCACAGTGACTGGACTGTTTGGGGATGCAAGGACCACTCCCCAGGAGGAACATTGTCCCTGGACAGTCTGTCGGGACCCTCGTTCAGGTGCCTAGGCACATGCGCGGCTCTCAGCGAGCGCAGTGAGTCCTGAGCCCACACGAGGAGGCGTTCCGCCAGGGTGCAGAGCATTTTGGATCTGACGCCGCCCTGGCGGTTCACGTAGGCCACTACTGATGTATTGTCCGTGCTGACTAGAACATGGTGACCTTGGAGGACTGGGAGGAAGTTCCTGAGCGCTTTCTCGACCGCGAGCATCTCTAGACAGTTTATGTGAAGGAGATTCTCCTGGTCTGACCAGCGGCCATAGACCGGTCTGCCTTCGAAGAGCGCTCCCCAACCTTGGTTGGAAGCGTCTGTCGAGACAACCTTCCGGTGCGAGATCGCTCCCATCGTCACTCCCGTGCGATACCATTCGGCTGCCAGCCAGGGCTGTAGGGCTGAAATGCAGCCTTGATTCACCCTGACTCGCGAGTCGCCGGCCGCCCAGGCTCGGTGAGGCACGCGCGCTTTCAGCCAGCGTTGAAGCGGGCGCATGTGCAGTAAGCCCAGCTGAAGCACTGCTGCAGCTGAGGCCATATGCCCCAGGATTCGCTGGAATGTCCTCAGCGGAGCCTGGCTGCCCACCTGGAAGGATGCGGCGAGATGACGGATGCGGCCCGCGCGCTGCTCCGATAATCTGGCCGTCATAGCCACCGAGCCACACAAGCTCTGTCTCTGACTGTGCCAGAATAAGCCAGTCGTCCAGATAGTTCAGTATACGCATTCCCCGTCTTCTGAGGGGAGCGAGAGCCATGTCCATGCACTTCGTAAATGTACGGGGTGCCAAAGACAGGCCGAACGGCAGGACTGTGTATTGATATACCCGACCGTCGAAGGCGAATCTCAAGAATGGCCTGTGACGGGGTGTTATCTGGATCTGAAAGTACGCGTCCTTCAGATCGAGAGAGATAAACCAGTCTCCTGGGCGAATTTGCGCGAGGATTTGTCTGGTTGTGATCATTTTGAACGGCCGTCTCATGAGGGCTTTGTTCAAATGTCTCAGATCTAAAATAGGTCTTAGCGCTCCATCCTTCTTGGGTACTGTAAAAGCCCGACTCGCTCAGAGAAGGATGGACCTGTTCTATAGCCCCTTTGTGCAGCAGCTTTGCTATTTTCTGCATGAAGCAGATGCGCTGCTTCTGAATTCACTCTTGTCTCCGTCCGTGCTAAAAAGCGCGGGGGACGGCGAGCGAATTGAAGCGAATAGCCGTGTTCTATAGTGTTCAGCACCCATTCTGACATGCCCTGGATAGCTTCCCATGCTTCCGCACGCATAGCTAGGGGTCGAATGGTCTCTGGGTTCAGATCGCCGCACTGCGCGAGATGGGGAACCTGTATCAGAGAAGATGGGGCGGCGCACGCGCCGCCGGTGCTTGATCACGGGGGCTGGTAGACAGTAGTGACTGGCTGTACAGCGTATGACGGCTCGATCTTTATGGATGGGGCACATTTCGCTGTTAAAAACCCGTGTCGCGAGAGCGGCATGAGGGGTATTGTGTTTGTTAGTAAGTGCGCGCACTCGTGAGCGGGCGCAGGGCTTACATTTGTCACACGGCCAGTGTTTGAGCGCTTTAGAGGGTCTGCAACCCGGGGTCGAGGCCCAGGCAGAGAGCGCAGATCACATGGCGGTCGCTGTCGCTGAGCGGGGCTCTGCACGAGCCACAGGAGGAGCGAGGCATTTGCAACAACGCCTCGCGCTCTTTTAGATGCAGTGTGTCGCGGGGCGAACACACAAACACACACAACACAGAGCAAAGAAGGATATAATCCGCCGGATAGCGGAGCAGGCAGGGAAGGCTGAAGGCGGCGAAGACGGCCGGCTTCCTCAGGCTGATATCCTCGGCGGCGGCTTCCTCAGAGTCCAGCGATGCGGAGAGCGTCGCTGAAGAGACCGAAATCAGTGAAGCAGCCTCTGAGCCTCGCTTGTATACGCTAAGCCACACCCCCTCTTTCGCGGGCTGTGACGCATGAGGCTCGCCAAGCGCGCTCATTGGACGTGACGTCACGTCTAAGGCTCAGCGATAGGCTGCTGCAGTTGCCGCAGGGCAGCCAATGGGCACGCTAGTAAGCCTGCACTAGGTCTGCGTGCTGCTGCACTGCATTGACAAAATTATAAAAATTAAGGATAATTTTTTGGCTTCAGATCTCGAGAAAAGATGACTTTCCCGTAGCGTAAGCAAACTTACGCAATACGAGAGAACCTCTCGTAAGAGAACAGCTGTTTTCTATGTGAATATATAGTTAAGTGTAATTTATTCCTGTGATCAAAGCTAAATTTTCAGCATCATTACTTCAGTGTCACATGATCCTTCAGAAATCATTCTAATATGATGATTTGATGCTCAAGAAACATTTATGATTATTATCGATGTTGAAAACAGTTTTTTACATTTTTATTTCATGATGCTATGATGAATAGAAAGTTCAAAAGAACAGCATTTATCTGAAATGGAAAGCTTTTGTAGCATTAAACACTAGCCTTCAAAAGTTTGGGGTCAGTAAGAATTTTAATTTTATTTTTGGGGGAAAGAAATAAAATAAATCAATACTTTTATTCATCAAGGATGAGTTAAACTGATCAAAAGTTACAGTAAAGACATGTATAATGTTAGAAAAGATTCTATTTTAAATAAATGCTGTTCTTTTGAACTTTCTATTCATCAAAGAATTTTTGTAAAAAATTGTACACAACTGATTTCAATTTTCAACATTGAAAATAATAATGAATGTTTTTTTTTTGCATAAAATCAGAATATTAGAATGATTTCTGAAGGATCATATGACACTGAAGACTGGAGTAATGATGTTGAAAATTCAGCTTTCATCTGAGGAATAAATTACATTTTAAAATATATTAAAATACAAAACAGTCATTTTAAATTGTCATAATTATTTCATATTTCACAATAATACTTTTTTTTTTTTTTTTTTTTTTTTTTATCAAATAAATACAGCCTTGGGGGCCGATCACACCTGACGCGTTTTTGGCAGTGAGAGGCACCTATTTTCAATTGGTTTCCTATGGCAGCGAGCGTTCTGCGCGCTGTTTATGCGCCTGCTGCGCCTCGCGTTTTTGAAGTTGAAAAAAAAGCAACTCCGAACGGAAAAAGCGCCCGACGTCATCGCGTTTTTTTCCACTGTCCAATCGAATGAATGGAGAGGCGGGCCTTCCGTTGTAGTGACGAAAAGCTACAGTTGCTTGAACGCCCGGAGAGTGCGATGATGGAGGATAAACTTGTGGTGCTCTCGCGGGTTACCAGGAGCTCAACGACTTCACAAACTGTCACTACCACAATGTTAACAGAAAGTAAATAAAGTTAATAAAAGGCAGATTTGACGTTTACTTGACTGACAGGACAGCTGTTTCAGTGGTTGCCTAGCAACATAAAAAACGCAGCGCACTGCTCGTTCTGTGTGATGGTAAGTGCTGTGTGCCTCGCGTTTTCGAACCTGAAAAACGCATTAGGTGTGATCGGGGCCTTAGTGAGCAGAAGAGACTGCTTTTAAAAACATAAAAAATCTTACCGATCTAAAAAAAAAGTGTATATCTGTCTGAGTATACACATTGAGCAGCTGAATGTTATCTTGCTCCTCTAAGCCACACACCTGCAGATCGGTAAGTTCATAGCTATTCTCTTTCTGTTCTTGCTTTATTGTGTGAAGCAGCAACTCTGTCTTTTTGCCTCACATATTCAACTTCTTCGCCAAGTCTTCAGTGCAGAAAGTCGCTGTACTTCCTTGATCCAGGAAAGCATAGGTCTTGATTATCTTTGTGTCTTTCTTGTGTTTCATCTGCACAGGTACGATGGGAAGAATACACTCACTGTTCCCGGCCCCAGTATGGTCACCTCTTCTGCACCCTGCAGACATGAGAGCACTTGTGACTTCACTTGTGCTTTGTGAGCTGTCATCTGCACCATTGTTATTTGATGAAGCATCTTCCTTAACAACGTGCAAGATAGCTGGGTGTTAGAGTGAACAATCTGAAGAAGAGGCCTTTTTTTTACAGTCCTTGGACAAATGAACTGCGGTCAGACACACAAAAAAACAAAGGCCGTTAGTTTTCAAGAACTGAATTCTTTCTTTCAGAGGCTGTTCTCGAATCTTGTTGCACACATTCAGTGCATGGTACTTCTGGCAGTAAAGACAGGGACTTTGAAAGACACTTGCTGACTTGACTGCAAAAGATTTCTTCTCAGGTTGGCTTTTACTGACATTATTTTCGGTAGCAGACACATTCACAGCAACGCTGCTTCTTTTAGACTCACTTTTTCTGATGCTTGGTTGCTTTTTTGAGTAGTTCTGATTACTTATCAGATGATATCTCCAAACAGCGGGTCATTGGCAACCTTTGCTTGGCGGTACACAAATTCCACTAAATCAGGAAACCTGGCTCTTTTTCTTGTTCTTTCTTGAATGTCATAAGCATAACTTCTCCATCTTTCTTTCAGTTTGAATGGAAGCTTGGATAAAATGGACTTCATGTTGGTAGGATTGTTCATTTCGTCCATGTAGTCTACATCATTCACTGTGTTATAACATCCAGCCAAGAACAAAGCAAAAGCATTCAATTTCCTTTTCTGTCTTCTGGCTTTATCTAAGGCCATTCCATAGCCTTCTTGATATAAGCTGTAGCGATGGTCATTTCATCTCCATAGTGACGATCAAGCAGTTATCTGGCTTCTTTGTAAGCTCTGTCGGGTCTCATGTGCTCACAGCTCCGAATGAGATCAAGTGGCTCTCCACTCGTGAACTGTTCGAGGTAGTACATCCGGTCTTGATGACTGTCTGTTTTACTGTCGATAGCATGCTCGAATGCCCTTATGAAAGATCTGTAAGTCAGAGGATCTCCTGTAAACGTGGATATGTCTCTTTGAGGCAGTTGAGACAAACTCTGTTGTTTAATGAGCATCTCAGTGACTTAGTTTTGACGCTGTAGCACTTCGTGCAGGCTATCTGTAGAAGAATCAGTGCGATCATGATGATTAAGATGCGGCGTGCTGCTGACAGCATCAAACCTTGACGATGACTTTCTTCTATCTGAAGCACCAACTTGAGTGGCTGGCTTTGGATTGAATGTAAGGGATGGCTTACCAGCTCTACGACGCACCAAATCGTCTACATTGTGTTTTTCTTGTCTACGCATCAGACGTTCAAATCTGGGTCCTGAAGGTGGCTCTAATAAATCATAGTTAAATTCATGAGCATCTTCAAATTCTTCATACACCTTTAATTTGACATCTGAAGCAGCAAGCTCAGTTTCAATCTCCAATTGCTCTTTTCTAATTCTCAAGCGAATTTCTTCCTGATCTATTGCTTCTCTCTTTTTCATTGCTGTAGCTCTTGCCAACAGCGCTTCACGTTCAGCTTTAATTCTCAGCATTGCAGAATTAGTACTGAAAGTGTGGCTTACCACGGAGTTACCTTTGGATACATGTGGCCTAATATCATCTTCTTCATCTTTTAAGACATCTGCAATCCATTTGTTTGTGTCTTCTATAAACCGCTTAAATTCCGAATATTGTTCAAGCATCTTGAACCGCTTTCGTATCATCTTCATCTATTAACTCACACAACTCTTCATTAATCCGTTCATACTGTCTTAAGCATCGTTCAAACCTTAGCAATGTTTCATCTTTAATGAAATTAACATTGTGTTCATTTTCCTTTAATTTGGCTAAATCATTCTTCTTTTTGGTTATTTATTCCAACTTTCCCTTGCGTTATCCTCTCAGCCTTTGTATTTTCTCCTCTACAGCCTTTTCTGTGGGCTTTGGCGCCCTCTTTTGGTCAACACACGCAGCTGTGTTTTCATCTGCCATGTCATGTCACTTTAAAAATCTTCACACAAAACTGTCACAATTCCTGGTATTGTCCACAGCTTCTATTCTTCTTATGTATTCACAAACACTAGTGAAAAAGAGTCACTGTAGTGTAGAATTTCTTCAAGTAAAGCTCTATGACTTTCAGAACGAAATATCCAGTGAACACTTAGGCTACTTTCACTTAGATGATGGTTAGTGTTAGCATCGTCAGGAGGCTAATAGAGTCAAGAGAATATCAGACCTTTTCCAGGGAAAGCTTTATTCAGCCGACGACTCACACTCTAGGTAGGCTACCTCGGGCTTTCTTTCTGTATTCTTGAGCTGCGATGTAGTTTTCGGCCATCTTGGTCTATTGTCTTTGTAAGCAGCCGGTAGCAGGTTTCCTCAGCTACGCCCAGTCAATTAGCTCGCCGTCCTCACGAGTGACTGGCTTCTTCTTTAGCGGTCTTCTCACGCGGCTCGTCTTTCGGCTTCGTCAAGCAATCTTCTGAATTTGCTCGATATTATGACAGTGTCGAGCAGTCTTTTGACTTTGATGTGAGTGCAGCAAGCTGACTCACTTGCTTAGGACTTAAAAGTTATTTTGCACTCAACACAAAACGTCAGTAAATAAAAGTCATGAATCCAAAGTTCTTCGTTTGACTGTTTACTTATGAATTTCAATACATAAAATATAAAAACTTGCATTTATAGAATATAAAACTGCATCCACACCCACCTACACCTTATGTTTGCACCTTGTTGCAAATGATAGTTGATGGATTGCTATGCACAGGAGGACACAACAGCAGTCTGGCACAGAGAAGCGAAAAAGAAAGGTATGTTTACCAACCTGTGACATTTTATTTTTTGGCTATTGAAGTTAATGTGATTAATTTAACATGTTTAACAGCATTAATAATTTAACCACCAACAACACATCTACCTGATTTGATAAAAGTACCAACAATGTATATCAAATTTATTCCATATTTCAATTCAATAACACTGTGCACTGCATTGCATTTTGAACTATGGTAAATATATTTGTCATTTTTGTCATATTTGTCATTGACATTCAGATCACATGCTATACAGTGCATCCGTGGTTTATGGCTTTACGTGTCAATATGCCTACAGTGTTTTCTTCTTTCTAAATGATTATTTGCTGCAACAAAACTGCATAATTTTACTTTCTGTGATTTCTGAATGCCCAAGGCTGTAAAATCAATCAGACAACAATAGCCATGGGACATAATTATGTTTTATATTGGTTTATAATCAACTATTGTTTTATTAAACACTCACTGCTCTTGTTTTTATAAGTATCTGTTTAATTTAAGGTGAACTCAGTGATTCTTAAAAAAATGGCAGATGTCTTAGATTTATACTGACACTTAAAGGGATAGTTCACTCAAAAAATGAAAATTATACCATGATTTACTCACTTTATCCTAGGTGTATATGACATTCTTCTTTCAGATGAATACAATCAGAGTTAAATAAAAAAATGTTCTGGCTCTTCCAAGCTTTATAATGGCAGTGAATGGTTGTTTCTGTTTTGAAGTTCATCAAAGTGTATTTATCCATCATAAGAGTCCTCCACACAGCTCTGGGGGGTTAATTAAGGCCTTCTGAAGTGAAAGCAATGAGTTTGTGTAAGACAAATATTCATATTGAACATGTTACAAAGTAAAATTCTAGCATCCGGCCAAACGAATATACGCAGTCTACTTACACCTAAAGGGCAACTTACGCAACTTGTGACATCAGAAGTAGTGTAGTCCATCATGGCGTAGCGTAAATATCAGCAGTTTGTCGCATTACTCGCATAAGTTGCGCTTTAGACTTAAAGGCAGTGTAGGTAAAAAATTTATTAAAAACTTTCTTCCAAATTTGTTTAAACTTTATATATATATCAATGCATAATTAAAATGTAAGAACTCTGATAAAAAGAGTATAAAAATTGATTGACTCTAGACCGTTTAATCTGTATTAAACACAGCTCATTATTTCCATTCGGGATGAAACATAGGATTGGCTTAGGCGGCTGTCACTCTCTCGCAACCATGGCAACCACCCATTTGCCACACAGAACCTGCCCACTTGCGCGTACCCGTTTGATTTGAGGAATTCAAGAGGCACCTAGGAATACCAAAACAATGGCAGAGAAAGAGCAAGCACTGCTCCTTGCCCTGCACTTCGACCACCCCGTCCTCGGCCTCTACTTCCTCGGACCCTAGTTGCACGGCCTCTTGCACGACCTCCTCTGCTTCGCCCTCGACCCCGGACCTGTCCTCGCACCGACGATGCGGTACTTGTCTCTGGAGTGTAGTCCTCATCAGAGCAAGGGCGAAATTGTCAATCACACATTGGGGGGGACAGCTGTGGGACTTTTTGTGTTGGCGCATGCACACATTTTTTTTTATCAAAATAAAATAAAAGTCAGAGTCCGAATGTTTGTAATTGTATAACACAACAAGGAATTTTATTACATCTGATCGTCAAACCAACGTATACTCACCCTGTAATGATTACAGCATCGGCATCAATTACAAGCCTGCATTGACAACAAAGCGGCCAGTGATCTCTCTCTTATATTCTTCTATAAACATATAGTGGCTATAAACATTTTGATTAAATTACTGTTACAGGATAACAATATTCTAATATCAAGTCTTGAGCAATGATAGTAAAACAGTTATGTATTAATGAGGGAAAATGCTGTTTATTTTGTACAAATTTAAACAAAAGTAACTTGTCAGTTTAAAAATAAACTCGCTGAAGTGCTCAAGCCACATATTATAATAAATACAGTTTGTAGGCAAATGTAGGCTCATACAGTAGGTCCTATTTTCAAAATGCTGTATTTAAAAAAAAAAAATAGGAAGAATATTTTTGCATCACAATTAAATTCTTGACACATCTTTATAAATCAAACACAAAGTAATAAACTTCAAGAAGGTGTATACAGTAACGTTAGCTAGCTGTCGGCTAGCTTGTCAATAGTCCCTCCCATTCATACAAGCTACAGTCGAAATTCACAAATTCTACAATTCGAAATTCTAGTGAAATACACCTGGTCGTTATCTAAGGGATTATGTCAGCCAAATACAGGATATTTACCATTCATAGATATGTGCCAAATGTCTGTCAGATTTTGCGCTCCTAACTCTTCTTCTGTTTGGTTTTTTTCCTAACTCACTGACGGTGCACGAGCTACTAAAGGTATAGGGAAAACATGACATGGATTTCAGGAGAAATAGGTTTTGTTAATGTATAGTGTAAGGCAAGTCGAATGGATTTGGGAAATGGACCGGCCGGGATTTTATATTTTCGGAGCTGGAAAGAAAGACGTATTTGCAATCACATCGATATTGCCCGCATAATCATACAGTATATTCAAATATTGGGGGGGACAAATTGTCCTTCTTTGAATATTGGGGGGGACGTGTCCCCCTGTCCCCCCATAGAATTACGCCTATGCATCAGAGTCAACAATGCTTTCATCATGGAAACTCTTACATGCAGAACACCATGTATGTTATGAATCTTACACGAAATTCATCTTCATCACAGTGTAAATGATGGTAATGGAAAAACGTGTATCATACAACCTGTTTTTAGCTTTGCCTTATAGATAACTAGCTCGTTAGCGAATCAAAAAATATATATTTTAAACTTTACCAATATCAATATGCTAGCTTGATAGTGAGTACTAAAATACATCTTATTTTTTTATATTCATAATGATAAAGTTCAATTTTTTATTACATGTGATTCTGACATGATGTCACTGCATGCACTGCCATAGACATGTATAGAAAGGCTAGATGGCTCAAGGCGGAGTCAGCTGTGTCGTCACTTGGCGGCCATCTTAGGTCAGGAGACTGCGCTGCTGCTCCCTGCTGCTGTGGACGGAAGGTGAGTGACATACGCCAACTAAAATGCTCGTAACTTGCTGAATTCTTGACGGATTTACAAACGGTTTGGTTTATTACAAACCTTATTAACGTGGCTATGATTTGTGGTGATGTCGATGTTTATGTGTATAATTTTTCACAAGTATGCAGTTAAATAGCCGCATCCCTGACGTTTATGACACACCAAGCCGTTTGAAAATCGGTTGAAAATTGAGCAAAATATAGTTATTTCAGCACTACATGCACAATAGACTTTAATGTTATAACTGGACGAG
Source organism: Leuciscus leuciscus (assembly GCF_965113295.1). Lineage (NCBI taxonomy): Eukaryota > Metazoa > Chordata > Actinopteri > Cypriniformes > Leuciscidae > Leuciscus > Leuciscus leuciscus. The sequence continues at coordinate 5,937,606 of NC_138735.1, read as the reverse complement.
CGGTCCTGTCCTAAGATGGCCGCCGTGTGACGTCGTCGGGTCCCATTGGCTCTCAGCGCCGGTAAGCCATCTAGCCTTTCTATACATGTCTATGTGCACTGCGCTCCTTCCTCTCCGCTCGTCTCAGGTAAACGATGCGTCTTCAGCTCAGCTGTCGGAGTCGCGCGTTCATGTGTTTTGGGGGCGTGGCTTTGGAAGGAGCCCAGAAGGGAGGGGGTGGAGTGAATGGAAATAATGAGCTGTCTTTAAAACAGTCGTGAGAGGTCTACAGACACTCGATTTTTATACTTTCTTTTTCAGAGTACTTAGATTTTAATTATGCATTGATATATATATAAAGTTTAAACAAATTTGGAAGAAAGTTTTTTTATACATTTTTTACCTACCCTGCCTTTAAGTCAAATCCTATGTGCGTTTGGCCGGATGCTAGTTATTTTACTTTATAAAGTTTTAAATGTGAATATTTTTCTTACACAAACTCACCGCTTTGCTTGAGGAGGCCTTTATTAACCCCCCAGAGCTGTGTGGAGCACTTTTATGATGGATAGATGCACTTTTATGGACCTCAAAACAGAAACATCCTTTCACTTCCATTATAAAGCTTGGAAGAGCCAGGACATTTTTTATATAACTCCGATTGTATTAGTCTGAAAGAAGAATGTCATATACACCTAGGATGACTTGAGGGTGAGTAAATCATGGGGTAATTTAAAACTTTGGGTGAACTATCCCTTTAAGCTCAGTTTTTGTCACTTTAGATTAGGCAGTGCAAAGTTAAATTCAATTGTTGGTTGTAGTTTAGAATCAGAATTCAGAGTACCTAACTAACCCAGTATCCTAAAACTTTGTCATGAGTGTTGTTGAATGATTGTTGTTGTTGAATGACTAATATGTTCCGCATTATTAATTTAATGCAGGGTCATGCTGAAGTTTGTCACAACAGATAATGGAGTGGCAACATCCAGCATTTCTCCAGAGGAACCGAGCAGCTACACAGGCACTGACACAAATGTCTGCATTTTATAATTCTAAAAGAGCTATAATTGTAAATAATTATGTTGTGTTATATAATAGTTATGTTTTAATAAAGTTCTATTCTGACACCTAATGTAGTCGTGAGATGTTGTTGTTTTTCCACTTTCATAACGTTTGGAGGAGATCCAAACTCCCACGACTCGTCCCATTGCGACCTGTTTTACTCCCTGACCGAGGGCATGCTCGGCATGGACGCACTGGCGCACAGCTGGCCGCGGGGCCTCCACAAGTATGCGTTTCCCCCAGTGAGCCTTCTTGCACAGACCCTGTGCAAGATCAGGGAGGACGAGGAACAGGTCATTTTGGTTGCCCCTCATTGGCACAACGAACCTGGTTCTCCAGGAAGGACCTCCTTTCTCAGAGACGGGGCACCCTATGGCACCCTCATCCCAATCTTTGGAACCTCCACGTGTGGCTCCTGGACGGGACGCGGCAGGTTTGAGTACCCTACCACCAGCGGTGGTGGCTACCATCACTTCCACTAGAGCATCGTCCACGAGACATGCCTACGCGTTGAATTGGAACCTCTTCGTCACCTGGTGCCCTTCTCGCTGAGAAGACCCCAGAAAATGCTCGATCAGTGTCGTGCTTTCCTTCCTGCAAGAAAGGTTGGAACGAAGGATGACTCCCTCCACCCTGAAAGTGTATGTTGCCGCTATCGCCGCACATCGCGACGCAGTCGAGGGTAAGTCCGTGGGAAAGCACAGACCTGGTCATCAGGTTCCTGAGAGAAGCGAGGAGACTGAATCCTCCTCGCCCTCCTCTCGTTTCCTCTTGGGACCTCTCAGTGGTTTAACTGCCCTGCAGAGTGCTCCCTTTGAGCCTCTGCAATCAGTGAAGCTTAAGTTACTGTAAATTAAGACAGTGCTCCTGGTTGCATTGGCCTCCATTAACCCTCTGAGGTCGGCAAACGTGCCGGCGCGTTTTGCTGGATTTTCTTCACATTGTAGCAAAATAGACTTAAATTACTCCGTCATTTATGGTCATACAGAAAAAAAAAATATGAAAAAAGAATCTGTGATATGTCTACTTTTGTATGTGTCCACTTACAATCAAATCAAAACATTGTGCTTTTGTAAAATAAAGAAAATAAACAGGGTGTGCTTTCTACCTCTCCGTCTCGGTGAACTTTTTTTTCTTGAGCACGTCTATAAACTGAAACAAAACTCAGCGAATACTTGTCCCACATTTATGAGACATATATCTTTATAAACATCCTTAAGTGTGTACTTTTAAATGATCGGATTCAAACTGAAAACAAATATTCTCTGTTTAAGTAATTTGTATAAAACCAACAAGATGTCCAGTTTCTGAAACCCTTGCTCATTAGTTTTAATTTGACCACGCCCACGCGCACAAAAGAGATTCACATGCAAATCTCCTCGTTAAGGAACGCGAACGCGCTCCTTACCTCAAACACAAAGCACCAAACTTCATAAGTCTCCGCTTTTCGTCGAGTTTGAAAGACACGCCGTGAGCTTACATTGGATTTACCTCAGAAGAAGAAGAACGCGATTTGAAGACAAGAAAGATGTAAGGTAAGAAATGTTTAATTATATTAGTTAATGTTATTGTTGCATAAACTTCACATTGCAGTTGAACTGTTGCTAGATATATGGTGAATATTATAATATTTAGACCCGTGTTTACTGTTAAATGCTGTGTTTGTGGATATCTGCTCAAACGTAGATATGTATAATATGGTAACCATAATGTTTCATTTTTTGGAGCGTGATGTGCGTTTGAATGTTTCATATTTTGGAGCGCGCTGTGCATTTGAATGTTTCATATTCAAAACGCGCTGTGCGTTTGAAAAGCAAAAACGCACCAAACATTAGGCTTCATGTTTTTACTCCAACCTCATTTCATAACATCATAACGAATGGAAACATTTGAAGTAACATATGATAATCAATATATTTGTCTCTATCGTAGTTATTACTGAAGTGCTCCCTTTTAAAGATATATAGGCTGCTATAGGTTATTGTTGTTATTATTATTATTTTATGCAGCACTGCGTACCTATGCCTACAAGGCACAACAAACCTGATGTTCATTATATATTGTTGGAAACATTTGTGTGTGTATTCTGTGAATTTTAAAAAGCAATTTTAACCAGAAAAATATCAAATCTATTCCCAAAATCGTGCAGCCCTATAGTTTCTCTTGATATCAGCATGGTCACAGGTTTTTTTGTTTTTTTTTTTGGGACCAGATGCTCCACTGATGAGTCCTGCTGACTCAAACATTCACATGAGTCTCTGTACATGAACATAGTAAAGTGAAAATCTAACACATTGGAAATAAAAGGTATGTACAATGTTTTTAGGAATGGCACAAACATCTCTGTCTTTGGATCATTGTTTTCAATAGTGTGCTTTTTTGTCATTTGTTGTGTATCTTTGGATTATGTTGTGTTGTAAATAAATCCAAACAATCCAAAAAGCCATTCTTTTTTAAATCTCCTCATTCTTTGTGCAAGGTTGTTCAGAATGATCGGGCCTGATAGCACCTAATAGGGCCGTTAGGGGAGTGTCTTTGTCTTTCTTAGGTGTGAAAAGCCATAAACATTCAGGATGTGTTTATGCCTACTCGGATAAAGCTTTCTTACACAAAACACATCTTACAAATTTTAAATCAATATATTGTCTTATCTGAATGAGCAGTCAGGATGATTTTCACATAGTTTTGAAGCAAATATTCCAGGCTACGTGATAGAGTTTTCAAAAGTTGTGTGAATAAATAATCAGTATGGGTTTCATGGCCTTATTTCAGTGACAATTGTTTTTTTCACAAACCACGCATAAACGTCTATCTCAAAATTACAAACTTTTACATACATGCTGCTGACATATTATTGTAGCAGAGTTTGTGCTGAATACAGTGTAATCAGACTTTAGCCATGAAAATGTCCCAAGTAACAGAAATAAGCACAAATGTCAGAGCATGTCAGAACACCTCCAGGGCCCAGAAAACACCTCAGACCCCAGAGGGTTAAGAGGGTAGGGGACCTGCAGGCATTTTCCGTTGACGAAGCGTGCCTGGAATACGGGCCGGCCTGCTCTCACGTGATCCTGAGACCCCGGCCTGGATATGTGCCCAAAGTTCCCACCACTCTCTTTCGAGATCAGGTGGTGAACCTGCAAGAGCTGCCCTTGGAGGAGGCAGACCCAGTCTTGGCACTGCTCTGTCCAGTGCGCGTCCTCCATGCTTATGTAGACAGAAGGGCAGTGTTTCAGGACCTCAGACCAGCTCTTTGTCTGTTATGGTGGGAAGCTGAAGGGAAAGGCTCTCTCCAAGCAAAGGTTGTCTCACTGGATAGTGGAAGCTATTGCTTTGGCATACCAGCAGCAAGGTCGAACGTGCCCCCTTGGTGTGAAGGCTCACTCCACCCGGAGTGTGGCTTCCACTTGGGCTCTAGCGCATGGCGCCTCGCTAACAGACATCTGCAGAGCTGCAGGCTGGGCGACACCCAAAACGTTTGCGAGATTTTATAATCTCCAAGTGGAGCCAGCGTCCTCTCATGTACTCGTTTCAACCAGCCGGTACTAGGATCTGCTCAGGTGTCTTCGCTTCCTCGCCATTCCACTCCACGGACTGGATACGTGCAATATTCTCCTCAGGTGAGCCTCCCCGAGAAGCCCTGAGTTCCTCCAGCACTGTTGACGTCAATGCCAGAGTTATGCCAGCAGCAGCTCTTGCGTTGGCTAGGTGCCACCATGTGTATGGTTCCCCCTTCTGGGCAACCCCCACATGTGTATTTCCACTGTAAGCCTCTCCGAGCATGTGTCTTTCCCTTGGCAAGCCACCTTGCCCCCCCGGGATTGAAACATTCCATCCTGTGGGCTGGACACCCCAGTGTTTCTCCATATGCAGCCCCCTCTCGGGTCATATGTGTATTTTGTAGTGCTTTGTAAGTGATCAGCAATATTTTTAAATCTATATGATGTTTAATAGGGATAATAGAGAGGCTTGTGAATTTAGTAGTTTTTAGAGAAAAATACTTCCTGTTAAGATTTGAATGTATTTTTTAACTTTTTGTCAAGATTTATAAAAAGAAATAATAAATTAGATTTTTGCATTATTATTACTACAGTCAAACCTGAATACAGAGAAAACATTTTGTTACATGTAACATCAAAATTCAATAAAAGTGTGTGTGTGTGTGACTGGGTCTGTCTGTTTTGCACTCTTGATGTTTTAGAGTTTCACCCCTTCATTGCTGTGCACTTTTTTCTGCATCGTGACTGATTTGTAGATTATACACACAAAAATATTCTGTGTTTACATATTTCTTGCCCATTTCCTATTCATTTTCTATGGCTACGAAGACCGTGAGTGTGACTTTTTTTTTTTTTTTTTTACGACCACTTAGCCTTTTCAAATCATGCCCTACATTTTTGTGTGTTCATATACCAAGTGCCATAAAAGTCACCGGGTTTTGTCCGATGAAGCTACAATTAAAAAAAAAAAAAAAATGTAAAACTTATTATGCTTCAGTAAAACCTTGTTTTTCAGGTTGGTTAAATGCGGTTACAGTATAATCAGTAACCTAAAATAATTTATTACATTTAAACAAAACCAGTTATTGTAGATGTTAACACATGAAGTACATTTTCTAAGTTGAACTGACTAAACATTTTTTTTTCAGTGAAGCACCACAGAACATAGTGTTCATAGTGTTCAAGGTTACTTATAGTTGTTTCTGCATATTTATCTAGGATTTTAAGAAGAAAAAAAGACAAACTTCAGTTTTAAGTATTCTCATAATTATTTTAGTAGTGGAGAAGCAGATAAAATGTCGAACATACAGCCATCTTGATGAGAACTAAGGTCCCTTTCATGTTCTCTTTTGTCTTGTTGAGTAAAGACAATTCTTTGCTTTTGAACCCATGATGGCGTTGCTAGCGCTACATAGTAGGACCTAACCTATTCACACTTTGTGCATGATTTCACCAACTGCAAATGAAATCCACATAACTTTTATAGTATTATCCAGAAATTATTTTTATCTACAATAAATAAATAATTTATATATAGAACAAAAAACTGAATTTGGTCTGATTGATATTCTGGTCCTCTCCCAGGCTCTATGGGGATTGAATGGTGGGATCCAAATAAGACCATTTCAGCCCCCCAGACCTAAACCAGTTCCTCGAAATAATAATTCTTCATCTACAATATCCGCTCATGACATGGGAATCAGTGAAGAGGATTGGAAACGGCTACAGAAGGCTCTGGACTGGCCCGGTCCAGATCAAGAAATCATTCAGCTGAATCAGAGCACAAGCCCAGTCCACTCAACATTCTCTATTGTGGGACTCAAGGAGAGTTACAAAGTGGGAGAAAAGATCTCTGTTACCATCACAGCCAGAGACCACAACAAGAACCTGAAAAGATATGGAGGAGATTTTTTCCAAGCAAAGCTATTCAATTCAAAGCTAAAGGTGTGTTTGTTTTATATTATTTTATAATATTTATTTTTATAAAAATTAAGACACTGAGTTTGATTAGCTGAGTTTCATTTGCCTGTTAATGGTTGATTTACATTTTATAATTAAAGTTTTATATGCTTTAAAATTGGATTTACTAACAGAAATTAGTTTTCTGCATTACACTTAACCTTCTCTATTCTTCTTGAAGGCGAGTGTGTACAGGGAGGTTGTGGATCACTGTAATGGGACTTACTCTGTTGCTCTTCTTCTGCCCTGGGAAGGTCAGGCACAAGTTTATGTACGTCTAGAGCACTCCAGTGAGCTTTTGCAGATTCTAAAAAAATACAGGGAGTCCTCATTTCCACGCAGCCACTATAATGGCTACTTTGAAGGGCCAGGACCCAATAAAACCAGGATCAGTGAAGTAGTACAATGCAATCTTAAGTGGGGTGCAGATGGAGGTTGGAGTAAAGGCGACTGCTGCTGTGAGTATAAGGATATAAAAACAGGGACGGTGTGGCAGTGTGAGAGACCAAAGAAACTTTCTTGTGACAAACTGGTTCATCACTCTACCGGAGGTTTGGAAAACCCATTAAATCCTTTTGAGAAGCAAATTTTCACAAAGTAAGTGGGAAAGGATTCTAAATGAATTACAGAGGAATTGTAAAACTAGAAAATCTGTTTTTTCTCCACAGGACATTAACAAATGTTGCTATTACTGGATACACACAAATCATAAATGTCCTTCCCAACACTACAGGCATTGGTATGTTCATATATCAGGACCGATATACCGGTAATCTAAAATCAAATGTAGTTAGTTGCAAGAGAATTAAGAATTTGCATAATTACGGCACAGTCTCTTCAGGTAAATGTTTCTTTGCTTTAGGCACAATGGAGAGATGCAGATCTGGCATGACAAAACCAGTTCCTGCAGGGTTTTATCTGAAAGACGTCTGGAAGTCTTTTGTGTGCAACACCCAGAAGTTCAGTTCTTCACAAATGGGAAATTGTCTTAAAAACAAGATCGTCTACTTGATGGGAGACTCCACCACAAGGCAGTGGTTTGAGTATTTAGAGAGAAAAGTGCCAGGCAAGTTGTTCATAAATGACATTGATGGGAGGGGGGCGGGGGTTTATTTAAAAATGTTCTCATGTTATTTAAGACTTGATGTCATAAAAGTAATATAACTGAAATATACAGAAGTCCCAAAAAGTATTTGGATACTTCATCAACAAATGCATGAATGTCTTGCAATTACATCCAAAATATTAAATCAAGTGACAATTGTTTTTAAAGACTTAAATAGGTCACACTTAAAAATTACACTAATTTTTTTCCTCATTGTAACATGTAATTGCAAAAATTCATAAAGAATTTGTTTGCATCTAATGCAATGACATTCAGACATGCAAATGAGTCAGTGTATCTTGAAGGGACAGTTCACCCCATAATGAAAATTCTGTTGTCATTTACTAATCAACATTCAAATGGGTGAGTAAATGACAGAATACATTTTTTTAAGTATACTATTCCTTAAGTACCATATTTCCATATTTCTAGGGTACTGCTGTGTACAATAAAAAACAGCTTTGCAAAGTTGTTTAAGACATAAATAAAGCAATGAGTCTAATGTAAGTTTTACTTATCTTATTTAGACATAAAAAGAATGGACCTCCACACTCCTCGTACCGGTGGACCCCTGATGGCTGTAGGGTTAAAAAATAATATCATTGTTCACTGGAGGCCACACGGTGTTCCTTTGCGATTTTCTAAAATGCTCATTACTGACTTGCATTATATCAGCAATGATATTGATGAAATAGCCGGTGGTCCTCATGCAGTCGTTGTCTTTACAATATTTGCCCACTTGGCTTATCACCCAATAACATTTTACGTGCATGAAGTGGCCAAAATCCGTCAGTCTGTTGTTGCATTGTTGAGTCGTGCACCAGAGACTACCGTCATCATCAAGTCTGGAAACACTGCAGGATTAAAGGTACAGTTGCTCATTTTCCAATCCTACTCCATTTTCAATAACTTTCTATCTTGTATTCGTAATATGGTACATTTGTCCTGTTGTCTTTATATTTAAAGTCTAAAAACACAAATATGCATGTGCTGAGGTGACACTTCATTTTCCAATTCATGCCAAATTCCATCCCTTAAAGGTGTTTCAGTCATATTTTGTCATTACAAACCTGTATGATTGTCTTCCATGGTTTTGCAGAATGAAAGTGGATGGGTACCAGAGTACAAGAAAAGTACTCCATATGACTCAAGCACTATTCCATGTTTCAGAAGGCATATGATAGTTCTGTGAGAGAAACAGAATGAAATGTAACGTTCTCGGTTACTAATGTAACCTTGGTTCCCTGAGAGTAGGGAACGAGTATTGCGTAGCTAATATGCAGTGGGGAATATTGAATACTCCTCGAGAATATTGAAGCCTATATTTAAAACGCAGTGCAGCTGCACAGCGAGCATCAGCAGAGCGATAAGCTCGCCCATTGGCTTTGCTGCGGCAACTGCACAAACCTATGGCGGCTCTGACACGCGAACCAATCAGGTAGCTTGGCACCCAGCACGTCAGAACCCGCCAGAAGGGGCGTGGCTTATAGCTATAAAAGCCCATCATTTTCGCCATAGCATCAGGTTAACCCTCTGGGGTCTGAGGGGTTTTTGGGGTCCTTGAGATGTTCTGACATGCCCTGACATTTGTGCTTTTTTCAGTTGCTTATAAACATATTAACCCTCTGGGGACTAAGCCCTTTTTGGTCCGTTTTCTCTATTTTTACATTTGGGCTTATAAACCATATGTAATGGAGATGGAACACCATGTGTTTGGCATCTATGCATTCAGAAGACCCTAAGCTAACATAAGCATGCATGTAATGTGTTTATAAAGGAAGTATGAGTGAAAAATGTACAATAATCGAGAGAATTTCAAAAACGAAAATTAGATTTTTGTCATTTATTACTGAAAATCACACCTCACACAACAATAGTGAACAGTTTTTGAACCAAAAAAATATTTGTCAAACCCTTTGCTTGACAGCCATTTGTAATTGTTCAATCAAATGTGTTAAGAACAATGAAATAAGGAACTTTTTTTTACAAACAGTCGCAGGCGTGAAAAAGCTGTCTGCTTCGAACTAAATGAGAACTGCTTGCTCTGAAGAACAGACACACTCACAACCTGGCAGATTTACTTTGCAGTAATTGTTCCAGAGCTTGTTCTGCCGTAAATCTTTTACTGCTTGCCATCATAAACGTGCTAAAACAATACAATAACAATGCTATTTAAGTTATTCTGTCTCTCTCTTATATAGATCTCTGTGCGCTCTGTAATACTCCGCTCCGTTCGCTATCTGTCTCATTCTCCGTCCACATGACGCTGTTTGTTTGTACATGTTGAAGGCTACAGAGTCCTCTGATTGGCTAGAATACGTCATGGTAACCTTCCTTTGATTGGGTAAAAAAAAAAAAATCCTCCCAGCGGCAATTTTTCCATTGGTGGAATTTGCCTAACAACATCGATTTCATTGGCCTTTTTATGCAGTGGTATTGCGCAACAGCGAAGTGTGTGTATAATACAAACGGGATATCACTGTTTTCAGCGGAATCTGAGGAAGACGGCAAAAAAGACCGCACCTCTCTATCATTAATAGTTTTGAAGATAATTGCACATTTGTAAAAGTATGCCATTTTGGGCGGTACCGCCCAATTCGTCCCCAGAGGGTTAATGGCAAAGGTATAATTACACTCTATTTAGCACAAACAGGGCTACCATAATATGTGAGCAACATGCATGTACATAACACGAGATCTCGCGAGATTAAAACGCGACGAGATTTCTCGTCGAGGTGAAACTTTGTCTCGTGAGTTGTTGTGATGTCAGTGATGGAGCGTGAGGGTGAAATTAGTATTGAAGATGCCCTTGCCACTTTTAAATCATTTGTGTGCCGGGCCAATCACACACACACTCCGCCCACACACACTCACTGTCCCTCGCTCACTCACTCACTCACTCGCGCACACACACACACACACACACACGCTCACTCGCGCATGCACACTCACTGTTGCTCGCACTCTCACTCACTCGCGCACTCTCACTCTCGCTCGCACTCAACCCGTCGTGGAGGACCGTTAAAATTAAACATGCTAGTCTTTCTGTCGTGATGTCCTGAAGCATCGCAGACGCGTAGGTTATCGCCCACTATGACACACTATACGAAATGAAACGATCGAATCTTGCGTCCCGACGCCCGTTGTCCGAATCTCCACGAAACGGATCGTGCCAAAATCGTGCTAAAATAGTGTAATCTGAACCAGGCAGGTAATAAACATTTGACCTATCACGCAAAGAACCTATTAAAGCACTAAGACATGGGAACAGTATAGCTAACATTCACATATCACAAGTCATATCAACATCGCAATATTAAACAATGTTATCGCACATCGCAGCTTTTCCTCATATCGTGCAGCCCTGCCCAAAGGTCTCAACTGCTGCCAGAAATCGTCGACATGCATATATTCTTGAAAAAGAACATGACCATAATCTTAGGCTGTTCTGTGTAGTTAATTTATCTCTTTTTCATGCTTGAAGAAAAAATTTGTTTCTGTTTGAACTTGTAGTTTTGAGAGAGCAGTACTTTGATTATGGATAAACACTGTTTGCATTTAAAGTGTTATTTCAGTTATTTATATTTATTTTATTTATACTGTTTTATTTTTTTATGTTTGATTTGTGGAGAGGAGTTAGATTTCTCATGTGAAATCGTACAGGGGAGAAGCCAGACGGTAGAGTTTATAGCAAAACATTTTGCAGTGTTTGCATGTCCTTTACTGCATAGAATTAATTAAAATAGAAGTAAAATAACATTCATTACAAGTTGATTTCAAAATGCACCTAAATTGTTTTGCATTTTGTGATTTTCAGTTGAATAAAATACTATTTTCCAATCATATATTTCATCATTGAGGATTTCTTAAAAATTGTGTAAAAATCTCGTCTTGTCTCGTTCTCGTGAACCCAATCTCGTGTCTCGTCTCGTGGAGTAAGCGTCTCGTCACACCCCTAATGTACATGTTTGTATTTTTGAGAGAATAATGTTTATGCATGGTTATTGAAAAAACAAAAAACTAAAGTTTCTGAAATAAGGCCACAAAACACATACTAAATATGTGTCAATAAGACTTTTGACTAATGGATGTCGTTGCCTAGAGTTTTTTCTTCAAAATGATGTGAAAATCATCCAACCTAATCATTCACATAACACAATACATAGATTTTTTGTTTGTAAAGGCCATATGCGCAAGGGGCGTCAACGATTCAACACCATCATGCATATTTAGTGATTCACACCTGAGGAGACAATGGGGCCCGCATACTTAATGAGCCATTCATTCAGGTGTGTCACCTATAGCCACAAGAAAGAATGCAAGAGCAATATATATATATATATATATATATATATATATATATATATATATATATTCTACCAAATTGGTTCACAGTTGGAAGCATGTAAATTGTATGAATTTTTTTACAAATTGTGCTTGCAAATTGTATAATATCCAAGTAAAACATGTCTAGTAATTGTGCAGTTAATTCTCATACTGTATTTTCAGTTTTGGAATATGTATCCTCTCCCCAAATTTGTCAATAATAAAACACAATAAAAATTATTTAAAGAAAAGGCTTATATTTACCTTTTAAAATTTGTTTACATCTACCTTGTAAATATATATTTTTTATTAAAAAGGTTACAATTACAACAACAATTGAAGTGTAATCTTTCTTTGTAAAAACTAAAGTATACATTTTATCATACATATTTCAAAGTTAAGGATTCATTACTTCGAATATAGCCTACATTGACAAAACATACTATATTTAACATATTAGCAAAAATTGGCAAACAAAAGCTTATTTGAGGTGGCAGATATTTTACAGTAAAAATGTGTAATGTGTCTTTCATTTGTCTGTAACATAGGTCTTTCGTTTTTATTATAAGGAATATAAATGTTAATTTGCAGTTTAATACGTTGCTTATACAAATACATTTTATTTCAACATATTTCAGTCGATTTTTACTCAGTATAGCAAAATAGTTTGCTAAAAGCAGATCATTCATTCACACACACACAGAAACGCAATTCAAATTTAAACCGTCTTTTTGCGAGTTGTGGTAAACAGCGCATCTCTGCCGTTCATTCATTCACAAACAGAAACGCGATTTACTTGAGAATGAAAAAAAACTTACTACAGTATTCCATCCGTTGCTCCTCGAAATACCAGCACTTCTGAGGTACATTTTCCATTATTATTATTCCTCACAGCGCTTCGAGACAGTGTAAACAAGTACAATGATCTGAATAAACTTGATGTGTTTTCTCGAGCTGATATGTGGGCGTTCACAGTTTGTATGGGATCGTCTCAGTCATTTGCGTTTGAATAGCGCGCGCTCTCCGTGGGCGGGGCAGATTAAAACGTAATGAGCTGAGATGAGAATGACTGACATCTCTCTCTTTTCATAAAGATTAAATAAACAGAATATGATTTTTTTAATATAAATTACTTCATTTAAAAGAAGAGAATTCAAGCTTCATGCCTGTGTGTCTGTATGCCTGTTTGACTGAGTATTCGCTGAGTTATTGTTCATTTACGGACGCGTTTCAGAATGGACTTCACTGACAGAGAGAAGGCAGAACTCGCTTCGTGTTTATTTTTCTTTATTTGGCGAAAAGCACAACACTTTGTTTTTATTGTGAGTATACACAAAAATAATACACATTTAACAGAATCGATTGATGTATGAAACTTGTTTGTAATATCAAAGTCAACAGAGCAAAATTAATCTCTTTTGAACTGATAAAAAAAAAAGCGAGCTGGTATCGCCGGCGATATCGCCGACCCCAGGGGGTTAAATCGATTGAAGCGAAGCACCTAGCAGATTGCAATAGTGCTGCAGGCTACGCAATACTCGTTCCCTACTCTCAGTAGTTAGTAACCGAGTACGTTCCCTTTTGAGAACGGTCACTTCGTGTTGCGTAGCTAATACGCAGTGGGGACGCAATGCAAAATGCCGCACATTAGCAACAGACTTTGTCCAGAACTGGCGCCCTGGGCGAACAGCCCGAGGTACACAGAAAGACACAAGCCAAAAATCAAAAACTCCCAAAGGGATATGAATCTCAGCAAGAACCAGACATGAGTCGGGTCCTTATGACATATAAGAGGTCTGGAACCTTCTGGCCCCTTTGAGGAAACGAACAACAAGGTCATTTTCCCCCAGTGATTGGCCCACTACAGTGCATGGAGTGGGAGCGTCCCGTGTGTAAAAGCTCTTGAAGAAAAGAGAGTATCACTGGTACCACACACGAACGTGGGTCGAGGTCCCTAGCTGCGCACAAGCTGGTGAAAACTGACCACTTCAGAGCATAGAGGCGCCAAGTAGAAGGCGCTCTTGCCTCAGTGATGATATTTAGTACTCCTTCTGGGAGGTCCCAGGATACCCGTTGAGGGGCCACACATGGTGGGCCCACAAATCGGGACGAGGGTCCCAGATCTCCCCGTTCACCTGCGTGAGGAGGTCCTTCCACACAGGTATCGGCTAGGGGCTGTGTTTGACATCTGCATCAGCGCTGGAAATCAAACTTTGGTTCTCCAGAGGGGGGCTACTAGAAGGACCGCGCATCTGCTCTCCCTGATCCACTTAATGACCTGTGGTATCATCGAGACAGGGGGGAACGTGTAGAGCGCATGGGCCAGCGCATCCCTGTTCTTTGTCTACCTCCACCCTTCCGAACACACTCCAGATCAGATGGACCGTCTGATGGTTGAGAGACCACTCCCCCTGGGAGTGCGTGGTTTGTAAAAAAAAAAAAAAAAAAAAATGTCACTGAAATAAGGCCATGAAACCCATACTGATTATTTCTTCACAAGACTTTTGAAAATTGTATCACGTAGCCTAGAATATTTGCTCCAAAACTATGTACAAATCATCCTGACTGCTCATTCAGATAAGACAATATATTGATTTAAAATTTGTAAGACGTGTTTTGTGTAAGAAAGCTTTATGCGAAGAGGCGTGATCACGTCATTAATATGTATGGCTTTCACACCTGAGAAAGACAAAGACACTCCCCTAATGCCCTATTAGGAGCAATCAGGCCCTATCATTCTGAGCAACCTTGCACAAAGAATGAGGAGATTTAAAAAAGAATGGCTTTTAGATTGTTTGGGATTTATTTACAACACAACATAATCCAAAGATACACAACAAATGACAAAAAAGCACATTATTGAAAACAATGATCCAAAGACAGAAACCTTTGTGCCATTCCTAAAAACATTGTACATATCTTTAATTTCCAAGGTGTTTGATTTCACTTTACCATGTTCATGTACAGAGACTCATGTGAATGTTGAAGTCAGCAGGACTCAATGGCATCTGGTCCCTTTATCTAAAAAAAAAAAAAAAAAAAAAAAAAAAAAAAACCTGTGAACGTACTGATATCAAGAGAAACTATAGGGCTGCACGATTTTGGGAATAGATTTTATATTTTTCTGGTTAAAATTGCTTTTTAAAATTCACAGAATACACACACAAATGTTTCCAATAATGTATAATGAACACCAGGTTTGTTGTGCCTTGTAGGCATAGGCTACGCGCAGTGCTGCATAAAATAATAATAACAATAGCCTAAGCAGCCTATAAATCTTCCAGAAGATTTCAGTAACAACTACATTAGAGAAAAATATATTGATTATCATATGTTACTTCAAATGTTTCAATTTCGTTATGATGATATGAAATGAGATTGGAGTAACATGAAGCCTTTGTTTGGTGCGTTTTGCTTTTCAAACCCACAGCGCGCTCCAAAATATGATACATTGATACATATGATACATATCCACAAACGCAGTATAGTAAACACGGGTCTAAATATTATAATATTCACCTTATATCTAGCAACAGTTCAACTGCAATGTGAAGTTTATGCAACAATAACATAAACTAGTAATTAAGAATTTCTTACCTTACATCTTTCTTGTCTTCAAATTGCATTCTACTAATTCTTATGAGGTAAATCCAAGTGAAACAGCAGAGCACAGCACAAACACAGTCTTCCAAACTCGATGAAAAGCAGAGGAGTAAGTTACCGAAGTCTCTGATTCTCTGTTTTGAGGTAATGAGGTCGTTTACAGCTCTGCGTTCGTCGCGTGGATCATTTGCATGTCAATCGCTCGTGCGCGCTTGGGCGTGGTCACAGAGTTAATTAGGACGCGTTTGAGAAACTGTACATGCCGCTGCTTTCATACGGATTACTTCGAATATGTGTTTTTTAAATAATTTACATACTTTAAAAATAGAGGGCCCTATTTTAACGATCTGAAACGCAAGTGTCAAGCGCAAAGCGCAAGTAACTTTGTGGGCGGATCTCCGGCGCTGTTGCTATTTTCCCGGCGGGATAAATGACTCTTGCGCGCGGCGCAAATCTAAAAGGGGTTGGTCTGAAGTAGCTTCATTATTCATAGGTGTGGTTTGGGTGTAACGTGAAATAAACCAATCAGAGCGACATCTCACATTCCCTTTAAGAGCAGGCGCGCTTGTTCTAAAGCGGATTCCTATTATAACGGCGGATTTGCCAGGCGCGCGCCAGGAGCGGTTCACAGCCGAAGAGACCGACATTCTCGTCAGGGACATTGGGGATGGAGAAACCCACTTAAAGGGTTAGTTCACCCAAAAATGAAAATTCTGTCAGTAATTACTCACCCTCATGTTGTTCCAACCATGTAAGACTTTCGTTCATCTTCGGATCACAAATTAAGATATTTTTGATTAAATCTGAGAGTTATCTCACTCCTCCATAGGCTTCCAGAGGGACCGAAACTCGCCGGCCAAGAAAGTCAGTGAAGAAAATGTTGAAATAGTCCAAGTGACTACAGTGGCTCTACATTAAGTGTATCATGCGACGACAATACTTTTTGTGCGAAAAAACAACAAAAATAACGACTTTATTCAACTATTAGTGTTCTTCAATGTGGGCCTCTGACGAGAGTTCACGGGAGCGCCACGACGCATGCGCGAGAACTGAGATTACGGCGTTCTTCTTCTACTACTACTTGTTACTGGCTGCTCACTCCTTAGGAGTATTATCGCCATCTACTGTACAAGATGACGTCCCGACATTGCCGGGAGCGCAAAACGGTCTGTTTACAAGCAGCTGAAGACGCGCGCTGTATGTAAAACTGTATTCGTAAATATGTCCGCAGATTTCGATGTAGATTTGAATTTTTTTTAACCAACCATACTTATTCGAACCAGAATACACAGAACTACAAGAGATGGAAGATGCTGCAACACAACAGCAGTCTGCTTCTGAAAGACAGAGAGCATTGGACAGCTGATGGTGTAAATGTAATCAGTGCCAAACGATGCCTGCTGAGGCCATCCTTAAAAATATTTTGGTTTGCCGTAACAGCCAGGCAATATAATCAGGACATGGAGGCGCCCGCGCGCTCGTCTCTTAAATGAACCGAAACTCTACATTGAATCTTGAAAAAAAAGAAGAAAGAATATAGGCTATATATAGACCGACCAACCGACCCCTTTTTTTTTTCTTTTCTTTTTTTTTGGCTGTTACGGCAAACCAAAATATTTTTAAGGATGGCCTCAGCAGGCATCGTTTGGCACTGATTACATTTACACCATCAGCTGTCCAATGCTCTCTGTCTTTCAGAAGCAGACTGCTGTTGTGTTGCAGCATCTTCCATCTCTTGTAGTTCTGTGTATTCTGGTTCGAATAAGTATGGTTGGTTAAAAAAAAATTCAAATCTTCATCTACATCGAAATCTGCGGACATATTTACGAATACAGTTTTACATACAGCGCGCGTCTTCAGCTGCTTGTAAACAGACCGTTTTACGCTCCCGGCAATGTCGGGACGTCATCTTGTACAGTAGATGGCGATAATACTCCTAAGGAGTGAGCATCCAGTAACAAGTAGTAGTAGAAGAAGAACGCCGTAATCTCAGTTCTCGCGCATGCGTCGTGGCGCTCCCGTGAACTCTCGTCAGAGGCCCACATTGAAGAACACTAATGGTTGAATAAAGTCGTTATTTTTGTTGTTTTTTCGCACAAAAAGTATTGTCGTCGCATGATACACTTAATGTAGAGCCACTGTAGTCACTTGGACTATTTCAACATTTTCTTCACTGACTTTCTGGGCCGGCGAGTTTCGGTCCCTCTGGAAGCCTATGGAGGAGTGAGATAACTCTCAGATTTAATCAAAAATATCTTAATTTGTGATCCGAAGATGAACGAAAGTCTTACATGGTTGGAACAACATGAGGGTGAGTAATTACTGACAGAATTCTCATTTTTGGGTGAACTAACCCTTTAACTTCGGTTAAACAGGCGTATGATAATTTGGGTAAATGTGTAAGCTAGATGTTTGCTTTTATAATAAATCGTCTGTCTATCTATCTATCTATCTATCTATCTATAATGTATGATTTGAAAAAATGAAAACTGCTGCTTCTGTGTAGATGAGAGAATCAAAGTGCGCGTTGTGCACACGCTACATTGATTATGGCCAAGCATGCGCCCTTAAAATAGCATATGAATAACATGCGCAACACGCCACTGACTTGAAAAAATTTTTTCCTGGTCAGTGGCGCAATTGTTTTCTAAACCTGCAAAATAGCATGAAGGAACGTTTGCGCCGGAACACGCCTCCTCTTTGCGCTGAACCACCCCCGGGAGCGCAAGTGTATTTCCTAACTTACCGACGTGCTTCTGTGGAGGGAAAAGTCCGCTTTGCGCGGGTGCAAAATAGGAATGATACATGCGTCGGTGTACAAAGTCAATTGCGCTGGGTGCAAGATAGGGCCCAGAGACTCCAAGCGTTGTATAGACATGCGTTTCAAGTCTATGTGACAAACATTCGCTGAGTTACAGGTCATTTTCTGTCGCGTTTCAGAATGAGTTTCACATTGAGAGAGACGGCAGAACGCGCATCATGTTTATTTTCTTTGTTTTACGAAAAACACAACATTTTGTTTTTATTATGAGTGTACACAAATAAAAGAAGACATTTAACTTTTTTAATGATGTACAACATAAGCATGTAAGATCAAAATCAACAGAGTATTTTTAGTCTCTTTTGCACTGATCTGAAAAAAAACGAGCCTATCGCGCCGGCGCGATAGCCGACCTCAGGGGGTTAAAGAGAGCTAACTGCGTTCGCAGCATGGAGATGGGCATGCTCTCTCACTGAGAGCAGCCTCTGGCAGAAAGTGCTGCTTCCGTGTGGGCGGCTCCCAGGCACATGGCACACTCCGTGTGCCTGTCGGCATTGTGCAGGTGAGATCTGCACGACGCAAAGAGAGAAGGCGGCATTTGCAACAACGCTCGCGTTTTCTCAGAAATGTGGCCTTTTTACAAGCTGTGCGTCACGAGGCTAACACACAGTAGAAGTGAAAGGATATTGCGTCTACGCCGGATGGCCACAGGAGAACAGCGACAGAAGAAAAGCATTTTTTGAAGAGAAGAAGGCACTATTTCGGTGTAGAAGGCTCGTTCCAGCTGAAAAGGCATGATTCCACGGCGAAGACTTCAGAGTGAGGCAGTGACGTGAAGGTCGCTGAAGGAGATTAAATTGGATGCTATGGCGAAAATGATGTGCTTTTATAGCTATAAGCCACGCCCCTTCTGGTGGGTTCTGACGTGCTGGGTGCCAAGCTGCCTGATTGGTTCGCACGTCAGAGCCGTTTCGCCATTGGTTTGTGCAGTTGCCGCAGCACAGTCAATTGGCGAGCTTGTCGCTCTACTGATGCTCGCTGTGCAGCTACACTGCGTTTTTTTATAGGCTTCAATATGCTCGAGGAAAGGATTTTCCCCACTGTGTATTAGCTATGCAATACGAAGTGACCATTTTTGAAGGGAACTATTTTTCCCATGAAAAAATGGTCACCATTTACTGGACATTCTGCTATAAATAGCTTTTTTTGTTTAATAATAGAGACTAGTATAGAGCTCAGCATAAAACATGAGGAAACGTAGATGAATTAATCATTTTTTTAATTAACTATTCCTTGTTTTTCCCCTATTAGATAGGCCTACAAGGTCAAAGTTTAATGTCAGTTATAACAGGTGACACACAAAAATTTAAGTAACCTACTCAGCACTGTTTCTGGTAGAAAATGCAAACAATGTAGTTTATCTAAACCAAGTTAATATTAATGCTTGTAGTATTGTCTGTTACTGATCTGTGTTGTTACAGGATATTTTTCAAAGTGATTGGTATACAATGCAGATGAATACAGTGATGCAGGAGATGTTCCGAGATATTGATGGAGTAATCTACTTCGATGTCTGGAAGATGACGTCCTGTCACTATCTACGTGAAAATATTCACCCAGGACCTGTTATTATTGCTAATGAAGTCGACATGTTGCTCTCATATATTTGTCCTGCCTGATACACTAGAATAATATTTTCCTTACTTTGTTATAATATACCAAGAAATGTATGTACCTACAGTGAAAAAATGAGCATCTGTAAGAAACTTCTGGTATACATATTGTTAAAACTTACCAAGCTTAGCACCTACCTGCTTAATGTAAACCTATATAATCTCAAAATGTATTCAGTTAAATTAAATTCATTATTATTTATTTTTAACCTCAACCTTTGGCTCCAAAAACTGGGGTAACTTTCAGGGTATGTAAATGGCCATAGTGGTAGATTCCGTGGTTATTAAATTGTATGTTATTATAATAGTGTATATAGGGTTAGATGTTGTGTGCTGGGGCATTCCAGATAGCAGGTTATGTGACATGCCCTGGTATGTTTAAGGGTAAGTAAGCTTAACTTTCGGTTCCAAAAACGGAGTTAACTTTCAGGGTATGTAAGTAGCCATAACCTGCTCCGGAGCAGGATCTGTTCCAGGGTTAGTTTACTTCAGAGGTGTTCAGCGCAGGCATGCTCTATTGATGAGGCTCCAGTGGGCGTGACAGATTGCGCACAATATCATATATATATAGTTATATTGATAGATAAAGCACTATTAAAACAAGGTAATGTTAATTTTATTCTAATATATAGCTATATTATTCTCACGCATCTTTGATCTCCGTTGATCAGACGTTTTCTTGTTGTTGTTTTTTTGCAACAGGACGATTTTCTTTGCCATAATGTATTTCTATAATAAAAGACATGAAATGATATGATATATATGATATGATATGATATATATTACCTTTCAAGTAATGTAGAAGCAAAATTACTAAACAAAATAAACTTTTACAGCCATGTTATCTTAAATTACAAACTGTAATTTAGTTTAATCAGTCTTTCTTTTTATTATATAATTAGCATCAATCAAACAATATAGTTCTTATTCACCGTGATTAAATATTATTAAACGAAAAGATTGAAAAAAGATTGCACAACCAATCAAATAGGTGGTCATATGCACTATGTAAATAAGCATTTAACAAAAGAAGAAAGAATTAGTAAGGCACACTTTTTCTTAGCGTCCGTTTCCTTGGTGACTCGTCGATTCGTCTCTGTTGAGAATGTCTTATGTGTTAACCACGAACATACCCTGAGTTGGATGAACTTACTCTCGGACGCGTTTTTGGAACCAGCATACCTCGAGTAAGCAAGGTTTGGGTGAATCAACCAGGGGTTCAGGGTATGTTTGACGGTAAGATAACCTTGCTTTCTGGAATACACCCCAGATGCCTTTTTTGCTTCCTTGAGAGTTACTTTGTTATTTAAATTTCTTCTAAACAAACCTTGTTGAACTGGAATTTAATATGTCTCCCATGCGGGGCAGGGCCAGGCACAATCTCTAACCCAAAATCTTTTTTTCTTTTTCACTGTTACTAGGCAAACGTTACATCTGGGATGTAACAATTGCGACGTATTCTCTGAACATAGTCAACTCCAGAGCAGGTTATGTTCCAGAGTTAGTTTACATCTTAAGTTTACTTCATAGTTATAAGAAAGAATTGTGTTTCTTATTTTACCTCAAAAATCATAAAACCAACATTTTCTCATCTCACACGCCTCTTAAATTGAAGTGTTAAATTATTTTAAACTGTTCCCTTTCGAGAGGTCTCTTGTATTGCTAAGGCTAGCTTACACTATGGGAAAACTCCTTTTCTCGAGAATATTGAAGCCAAATCTTTAAAACGCAGTGCAGCTGCACGAACCTATGGCGAGGCGGCTCAGACATTCGGCTGCCCTGAATGCGACATGATGGATCTCTCCACCCCACGGGCTCGACTGGCCATTTT
Source organism: Leuciscus leuciscus (assembly GCF_965113295.1). Taxonomy (NCBI): domain Eukaryota; kingdom Metazoa; phylum Chordata; class Actinopteri; order Cypriniformes; family Leuciscidae; genus Leuciscus; species Leuciscus leuciscus. Next base: position 5,915,810 of record NC_138735.1, on the reverse strand, counting down.
CGCCGACGACGACACTGCGCTTCCCGCTCTCTCTCTCTCCCTTTACTCGAGCTGCGCAAAAAGAAGCGCCGTTCACAAAGGATGCCAGAGCGCGGACAGAGACGAGCGAAAACACGCCAGCCCAGTGTGCCTCGCTCTCTCCTGAGGAAACTCCCTCGCCGGTCCAGTTCACGAGCGCCATTTTGCATGTCATGCAGAGCCCTCTCGAGCTCTCTGCATGTCCCAGACGGACACTATGAGTGAGTTTCACAACGCTCGCTGAAACTGTGTCACTCACATTGGCGAAAGGAAGAAAGAGAGTGTTTGAGTCCCACCGAGCCCGGACCAACCTCCATTTCTAACACATTTCCCAGTCCTCTCTTAGTTCGGGCGGCTGGAAATGTCAATATTGCAGCTAAGGTGCCTGTTAGAAAACATGCACACCTGCAACAAATGCCGTTTTTACAGGTGACACAAAGCATGCCACTCTCTTCTCTGCTCGCGCCAACTGTTTTACGTCATTCTCAGTGTGGCTCAGTGGTGGAATCTGAGGCTTTTGCGCCAGAGTTGTTCAAATCCTGACCTGTGTTCAAATCCCGGCTCTGGCAGCAGGTGAAAATTCTATAACATCTGCTCTCTTCACTGCGCTCGCGGCCAGCTTTCTTACGATACAGAAAGCGACCCCGCCCCTCGCGCCCTCCCGTTCACAACAGCGGGGTTAGAGTATTAATGAGCATTGAAAACATGTGAGCCCCACCCCGCCCCGCTCGCGCTCCTCTCAAAAGATTTAAGAGGATGTTGGGTCTCATGGCCTCAGCATTATCAGTACTCCAGCTAGGACTACAGCACATGCTTCCTCTTCATCGCTTGCTGAAACCCTGTGCACGTGGCGATCTGGCCACTTACTAATCAGAGGGAGTCATGGCTGCATCAAAGCCCTGACTCCTTGGAAAGCGGCCGACTGTTATCAGTCTGGCGTGAGTATGGGTGTGGTTTCAAATAGAAAAGTGATCTCGACAGACGCCTCCAACCTAGGTTGGGGGGCCCTTTATGAGGGCAGGCCCATCTCTGGCCTATGGTCAAGCCCGGAGAAGCGCCTACATATAAACTGTCTAGAGATGAGAGTGGTCACTCTATCACTGAAAGCTTTTCTCCCATATCTAAGAGGCCACCACATCCTGGTCCGAATGGACAACATGGCAGTGGTGTCTTACATAAATCGCCAGGGTGGTCTCAGGTCAAACAACCTGCACGCCATGGCCAAGAGTCTCATTCTATGGGCTCAGCACAACCTGCGCTCGCTGAGGGCGGCGCATATGCCAGGCATTCTGAACCAGGGTGCGGATATTGGGCTTAGTCAAGCGGAATACCCATTGAAGATATCTGTGCGGCAGCTGGCTGGGCCTCGCCATCCACATTTATGAGGTTTTATAACCAGGAAGTTCCCGCTTTGCAAGCTAGGGTTCTTTCAATTCAGAGTGTGTAAGCACAAACCCCCTAAACTTTGGGCCCGATACATATCTGGTCCTGGTTAATCTCGAACTACGGTATTCATATATGTAGCGCCCCCTAGGCCTATCTCCTAGTACTAAAGGGCGTTCCTGGGATCTTAAATTAATCCTAGTAAACTGTATATAAGATATAGAATTCTTGCTGAATTCCTGTTTAAATGTCTGTTTGTGTAACTTTACATGTGCTTTGAATAACTAATAAACTTTTAAACCATTTTTCATTTATTTATTTATTTATTTGAGCATCTGAGTTCCACAAAGTTCTACATAGTAACAAGTTCCAGCACAGTAGTCAAAACTAAAGAAGGATACATGCGCAATGAATAAGTAAATAAATAAATAACAATGTGGATATGATGCTCAAAAGGAGTAGGCAGAAGCTTAAGCTTATTGACGCCTTCCCCCTTTTATACATTTGAGCAGTAGATACATTTACTATAATCAAAAAGACAATTGACATATCTATGTTGTCCTATTCCAGTAACTATACAATCAACAATATTAACTCACAATCATTCTGCTGATTCCAAGACAAGGAAAAAAGACTCTTCAGTAAGTACAAAGACCCATCATTACCAGTGACAACTAGTCACCAATCTTTTAATTTGATCTTTTGTTCCTTATTGTTATGAATTCAATACATTCAATGGCCACAATTGTTTATAATTATAAATAGTTTAATTATATTATTTTTATTATCTTATATTATCTGTTATAGTATGCCAGTCAAAAAATAAAATAAAATACAACATAAATAGATTGCTCTGCAGCTAATTCCCTTTCCACACTTAAGGACATTCTTCCGTCCTGTACTTAGACAGTATGACTTGTTTGTACTTTGATTTGAATTGATAAATGAATGGGCACTGCTTGAGCCCAACTCTCAGGTTATTCCAGAGCCTGACACCACACACAGACACACACATACTTTTCCTCGTAGTTCTGAAAGCTGGTACTTTAAGTTGGCCATAACCTCTCAAATTGTAACAGCTATCTCTTTTTATAAATAGTTTTTGAATATTTGCTGGTAGTAGGACCCTATTTGCTTTATACACTAATTGTGCAGTATAGAAATCAATTAAGTCCATGAATTTAAGCATGTTACTTTGTAAAAACAGTATATTTGTATGTTCAGGGTATCCTACCTTATGAATAGCTCTGATCGCTTGTTTTTGGAGTATTACAAGGGGATGTAAGGAACTTTTATAATTATTACCCCAGACCTCAATTCCATAAGTTAAGTATGACAAAATAAGACTGGAATACAATATATACAGCGCCTTATAATTTAAAACATACTTAGCTTTGTTTATAATTGCAATATTTTTTGCTATCTTCCTTTGTATGTGTCCAATGTGTGATTTCCAGCTCAGTTTGTTGTCTATCGTGATTCCCAAGAATTTGATTTCTGTTACTTTTTCTATTTTAATACCATTTATATTTATCAGTAGTTCAGGATTTTCCTTATAATTGCCAAACATGATCATTTTTGTTTTGTTTAGATTGAGTGATAATTTGTTTAAATCCAGCCATGTTTTAAATTTAGCTAATTCCTGATTTACATCCTTTATAAGTCTATTATAGTTATCGTTAGAATAAAATATGTTGGTATCGTCAGCAAATAACACAATTTTTTATAAATCTGATACTTTAAATATATCATTGATATATAAATTGAATAGCAAGGGTGCCAGTATAGACCCTTGAGGCAGCCCACAAACAATGCTCATACATTTTGATTCAGTGTCCCCCATTTTAACAAATTGTTGTCTCTCATTTAAATAGCTTTTAATCCAGTTCCCAGCAACTCCCCGAATACCATATTTTTCTAATTTTTGAACAAGGATTGAGTGATTGATGGTATCGAATGCTTTCCTTAGGTCTATAAAGATTCCAACAGCATGTTTTTTACTGTCTACAGCACTGGTGATTTCTTCCACAGCATCAATAATAGCCATAGTGGTCGATCTTTTAGGTCTAAATCCGTATTGCCCTTCGTTAATTAACTCATGCTTCGCAATAAATGTATCCAGTCTGCTGTAGAACGTTTTCTCCAATATTTTTGAGAACTGAGGCAGCAGAGAGACAGGCCTATAATTTGTAAATATATGCTAACTTCCGTTTTTAAATAGCGGTAACACTTTGGCTATTTTCATTTTGTCTGGAAAAGTTCCAGTTTGGAATGAAGCATTACATATGTGTGTTAAGGGTTTCACAATATTGTCAATTATTCTTTTTATCAATCTCATATTAATGTCCAAATAGTCCATAGATCATTTATTTTTACATTTATTCACAATAGTTTTGATTTCTGTCTCACTCACGTCAGAGAGGAAGATGGTTTGAGTGTTCCTTTCTATAGCTGAATCCACCATTATGTTATTACTGCTTGCTGGGATTTTGGCCGCTAATTCAGGACCAACATTTATAAAGAAATCATTGAACTTATTGACAATGTTTTCCATATTATAGTTTTCAGTGTCATTATCTATAAAATAATCAGGATATGAGTTGATTGTTCGATTGTCTCTTAACAATTTATTCAGTATACTCCAAATTCCTTTAATATTACTTTTGTTCTCATTTAATTTATTTTCATAGTATAATTTCTTGCTATTTCGTACAATGGTTATCAGTTTGTTCTTGTATACTTTATACCGTTCTTCAGATTCTTTTGTTTTTTTAATCATAAATTGTTTATATAAATTATTTTTCTTTTTACATGCATTAAGTAGTCCTTGTGTTAACCATGGACACTTTAATATCTGTTTCTCCCTCCTATATTGACGCACAGGGCAGTGTTTGTTATATAATGTACAAAATATTTCCAGGTAAGTATTGTTCACATCATTCTCCACAAGCACATTGGTCCAATCCTGGTTAGCTAGCTCACAATTTAGAGCATCAATAGACTTGTCGGTTAGTACCCTTTTATATGTATTTTTGTAATTGTCATTGTACAATGCAAATATAGGAAGAGGATCAGTTATGTCAGATATCATGAGTCCACTTACTTTAGTTTGATCCATAGCATTTGTAAAGATATTGTCAATGAGTGTTGCACTATGTGAGGTAATTCTACTAGGTCTGGAGATAGATGGGAAGAGGCTCATACTATACAAAGCATTCACAAATTCATCAGTGGCATGATGGTTGTCATGATTCATCAGATCAATATTGTAATCACCACAAATAAATAATGTTTTATTTACAGTAGAGAATGTTCTCTCCATCCATTCTGTAAATATTTCAATGCTAGACCCAGGTGATCCATAAATACAACTAATTATAATATTTTTTTTCCTTTCACAAATTATTTAAATTGTTACACATTCAAGTAAGTTATCAACTGATACTGCCATTTTTTCAATCATTTTAAATGTTATTTTATTGCTTACATATAAAGCTACCCCACCACCTGCTTTGTTTTTCCTGTTCACATAATTTAAGGCGTAACCTTCCAATTCAAAATTGTCAATACCTTTTCTTTCATTAAACCAGGTTTCTGATATTGATACTATATTAAATGGAGTAATGGATTGTTGCAAATACTCTTTAATACTACTGAAGTTTGTGTACATGCTTCTGCTATTAAAATGAATTATTGATAGTTTTCCTTTGGTGTTAACAGCATTGAAATCATTTTCAGAATAGTAGCGGCAGTCAATGTTAGTATCTAACAAAAACATAGTGTCAGGATCTCTGTTATTCTCTGGGTCATAATCACTGTGTTCAGTGACCTCTTGTGAAATGATCTGATTTTAAGTTCTTGTATACATGTAGAATGTTTTGTTGTTACCTCTGAGATGTCACTCCCGTTTCAGTCATATTTGGCTAGCTCCTCCATGCTTCTGACAGCCAACACCTTTGCTTCCTCCGGTGGCCCATTTAGCTTAATGAAGATTTTACAGTTCCTCACCCAAGTGCTCTGGACTTTGCCTTGCTTTCTCAGGATCCTGGCTTTGCGTGCTATTTCCCCGTTCTTCCGTGTTAAGTGATCGTTCATGAAGACATTAGTCCCCTTTAGTTTTCGTCCTTGTTTCAGTAGATCAATCTTTTTCTTCCTGTTCGCGAACCTCATAATTACCGCTGGCGGATCGCGGTCTCTCCTCCGCGGGATCGGGTGGCAGGCCTCGATGTCATCCACGTCCAGCGTTATTCCTCTGGACTGTAGGAGGGTCGCCACATGGTGATCTACGGAGATCATGTCCTGCTCGTCTGGCTCTGCACCCGTGTTAGCCACCGCTTTGGCATAAGACCGGGGCTTAACTTTCAGGCCAGTCACGATAACAGCGTTCACTCTGGAATACTGCTCCAGTTCGTCCACCCTCCTTTCCAGGTCAGATATTCTTTCTTCCTTTTTTGCGTTTTGCCTTCGCAGCTCTTTGACTTCCTCCATCAAATGTAGGAGTTGTTTTTGTTGCTCTTTAATGGCGCTGGTTTCACCTGATAGGAAGTCGAGTGACTTCCTGATTTCTCCGATATCCTCCGTCATCGAGGTCTCTCTGGGTTGTTTATGCAGCTCTTTCACTGCGTTTAGCTCCTCTGTTAAGGAATCCAACAACTTCTTAATTTCATCCATGTCTTTTTTAGGTGGCATAACTGGTAGTTACACACGAGGGGCGCCTCTTTTGCTACCGCCACACTCCTCTCAATCAGTCGGTACCTGCTGCTCTCGTTGACGTCACAATCGACACTGATGCCAAGTCCATTTGCCACATGTCCCACCACAAGTCCAAACCACAACCCTGTATACTTACTTGTGTGTAACTGACTTAAACCATATTCACATGAAATATCATTTACATATTAAATCTATAACCCAATGATATCTTACACTAAGTAAATACTCAGAACTCAGTTATCAAAATGTTAAATAAAATAGCGTTTACTGAATAAATAAAATATTAAATTCACCAAAAGAATGAATTCTCAAGATAAACAAAAAAAATATATACAAGTGTATTAAATGAAGAAAAGTATTCAACAAATACTTACTAAGCTTATTGAATAAAATTAAATCACCTCAAACCTCAAGTTTGAATTATCCTCAAAATGTAAAAGAAATCAAAAAGTTACATGTACCTCAATAGCCTCAAAATGTAGTAAGAGCTTAGAAACTTGTAGGCTACATTAACCTCACTTTAGCTAACATTCAACAGTAGGCTAAAATACAGTACATAACACATCAACATGAAACACACACGCGGGCCCACACGCGCACACACACACTCACACGTGATTCACCCCACCCCAGTCCTAGCCGGCAAATGAGCTAAAACCTAACCGTTGCAGGCCTGGAGCGACGCGTGTGTTCGGTGTGGCCAAACAAAATGACCCCTTCACTCCCTTTGGAGCAAGAGAAACAATTAAAGATACCTTAATCCCAAGTGAGAATTATCTTTCGTCGAACTACCGCACCGTCACGGGCAGGCAGTCTCTCACACGCGATGTCCATGGACTGGAAATCACTCACACGACAGGCATCCTCACAGCGGCGAGATGTTAGCTTTGGCAAACGTCAATAACTACAAAATCTTCGGTTTCCAAGTTCACAATTCAGTCCGATTGTGTGCACAAAACCTAAACAAAGTCCAACTGGCAAATATACAACGTTTGTCGCGTTCTATTTTACAGTTTAACCACTACAGCATGGAGCAAGTCATCGACGCAACTTCTCCTCAGCTATTCAGTCTCTCTCCTCCCGCGGTTTGCGACCTTTCACCTCACATGTCATTCCATGCATACAAAAGTCATATAATAAAAAAAATTTTACCACCAAACATCAAAATATTACATGTTACATTATACATTTCACTTTACCAATGAAATCCTTTAAACAAAAACTCTTAGAATAAATGTAAACACATAACTGAAACAAACACAATTGTATATCAAACTACAACTCCCATAATCCCTTACATTTACTCAAAATGAATAGAATGGAGATGAACTACAATAAATTTGTTTCTTAAGCTTACTTCTAAATTAAAATTTTTGTATATCTTTAAGATAATTTCTTTAGTTCTAATGTACAATTATGAACTTTATGTAATCTAAGTTATTTAGCACTTAGTTAACTTAAATGCTTTTTAGCACTGTGCTACATATATATATAAATGATATATACATTATAAAAGTTTGGCCCTCATTAAGCCCATTCCTTGTTTTTCCCTAAATGAAGCCCGTCACTGACCGGCTTATTGGGTTCATACTTTACTCTTTTACACCCTCAGGCATCTTGCCTCGTGCTACTGTATGGAGCGAAGTTAAGCACGCACAGGGTTTTGAAGGGGGTTCCCAAAGAGTAAGCTAGCCTCACGTAATACAAGAGACCTCTCGATAAGGAGCGACTCGGTTACTAACGTAACCTTGGTTCGCTAAGATGAGGGAACGAGTATTGCGTAACCCACCATCCTCTGTGCTTTGATCAAGGGATCGCTTAAGTCGATTAAACCTGAGTTCCTTGGCGGGGAATGGGTGCGTTATAGCCTTTGACCATGCCCATTCTGGCGGGCTCTGACATGCTAGGGCGCGAAGTGTCCTGATTGGTTCGCGCATCTGAGCCGCCTCGCCATAGGTTTGTGTAGTTGCCGCAGCACAGCCAATGACCGTACTCGCCGTTCATCTATGTATGCTGTGCAGCTGCGCTGCGTTTTAAAGATTTGGCTTCAATATTCTCGAGAAAAGGAGTTTTCCCATAGCTTAAGCTAGTCTTACAAAATATTCGTTCCCTCATCTCAGGGAATCGAGGTTACGTTAGTAACCAAGTCGTTTTTTAGTTTAGTCAATCTTTGTCATGTCTGTCTCGGGATTCTTTGTACCTCGCTTAATACATATGAGATGATTTGACAAATGCCAGATCTTCTAATTGTGACAACTGAAAATTAGCTCATTTGTTTCTTTAAACGAATTTGCAGATTTGATTAAAATATCTGGATTAAGTTATCTGAGATTACTATGTGTCCTTGTGTTCATTGGAAAGGGCCGATATATCGATACTCAAAACCATGATCAGCAATGCAGTGATTGGCTGGGGGCAAGGCAGAAAAGTAATGACAATCATATTAAAAAAGAACATCACACACCTGACGAAAAACTTGAATTTCTGGACCTGTATAACTAAACAGCCAAGCGATCAAAACAGCATAAAAGTTATAATAATAGATAAATGAAATCTAGTATTTGTACAGCCTTTACATTTTATTTCAATGTTGTAATTAGCAATTCATTTAATTTTAGATTTGTTATGTAACAGCATTAATTAGTTCCCTTTTGATACTGTTCTGACTATTTAAGTAGTCATTTAATTTTGGTTTTATTTAATTGGTTAAGATGCATAATGTGACTTAGGTTAGAGGTCGTGGTGACCATCTTAGTTTTCACTTCACCACAGTAGTGATGCAGCAGCACATGTCTCTCTGATAAAATATATATTCTTCTGTTATTTCATGCCAAAGAGGCCATTGTCTGTAATTATGTATTATTTAATATAATAAAAAAATAAATTAAAAAAAAGAGTATTTCATAGGTTTTAAGAAAACATTTGCTATCCATTTTCAAAGAAGATTTGTTATCTTTCTTTTATATATTAACACTAGATTGTTTTCTCTCTTACAATTGACTTTTATTCATACTTAATACTTAATGTACATTTTCAGTTTGTATTGTAGTTATTACAAAAATTTACGTTGTGGGACTGAAGATTTCAAAGTAAAACACGTTTCGACTTTTTCTTTAACCCTGTTTAACTATCTGTTGAGGTGCAACCTACTTGCATCAGGGACAGAATAGTGAAAAGACGGAGCTTCAATCCAATGGAAAGACGGAATCTCTTCATTCAAGCTACAGAGTCTGCTCTCAAGTGAATGATCTCCTCATATCTAATTTCTTCTGCATCGATCCAGTCTTCAACTTCGAGGTACTATCTATGCATTATATGTCATGGAGAGTGAAAGAAAATCTGAGACTGAGAAGATACTGAAAACTAGATCTGTTGTTACACGTTCAACAACACATGGATGAAGGAACATCACCTGCAGCTCAACCTGGCAAAGACTGAGCTTCTCGTCCTCCCTGCCAATCCGTCTCTGCAACACGACTTCACTATCCAGCTAGACTCATCATCAATCACCCCATCAAGGTCGGTCAGAAATCTTGGAGTAACAGTTGATGACCAGCTGACCTTCACAGATCACATTTCAAAGACAGCTCGATCATGCAGGTTTGCACTGCACAACATCAGGAAGATCAGGCCTTTCCTAACTAAGCATGCAACACAACTTCTCGTCCAGGCCCTGGTCATTACTAGGCTTGACTACTGCAATGCTCTTCTGGCTGGACTTCCATCATGTGCAACTAAACCTCTACAAATGATTCAGAACGCTGCAGCTCGTCTTGTCTTCAACGAGCCCAAGAGGGCCCACGTCACTCCTTTGTTCATCTCACTGCACTGGCTACCTCTCTCTGCTCGCATCAAGTTCAAGGCACTGACGCTTGCTTACAGATCTGTCACAGGCTCAGCTCCGTCCTACTTTCACTCACTCCTACAAGTCTACATCCCTACCAGAAGCCTTCGATCGGTCAACGAGCGACGTCTCGTGGTCCCATCCCAGAGAGCCAAAAAATCATTTTCCAGAACATTCTCATTCACAGTTCCATGCTGGTGGAATGATCTCCCCACCGGCATCCGGAATGCAGAATCCATGACAACATTCAAAAAAGAGCTGAAAACTCTTCTCTTCCGTGAGCACTTAACCGCATAAAAAAATAAAAAAATAAAAAAAAATATATATATATATTCCTGTAAATTCTCGCTTATCGGGCTTATGCTACTCTGAATAATGCCTGACCTTCGTATTTTGAGCACTTCTTGCGTTGTTTTTTGCCTCTTCACGATGACTTGCTTAATTTAGTCCCAATTTGTAAGTCGCTTTGGACAAAAGCGTCTGCTAAATGACTAAATGTAAATGTAAATGTAAATCATCTAAAAGGACATCGGCTAGCATGGCTGCGGCTAAAGCACGAGCTAGAGCTGAGGCAGAGCGTACACTTGCATATTATGTCAAGAAAGAAACTGAAATGAAAGTAGAAAAAGTTTGCATGGAAGGCAGTCTTACAGCACTAGAACATGAAAAGGAGGCTGCTGCCGCTATGGCCGAGGCAAGAATATTAGAGGAGGCTGTAGAGAGCATGGAGGAAGGCAGTTATCGTTCACATAGCCCGATCGCTCCTGCTGCAGACCCTGTGCAGCGCACCAGTGATTATGTGGAGCAGCACTCAAATCACTCCATTGTTGTTGAGTGAAATAAGTTTAGCCACTCCACCTGTTGATTTCATATACGGAAGTGAAAACAAGCAGTTAACGGAAAGCTCTCATAGGAGCGTCCCACCTGATTTTGTTGAACGGGTCAATGATTCAGTCTCAAAGTCTAACGCTATCATGTATTGAAAAGCCTCAGTCTGCCACGTACAGTCCAGTTAATTACTGGCCCCTTGCACAGACTTACAATGCCAGCGCTCCTATGCAGTCACCTTCCCACAGAGAAGTTGAAATTAGTGATTTAGCAACTGTCGTGAGATCGTTAGTTCCGGGCTCACAAAATTCGACGATCACCCAGAAAACTACTGGGCTTGGAAATCTTCTTTCTTAAATGCCACCAGTGGGCTCAAACTCACTTCCAGCGAACAGTTGGATTTACTGATTAAGTGGTTAGTGTCACGGAATAGATGATCATGAGACGAGGATACAGATGCAGAGGAAATTTATTGATGACATGCAGACAGGGTAACAAACTCAAAACTCAGAGACTCCAGGAACAAGAAACTCGGACAACGAACCAACACCAGACTATAAACACAAGGAGGCTAAATAGGGGAACAAACAAAGGAGGGTAACGAGACAGACAGTTGGGACAAATTAACCAATAATCAGATAACAAGATGGGAGGGGCTAGACAATAGACACGAGCACATGGCCCAAAATAACAAAACACCCATGTGCAGCACAAGACAGGACAGGCATGTGACATTACCCCCTCCCTACGGAGCGGCTCCCAGACGCTCCATAAGACCAGGGCGGGACGGGAGGGACAGACCAGGGCGGGACAAGGGGAATGGACAGTTCAGGAGTCCAGGGCGGAGACGACAGTCCATCGGGCGGCCAGGGCGGAGACGACAGTCCATCGGGCGGCCAGGGCGGAGACGACAGTCCATCGGGCGGCCAGGGAACAGACACCACCGGCCCAGGAACAGGAACCGGCACCACCGACTCAGGAACAGGAACCGGCACCACCGACTCAGGAACCGGCACCACCGACTCAGGAACAGGAACCGGCACCACCGACTCAGGAACAGGAACCACCGGAACTGGCACTGGAACTGGCACCAACGGCTCAGGGACTGGAACTGGCACCAACGGCTCAGGGACTGGAACTGGCACCAACGGCTCAGGGACTGGAACTGGCACCAACGGCTCAGGGACTGGAACTGGCACCACCGGCTCAGGCACTGGAACTGGCACCAACGGCTCAGGCACTGGAACTGGCACCACCGGCTCAGGCTCAGGCTCAGGAACAGACACCACCGGCTCAGGCTCAGGCTCAGGAACAGACACCACCGGCTCAGGAACAGACACAGGCTCGACGGCGGCCATCTTGTCAGGGGACACAGGATCGGCAGGTGTAATGTGAACAGGCTCGGCGGCGGCCATCTTGTCCGAAGACCCAGGCTCGGCAGGCATGACGTGAACAGGCTCGGCGGCGGCGGCCATCTTGTCCGAAGACATAGGCTCAGGAACAGTCTCTGGCTGGGCAGACGTGACGTGAACAGTCTCTGGCTGGGCAGACGTGACGTGAACAGTCTCTGGCTGGGCAGACGTGACGTGAACAGTCTCTGGCTGGGCAGACGTGACGTGAACAGTCTCTGGCTGGGCAGACGTGACGTGAACAGTCTCGGGCTGGGCCATCTTGTCCGAAGACACAGGCTCGGCAGACGTGCTGTGTCTCCTCCACGCATGCAGTACCACTATAGCATAGAAGAGATGCACGGCCCTCCTGGCCATGGCAGGACTGATGATAGGGAGTTCTGGGACCACCGGAACTGGGACCACCGGACTCGGGTCCACCGGAACTGGGACCACCGGAACTGGGACCACCGGACTCGGGACCACCGGAACAGGCATGGAGGAAGTCTTCCTTCTCCTCCTCCGTTTCGGGACCACCGGAACTGGGACCACCGGACTCGGGATCACCGGAACTGGGACCACCGGACTCGGGACCACCGGAACAGGCATGGAGGAAGTCTTCCTTCTCCTCCTCCGTTTCGGGACCACCGGAACTGGGACCACCGGAACTGGGACCACCGGACTCGGGACCACCGGACTCGGGACCACCGGAACTGGGACCACCGGAACTGTCACGGAGGGGTTCTTCCCTCTCCTCCGTTTCGGGGGATCAGCGGTGAAGGCTCTCCTTTCAGCTGACTGTCGTCAGCCGTGGTCCTCTCCTCCTCCAAAGTCCTTTGAGCGCACCTGGCGAAGTATTCCAATAAGGAAATAGAAGATCCTTTCTCCTCTCCCTGAGGAAAAATCTCACTCCGCTGTATCCACATAGTAGGCTGGTCCGTTCTGTCACGGAATAGATGATCATGAGACGAGGATACAGATGCAGAGGAAATTTATTGATGACATGCAGACAGGGTAACAAACTCAAAACTCAGAGACTCCAGGAACAAGAAACTCGGACAACGAACCAGCACCAGACTATAAACACAAGGAGGCTAAATAGGGGAACAAACAAAGGAGGGTAACGAGACAGACAGGTGGGACAAATTAACCAATAATCAGATAACAAGATGGGAGGGGCTAGACAATAGACACGAGCACATGGCCCAAAATAACAAAACACCCATGTGCAGCACAAGACAGGACAGGCATGTGACAGTTAGGCAGTCGGTCATCAGAATATGTGAGACGCATCAGGTCAGTGAACATAAGGTATCCTGACGAAGGGCTTAAATGGCTTGGGATCGTCTAGAGGAGATGTATGGATCCCTGGAGGTGGTTGAGAAAGCACTTTTTGACAAAATTGAGAAATTTCCAAAAATCAATAAACAAGATCCTCTGAAATTACAAGAGCTTGGAGATCTGCTAGGCGAGATTCAGTCTGCTAAAGCTGAAGGGTACTTGACAGGACTTTCTTATCTGGACACATCTAGAGGAGTCAATCTGATCGTGGAGAAGCTGCCTTATCACCTGCAAGAAAAATGGATTTATTGTGATAATGAACCTATTGATGTTGAAAAGCAGTGTCCTATACATAAAAACAAACCTCATCCTCTGAGACGTTGCCGTGGGTTTAGAGCAAAGACTCTAGAAGAAAGGCAAACACTGCTTAGATAAAACAGTGTGTGCTATAGGTGCTGTGCTTCGATGGTTCACTTGGCAAAGAACTGCAAGGCAGTAATCAAATGCAATTAATGTGAGAGTGACCGACATGTGTCTGCACTTCATCCTGGTCCTCCACCGTGGGCCATCAAAGACCCTTCATCAGATCATGGCGGGGAGGAGGATAAAAGCCCTTTTCCTACTGTAACTTCACAATGCACAGAGATTTGTGGAGACAGTCCAATACCCAAATCATGCTCTAAGATATGCCTGATAGGAGTATATCCTGAGGATCATCCAGAAATTATGGTGAAGATGTATGCAGTGCTCGATGAGCAAAGTAATAGATCTCTAGCTAGACCTGAGTTTTTTTATCTATTCAAAGTAAAAGGAACAGAGCATCCATACACTCTTCAAACTTGTGCTGGGGTAACAGAAACTTCAGGAAGAAGAGCCACTGGGTTTCAAGCTGTATCTATGGATGGAAAGACGCACGTGTCACTCCCAACACTTATCGAGTGTAATTATATGCCTGACGACATATAGATTCTGAGATCCCATCTCCCATCATTGCACACCAGTTCCCTCACTTTGAAATCTATTGCTCTCGAAATACCAGAGATAGATCCATGTGCTAAGATACTGCTTCTCTTAGGGAGATATATCATCCAAGTCCGCAAAGTGAGGAAACAGCGCAATGGTTTGAACAATTCACCGTACGCCAAAAAACTCGACTTTGGCTGGGTGATATAGTGGGAAATGTCTGCTTGGGGTCAGCACATAAACCTAGCACAGTTGACGTGTTCCGCACAAACATACTTCTCAATGGACGTCCAAGCCATGTCCTAATCAGATACAGGTGAAAGAGAAGCTAAGCAGTAAAGATCATGCCATCTCTTTACATGGCTGTCATTTTTACCCATTCACCTGCCCTGAGTACTTGCTGGGTAACACTATTTTCGAATGGACACAAGACGACGAAAAGATAGCCCCTTCCATTGAAGATCGAGCATTCATGAAACTGATGGACAAGGAAATGTTCATTGACAGCTCTAACAGCTGGGTGGCACCTCTTCCTTTCCGTATTCCACACCAACAGCTACCCAACAATAGGGACCTGAGTATGAAACGTCTCTTGTCACTCCATCAGACACTAAGGAAGAAGCCTCAAATGCAGGAACATTTCATCAGATTCATGCAAAGGATTTTCGATGCAGGTCATGCAGAATTAGCTCCACCTGTGAAGTAAAATGAGGAAGTGTGGTACCTGCCTATATTCGGTGTCTATATCCCTCACAAGCCAGGACAGATCAGAGTTGTTTTTGACTCTAGTGCACAGTACAAAGGCCTTTCTTTGAATCAAGTGCTTCTCTCAGGACCCGACCTGAATAACTCCTTGCCGGGTGTTGTGCTGTGTTTCCGTAAAGAAGCAGTCGCATTTACTGCTGACATTGAACAGATGTTCCATAGCTTTGTGATGAGAGAGGATCACCGCAACTTTCTCCGCTTCTTGTGGTTTGAGGACAATGACCCCTCTAAAGATGTCACGGAGTATAGGATGAAGGTCCATGTTTTTGGGAGTAGTCCCTCTCCCGCGGTAGCAATCTATGGACTTCATCGTGCAGCTCAACATGGAGAACTTGAGTTTGGAAAAGACGCAAGAGCCTTTGTGGGGCGTAATCTTTATGTGGATGATGGCCTGAAATCAGTGCCCACAGCTGTGGAAGCAGTTGATCTGTTGAAAAGAACTCAGGAGATGTTAGCAAGTTCCAACCTGAGGCTTCATAAAATATCATCTAACAGTCCTGCTGTAATGAATGCTTTTCCTGTGGAGGATCATGTGAAAGACCTCAAGGACCTCGATCTGGAAAAGGATACTCCACCTATTCAGATGAGCCTTGGTCTGAGCTGGAATCTTAAAACAGACACTTTCACTTTTCGTGTTGATGCAGAAGAAGTTGATGCATACACGTAGAGGTGTCTTAGCAACTGTCAACAGCATTTTTGACCCTCTTGGGTTGGCAGCACCTGTTACGATACAAGGAAAGTTCCTTCTTCGTGACCTGACAGCAGACACCAAAGACTGGGATGCCCCTCTACCAACAGTCAGGGAAGCTGAATGGGAGGCTTGGAAACACTCTTTGCAAGATCTTGCTCAATTTGAAATACCCAGAGTGTACTCAAAGATTTCGCTATCTTCAGCACAAAGGAAAGATTTTCACATTTTCTCAGATGCTTCCACAAAGGCAATTGCAGCAGTAGCCTACCTGAGAGTGATGAATGACAATGGATCATGTACCGTAGGGTTTGTGCTAGGCAAGGCTAAGCTTGCTCCACTGTCTGCTTACACTGTACCTCGATTAGAGCTTGGAGCAGCAATCCTGGCAGTAGAAGTCATTCAAGTCTCATTCAAGATGAGAACGCTGTAGAATTCTATTCCGACAGTAAAGTTGTGTAGTAGACGGTTTTACGTATATGTGAGTAATAGAGTCCAGCGGATTAGGAAATCTTCAAGGCCAGAACAGTGGCATTACATTTCCACAAGTCAAAACCTTGCTGATCATGCAACCCTTTCAGTGCCCGCCTCAGACTTGAAAGATTCCACATGACTTTCTGGGCCTGTGTTTCTTTCTCACCCTGATTCAGAGTGTCTTGAAGACAATCCATCATACAATCTAAACTGACCCTGATTCAGATGTGGAAGTACGCTCAAACCGTACAGATCTGACACCCCATGACTTTCCTGTTAAACTTGGCTCACATCGCTTTGAGCGCTTTTCGACCTGGAAATGCCTCTTGAAAGCTATATCTAACTTAATTCACATCATACATTCATTCAGACTCGAAACTGAGTAAGCAAGTACCTGTAAAAATGGCATATTTGTGACAAAGCACTCCCAGAGGAACTTTCACTGGCAAAAGTTGTGATATTACAATGTATCCAACAGGAGAGCTACCGTGTTGAGTTTGCTCGTCTTTCTGAAGGAAAGGAAATCCCAAAAAACAGTGGACTGAGAACTCTGAACCCCTTCATTGACCAAGATGGGCTTCTGAGAGTAGGTGGCAGACTCAAGCATGCTCCTATGGAACAAAGAGAAAAGCATCCTGTTATCATTCCTGGGAAAAGCCACATAGCCCTTCTCATCACGAGACACTTTCATGAACGGGTCAAACACCAAGGTCGCCTGTTTACAGAAGGTGCAATCAGAAATGCAGGATTCTGGATCGTCGGGGCAAGAAAACGCATTCATAGTGTGATTCATAAATGCATCATCTGTCAGAAACTAGAGCTGATGTATGGTATTTCTAAAGTGTTAAAAAGAAATAAAAACATTAACAATGTATACCGAATCTACCTGAAAACCGTGACCACAGAGCCGTGATACAAACCAAACCGAGGATTTTGTGAACCATTTCACCCTAAATAGATATGTATGGGGTCTTTAGGGATGACACAGCGTCGGGGGAAAGGTAACTGGCCAAAGGCTCTTCCACCCGAGGCATCATCCCATAGCCGTTCTCTCTCGCTCCCACAATATTGCTGTAATCTAATACTGGGGGGTTGGAAATATGAGATGAATATGGTTTGTTCCACGATTTACACAACGAGTTGTGTAAATCGGGAAAGAATGGCAAACCCTGGCGATGAGGTTGTTCTCTACGCTGCAAAAAAACAAAAATAAGCTGGCCACGTGAAAGGCAGGAAGCGCAGGTGAAAAGTGAGCTGGATGAGTGCTTCCTGCCTTTCATGTGGCCAGCTTATTTTTAACTGGTCCACGGCGTGAGAAACAACCTCCACCAGCTTCTCATATGCGGGGACAAGGAGTGGCGAGTCATCTCCAAAATCCCTGCCTTCGATGCTGATCAAGTCCAATTCCTCGGAAGCAGATAGCTTGAGCATCGGGTTCTCCGCTCGTGGGGAAGAAGCCTCTGGGCGGGCTTCCGCACGAGGTGGGAGAACATTGAAACTGGCAGAGGAAACCTGAGAAAGTGCCTCAGCAGTGTCAAGATTCTTTGCCAGATCCTTTTGTGAGATCCATCCTCAATGGATGCGGGACCCGCACCACGGGGTTCGTGAGCTAGGCCATCTTCATCAAAAATGGTCAGACGAGAGCTCAGCACCCGGATTGTAAAAGCTTCACAATCCGGGCAAGCAGCCCAAACAGTGTACACACAATTGGTGTGTGTCCCCACCCGTGATGTAACAAGGGCAGGGATGTACACACCACTTGTAGTTTTGACTCGCCATTTTATATATATATATATATATATATATATATTAGAGGTGGGCATAGATTAATTTTTTTAATCTAGATTAATCTAGATTAATTTTGAAATTAATCTAGATTAATCTAGATTAAAATGGCTCATTTGAATTCTGCCGAAGGCATTCAGAATATGTGTGCTACCCAAATAATGACTATAAAAGTAAGTCTTTGAGAACGGGTTTCTCAAGCCAGGTGGCGCATTAGACCAGGGGCTCATCTCCTGTTTCCAAAATGCATCACAAAATGCTTGAGAAAGCTGTTCTACTCATAGACTGTAAAAGGTTACTACTGTACTGTTACCGTCCGTAGGCAACATTAGGTAGGCCTATGTTATTATCAACTACTATAGGCTATCAATTAGGGATGGGCGATATGGCCTAAAATCTATATTGTGATGCAGCCTCTTGCGATAACGATATACAGTATATTATAATAAAACCATTTCAGAACAGATTACACAGACCCATGCTAAACAACTGCTAAATGTATTTTTTTTTAAAGGGTGTATGTAGTTTTGAGAACATATATTGTGCAAAACTGTAAGTATACAACATAATTTTGCAGATAAATAAAATTTAAGTACACTAGCTGCAGAGACTTAAGTAGGTCTAATGTTTATTATGGCTTGGAGCTTATGAAACCCCAAATTTAAAATTAGAATATTGTCTAACTGATGTCTTTTCAGTTAAAAAGAAACACAACAACGATTCTTAAAATCGAGATGATGTGCTACACCACTAAGCAAGGCTGGATTAGTACCCCCAGGGGCCCCTGGGCACTGAAGCTCATGGGCCCCCTCCCCTACCTGACAACCACACCCTCCAAAGGAACACACACCAGGTGTGGGATTTAACATGCCAATCACTATTGATCAAAAGCTGAATGACTAGTTCACAAGACAATGATACGAAATACATTTTTCTGAAAAGTATGGCTGCACGATTTGGGGAAAATGTCATATTGTGATTATTGAGGTCAATATTGCGATATGCGATTGCGATATAGTAAACAAATGGTTTCATGAGTTAACTTGCTTATTTCTCAAGTAAAATGCACACACAGATTAGTGATAATGCTGAAATTTGTAGCCCATTTCTCAACTCAAACTAGAATTTTATTAAAATAAATTCAATATTGTTATTTGTCTCAATAATACAAGAGTTAAAAATAAATGTCATATTTACCTGTGCCTGTCAAACAGGTAGACCTAGGACATATACCGAAATTGTCAAACTGCACTGCATACATTATAAATTAAATATAGACTAATCCTTATTATAGCAAAAAAAAAAAAAAAAAACTTTAGTCAACAGCAGTGAGTCATTTTCTCTGTTCTTTTTGTTCTTTGATTAACTTTACTGACAGAAAGCTTTATTGGCTGCTGTCTCTTTAAGACCAGCTGACGGAGACGCGGCTCTCGCACGCGCCTCATTCTTTCACAACTCTTGACGTTCATCATAAGACAGCTCTTATGTTATGAAGATACTCGACAAAACGGACATTTTGGCATAATTGTGTGTGTTATTGTAAGTTCAAGCACGAAAGATAACTGTATTCTGGCGTGCTGTCTGTGCGCACGATACTGGCGCGCGCGCGTCTTTCTGTGTCTGTGTGTGTGTGTGTGTGTGTCACAGTAAGACTTTTGTCTTGTCGCACATGAATTGTTTAAAAGCATTTGCATGAATAAGAGATCATATAATGTAATATACACTTTTTTAAAATTCTGATTGGATAATTATCAAGATCGAGGCAAAGCCTTGTGTATACTATTTTTTTGTAGCAGCGAACGTGGCAAAAAAAAAATAAAAAAAATATTGGAATGGGAATAATACGCGCGCTGGTATTCAGTGATATCATGTTTCGTTTTGAATTTGAGGTGGTAGAACGGATTAGTCATGTGTTAACTTACCGAACTGTTACCCCACACACTCTGTATATAGTTTGCTGCTGCTCGTCTGACGGCTTAAACCCGAACCAAGTCCAAATAATGGATGTTGCACCGATCTTTTTCACCAGCTTTCACTTTCAGCCGTGTTTACTTAAGATGACGACGAATATGCGTTGCAGCCGGGTTTACCTCGCGGCCGCGGGTAGATTGCGTCATCATAGCTTGTGTAGTATAGAGCCATCTCCCAACCCAACTTGGAGAATAGTGTAAGAGTTAAAAGTCTAGCACATTATATTAAAAGATTAATGCTGCTGTTATATTTGATTATTTCAATGTTAATTCAGCAGTATATATTTCTGTTAAAGTCAATGTTGTTGTGAGGACTTTTATTATGAGGCGGAAATACTGAGAGGGAAGTGAAGGAGGAGGAGGAGAGAGGAGAAAAAGTGGAAAGTAAAGAAAGGAAAGAGCTCGTCCGTGTCCGAGGGTTTTATTTATATTTACATAAAGTTTATATTTAGATTTAAGCCCCGAGAACACCCACAACAAATGTTACACTGGTGGCAGCGGTGTTTTTCGTCGGATATTCGAGTTTCTTTTTGTTATTAGGCTACTTCTCTTTCCGCCTAACGGTACATTCCGGCCGAACGCAGTCTGTAAGTTACATTACTAACGTTACTGTGATTTCAGCGAGACGCTGTGAACGTTAATGTGCCGCGAATAAACTTCAGTGATGTCAGACGAGGAAGCACAAGCAGCGCGGGAGCCCAATGCGCGGCCTCGCGTGCACACACACCAAAGGACATTCCTCTACCGCCGCCATTTCGCAACGATGGCTCTGAGTCTTTTCAGCTGTGGGCCCGTCGTTATGAGGTAATTCAAGAGGCTCGCTATAAAGATAGCGGTGTTGATTTGGATGCAGTGTTAGCAGCAGAGTTGCCTACTAGATTGCCACCTGAACTGTTCATTGTTTGGGACAATTTTCCATCTGAAACTCAGCACTCTTTTGCTGCAGCGAAAAAACAATTGCAAGATGCTTTTGGTCAGAAGGATGTAATTGCATCTTTTCAAACATTTCCAAATTCAAGTCACAAATTACCTAATGAACCAATGGAAGTGTATGCAGCAGACATATGTAGACTGGTCAAAGAAGCTTTTCCAGATTTTGAGCAGAATGCTTCTGAATACATGAAACTGTCACGATTTCTGGCTGGTTTAGATCAAGAACTCCAGATTAAATGTCATGAAAGGGGCGTGAAAACGTTCAAAGAGGCCTTCCAAGTCGCTACTCAAGCTGAGCGGGCACGCCAGGCCGCCAGATTGGTGCAGCCGTTTCCAACTGCAGTGAGAGGCGATTCGGCAGCACAGACAGTGAATGTTATTTCTGACACTGACACTTTTCTGAAGCAAGCGGTTATTGATCTAACTAACACAGTTAAAGACTTAAGTAAGGATGTTTCAGCACTGAAACTGCAGTTGCATGATGAACGCAGCCGATCACGCCAAACCCCATCACCACATCGGCACAGTCCAACAAGGTATTCTATGGCATGGAATGCGCCGTATGGACATTCACCAACCAGACGTTCAGATGCTCGTTCTCCTTCACCTGACAGCTACAGAAGATCTCCCAGCCGTCGCAGAGACTTTGGCAGACGACGTGACGACACATACCAGCATAATGTCAGAGTGGAGTTTTCGCCTCACCGTAGGGAGAGGTTCAAGGATGGCTATTCTCCAAAATACTCCACTACAGCCTGCCCCGACTACTACGAGGACGACAGACGGGGACAACGGAGTGACACCATGTCTTACAACCGCTCGTCATTTCAACGACGCAGTCCAAGCCCTCAGCACAAACGTGTCACCTTTGAGGACTACAAAGGCCATCATTACAGACCTCAGCATCCAAGCCTGGATCTTCAGAGTGGTCCACATGATGTCTACCCAGATCATCACAGCCATCATCAGGGAAACTTCCACTAGCTGATGCGACGGGGCACACATCAGCTGTTTCATTACCAGCCCCACACGACACCGTACAGATGATGACTACAGACACCAGCCATCCAGAGACTGAACACTGCCCTGCTACAAAGGTGAAGGACATTTGTACAGCACACATCAATGGCATTGTTGAAGGTACTGACATGCACATCATGATAGACACTGGTTCTAGTATTTCATTTATTAATGAAACTACCCGTATGGCACTTCCTTCATTGTGCAAAAGACCACTAAAGGGTAATTTTATCCTGTCAAAGTCTGTAACGGGTCAGAATCTAGATACTCTGGGAACTGTGACTGTTAACCTGAAATTAGGTGCACTGACATTACAGCATGACATGCAGGTCATCAGAAATGTGAATCAGGGTATCATACTTGGTTGGGATTTTCTCCAGAAGCACGAGGTAATCTTGCATGTTGGAAAGGGGTTATGTTGTCTTTATGATCAGACTTTACAATTGTTAAGCACATCTCAGCTTGCCCCTGCACATTGCACAGCTCAAATTACTGTAACTACTACCGTTCCTCCCCAGTGTGAGATGCATTGTACAGCTCAGCTTATACCGTTTGCTGTTAATGCAGGTTTAGCAGATGGTTACAGTGGGTTGCTTGAGCCATATCTATCTAAGTTGGATGGTATTGCAGTTGCACGCACCCTTACAGTAGCTAAAAATGGTCAAACTGTAGTGCGAGTCCTGAATCCAACAAATAGCCCTTTTGTACTGCAATCAGGTATGCAGCTGGGGGAATTCACTCCAATTAACCAAGATGACGTCGTTCAACACTCTGTATGCACTCAAGATTCTGTATGTAATGTGTCCACTCCTTCTACACAGGCACCTCCTCCATTTGAGATTCAGAGTGGGAATCTTTCTGACCCTCAGGTGAACGAACTGCACTCACTTTTGCATGAGTATTGTGATTTGTTTAGTAAGAACCCTACAGATTTTGGTAGTACAAATATTGTCAAACACAAAATCAATACCGACAATGCAGTTCCCATTAAAAAAACGTGCCTATCGTACTTCTCCTCCGATGCAAGAGTTGATTCAGTCACAGGTGGATGACATGTTGGCAAAGGGTATTGTGGAAGTCAGTCATAGCCCTTGGGCTGCACCCGTCGTCATGGTACGAAAAAAAGATGGCACCTGGCGCTTTTGTGTCGATTATAGAGGCCTTAATTCTGTCACCATTAAAGACGCCCATCCTTTACCCAGAACAGATGACACCTTGGATGCGCTTAAAGGTTCCTCTATATTCAGTACCATGGATCTTTCATCCGGATATTGGCAAGTGCAGCTTGAGGAGACAGACAAACCAAAAACAGCTTTCACTACTGGTCGTTCTTTATATCAGTTTACAGTAATGCCAATGGGTCTTGTCAATGCTCCGCCCACTTTTCAACATTTGATGCAGCTAGTGTTGCAGGGTCTGTCCTGGAAAACATGTCTTGTGTATTTAGACGATATCATCGTCTACAGCAAGAATTTTGCAGAGCATATTCAACATTTGAGAGAGGTTTTTGAGCGTTTGAAAGCAGCAAACTTGAAGCTGAAACCATCTAAATGTTCTTTTGCTCAACAGCAAGTGACATTTCTGGGCCATATTGTGTCTTCTGCCGGTCTTCAGCCTGATGTTAAAAACATTCAGAAGGTTAAGGAATGGCCTACTCCCGGAAATCCTACAGAAGTTCGAGCCTTCTTAGGCCTGTGCTCATATTACAGGCGTTTCATTCGCTGTTTTGCTCAAATGTCACAGCCACTGCATGCTCTAACTCAGAAAGCAAAGTTGTTTGTTTGGACTGAGTTAGAACAAGAAGCTTTCAATTCGTTGCGACATGCACTTACCAATGCTCCAATTCTTTCCTACCCAGACTTTTCAAAGGAGTTTTTGCTCTTCACAGACGCTTCAAACACAGCTATCGGAAGTGTTCTGTCCCAGATGAACGCTGACGACAAAGAAAGTGTCATCGCTTATGGCAGTCACATCTTGACACCTACTGAGAAACGATGGTCTACATACGACAGGGAGTTGTGGGCTATTGTTTGGTCCATTCGTCACTTCCGTCAGTATCTCATGGGTCATTCTTTTCGAATCATTACTGACCACAAGCCCTTGCTTAGTCTGAGAAGGATGGTTTTGGATGGTGATCCAACGGGACGTAGAGCAAGATGGGCTCTGGAGATCGACCTCTATGACTGGACCATTGAGCACAGACATGGTCACAAACACGCCAATGCTGATGCCATGTCTCGCCGACCTGAAAGGGAGAACAACATTTCCAATGACTTGGAGATCAAGCCTGTCCATTTTGTTTCTTCGTCGACGCAGACTGAGGTGGACGAATCACATCCTACTTCTGCACAACCTGTTTATTCTTTTGCGAGTTCTGGGTTTGAGTCTTCAAATTCTATGGTTTCTGCCTTTTCCAGCGTTACATGCCTGGGTATGCATAATGGCGATATGCTACAGGCTCAGAAGGCTGACCCTGTTTTAAGCATTGTCGGTGAATGGGTGTTAACGCAGAAAAGACCCCCATACACAACGCTCAAAGGTGCTGCTAATGGACTGAGACATTTCTGGAAAGACTTTGCAAGACTTACCTTTGTAGATCATGTCCTTTGTCGAAGAGTCAGACCTCCGCCAGGTGAACAGATTCTGCAGGTTGTAGTTCCAACTGCATTGCAGCGTAACGTGTTTGAGACTTTGCATGGTCATTCACTCACCGGACATTTCAGTGCACAAAAGACATTGCAACGTGCTCTAGTGAGATGCTACTGGCCCCATATGTCTAGGGACATTACTCTATGGTGCGCCCAATGTCAAGCTTGTGAATCAAGGAGACCACAAACACCTCATCAGCAGGCCCCAATGCAAAACATAGTCACAAGCATGCCTTTTGAAAAAGTTGCTGCTGATCTAACGGAGTTGCCCCTTACACAGAAAGGAAATCGGTATGTTCTGGTTGTAATGGATTACTTCACCAAATATCTCAATCTCTATGCAGTTACTGATCAACGTGCAACGACTGTCGCCAAGTGCTTGTTTGAAGACTATGTGAGCCAACATGGTGTGCCCCAGAGTTTGCACACTGATCAAGGCCGACAGTTTGATTCTGATTTGGTGAAAGAACTATGTTCCCTGCTTGGGATTCATAAAACACGGACATCTCCATATCACGCCATGTCAGACGGTATGGTAGAACGTGCCAATAGGTCCATAAAAGATCAGCTTGCAAAATATCTGTATACCAAAGGTGGGGAATGGGATGACCACTTAAAACAGGTTGAATTTGCCTACAATACTAGTGTTCATTCCTCAACTAAACATACACCTTTCTTCTTAGCACATGGGAGAGAAGCTCGCCTACCTGCTGACTTTCTTCTTGGTGTACCCTCAGCATCTTCCAGGGCTACACCCGGAGCCCCGGCTGAATATGTACACTCTTTGCTGGGACGGCTACGCTCTGCTTTTACTACCGTGGCAGATAATATCCAGACAGCGGGAGCACAGCAAAAGCATTACTACGATCGCCATCTCCGACATGTGGCTTATCAACCTCAGGATCTTGTATGGGTTGATCTTCCAGCTATGTCAAGACACAAACTCTCTCCGAAATGGACTGGTCCATACCAAGTTTTGAGCAGGTTGGACTCACCGACCGGTGACATTGGAGTGACATATAAAGTGAAAGATCTGCTTGATTCTAGGTCAAAGCCTAAAGTTATTCACTATAATCGGCTTAAACCTTATCGCTCCGTGTGGTCACCTGATCCATGTCCAGTTATGACATCCCCTTATATGGGACGCCCCCCACTTACGGCACTCTCAGGCTCCAGACCTTATGTTTTTCATGAGCCTGTAAGGCCAACTCAGCAGATTCAAAGGCGGGATGATACATTACCTCCTGTTCAGCCTCAGGTTGAAATTTCTGAGCGTTCTGGAACTGAATCCCATGTAGAACTTTCTGCAGAACAGCCAGCAAGTGTCATGAGAACAAGGTCAGGACGTTCTGTGCGTCCTCCATTACGGTATAGGGATGTGTAATGACTTTAAT
The DNA here is from genome assembly GCF_965113295.1 of Leuciscus leuciscus. Taxonomy (NCBI): domain Eukaryota; kingdom Metazoa; phylum Chordata; class Actinopteri; order Cypriniformes; family Leuciscidae; genus Leuciscus; species Leuciscus leuciscus. The sequence continues at coordinate 5,889,715 of NC_138735.1, read as the reverse complement.
ATCCATCTCCACATATTTTTGTTCATATTCAACTAAAATTCTTGAGTACAGGATTGTTTAATGTATAGTTGAAAGATTGGAGTAATGGCAACTAAGTTCAGAAAAACTGACACATTCAAAAAGTGTTATTTGTATTATGTTTGATTTATTCCTGTTTTCTGAAAATCTTGTACCCCCCAAAGTGTTTTGTTTTGAAGTACCAATGTAAGGAAAGCATATTTTGTTACAGATGTATTTTTTTTTTGGTATCAGGAAACGAGGACGTTTCTTTTCATAAGGGGGAAGTAGTGTAAGAGTTAAAAGTCTAGCACATTATATTAAAAGATTAATGCTGCTGTTATATTTGATTATTTCAATGTTAATTCAGCAGTATATATTTCTGTTAAAGTCAATGTTGTTGTGAGGACTTTTATTATGAGGCGGAAATACTGAGAGGGAAGTGAAGGAGGAGGAGGAGAGAGGAGAAAAAGTGGAAAGTAAAGAAAGGAAAGAGCTCGTCCGTGTCCGAGGGTTTTATTTATATTTACATAAAGTTTATATTTAGATTTAAGCCCCGAGAACACCCACAACAAATGTTACAATAGATTAACGGCGATATTTTTTTTATCGCGCGATAAGAGTCTCGCGTTAACGCAGCACGTTAACGCCGATAACGGCCCACCACTAATATATATATATATATATATATATATATATATATATATATATATATTGTTATGGAATATGCAATTATTCTATTATAATTATGCCTTTTGGTATATGAAGTACTTATGTGTCGTAGTAAACCACAATTGTAACTGTATTAAGAAAGTGGTTTAATAAAGAAAGACACCAGAAGTTGTTGTTAAACAATTTATTAAGAAAGTGTTATATAATGTAAGACACTTGTAATAATCATTGTAACCATATATTGAGAAAATGGTTAATGAAGAAAAACACTGCAATTGTTGTTGTAAAATCATTTATTGAGAAAATGGTTTATAAAGAAAAACACTGCAATTGTTGTTGTAATTGTTGTTGTAAAATCATTTATTGAGAAAATGGTTTATAAAGAAAAACATACCACACTGAATGTTGTAAGCATTTATTAAGCGATGAAGAAAAGGTCCAGAAGAAGGAGGACGAAGAGGCAAAGGCCTCTAATTAATGACCAAGTCGGGGGTTTCCAGGAGGGGATTACCAATGAACAAGTTTTAGGGAGTTTCCAGGAGGGGATTTATGAAGATGTCAAAAAGTTGATGGACTTTAAAAGGACTGGAATGACATGTCCAGTCAGACGCTGATTCACCAAGGATGGCCTCTCCGGTGTTAGATGCCTTGCCATTGTGCCTCATGAAGTTAAAAGCTTGTAAATTATTTGATTTTGATTTACTTTTATTTTTATTTTATATATTAGTACCTTTTATGTAAACTAGTTAATCTGTATTTAATAAAAAATATATATAATTGAAATTAAGAAGCTCGCCTGCCATAAGTCTCTGTTTTACAAAAGATTGAGCTGAACTAACCACGGAGAAGTCTTCTGTGATCTAAATATTGTAAGTATGGAAATTCAAATGCTTATTATTTAGGACAGATTTGACTTACTTTACCTAACCTGAAAATAATTAAAATAAGGTAAAAGGTGTTTAAAATTATGCACCATAAAACAATATATATATATATATATATATATATATATATATATATATATATATATATATATGCTTGTGACAGACAACATCAAATAAGACAGACACGTCAACAGAGAGTGCTTGCTGAAGAATAGAAAGCTAACTCTGTTGTGTGCCGGCGTCCCTTTGTAGCTTCCGTGTATGCCATCACACGTTACGTCATGAAGCAACACCAGTCACGATTGGCTTTGTTTCATTCATGCTTTAGAGGCACTACGCTGGACATTCTGGATTCGGACGGCAATAAAATCACAGACTAACTCCTGTAAATGTTGAAAATATCATACAACCCCATGATAAACAATTACCGTCTGAATAGGGCTCCGCGGACGGCGCCGTCTTTGATTTAGCACAACTATTCGCTGTATCGCTGCCATAGTTTGAGAAAATTCCCCACCACAATCATTCCCTTTAAATAGACTGCTAAGCCTTTAATGGCTAATGGTTTGCCAGCTGATGTACCTTTAGAATATAATTAAAAATGACTAACAACAATCAGTGTAATGACAATTTTATTCTTTGCATGAAAACACTTAAATTAGCCTAACTGAACACTGGGGGCCCTATTTTAACGATCCGAAATGTAAGTATCAAACGCGAAACGCAAGTAAATTTGTGGGCGGATCTTGGGCGCTGTTGCTATTATACCATCGGGATAAATGACTCTTGCGCCCGACGCAAATCTAAAATGGGTTGGTCTGAAGTAGCTACATTACTCATAGGTGTGGTTTGGGCGTAACGTGAAATAAACCAATCAGAGCATCATCTCACATTCCCTTTAAGAGCAGGAGCGCTTGTTCCATGGCGGATGGCTATTATAACGGCGGACTTGCCAGGCACACGCCAGGAGCGGTTCACAGCCGAGGAGACCGACATTCTCATCAGGGCTGTAAAAGACAGAGAAGTGATGTTGTATGGGGATGGGAGAAACCCACCCAAATAAGCTTAGATTAAACAGGCGTATAATAATTTGGGTAAATGTGTAAGCTAGATTTATTCCTATTTTTTTCACATCTTCATGGACACCACAATGATTTCCCTCATGTGGAATATTTTTCCTTGTAATTATGTATGGTTTGCAAAAATGGCAACTGCTGCGTCTGTGTGTAGATGAGAGAGGCAAAGTGTATGTGCGTTGTGCACACGCTACATTATGGCCAAGCATGCGCCCTTAAAATAGCATCTGAACGCACCACTGAAAATGCACCACTGACTTTAGACTAGGTTTTTCGTGGTCTGTGGCGAAATTGTTTTCCGGAACTGCAAAATAGTACCAGGGAACGTTTACGCCGGAACACGCCTCCTCTTTTCGCTGAACTGCCCCCGAGAGCGCAAGCTCATTCCCTAATTTACCGACGTGCATCTGTGGAGGGAAAAGTCCGCTCTGCGTCAGGTGCAAAATAGGAATGATACATGCGTGTTGTACAAAATCAATTGCACTGGGTGCAAGACAGGGCCCTGGGTGTATTACATCTTCAGAATTATATTCGTATAGACTGAGATGTAAAGAAGCTTTTTGCAGTGATGGCCACTAGCGGAGTGAACTGTTAACAGTGATAAGGTAAAGCTAAGAGTGGTCCACACCAACCTTCCGAACGTATTACTTACAGAAGGTATACTTAACTAAGAACGTTTCGGGAAACACGTATTAACGATAAGGTACAGCTTAAGGTATAACTTAAGAACGACGTAGTGTTAAGAAGGTTTCGGAAATCCAGCCATGCTTCCTAATGATATCTCCCAAGGATAGCATGTACAGAGTGAAAAGTGCATGTTAAAAAATCTCTTAATTTACTGCTACACTGTAAAAACTAAAGGAGCCTCAAATATCCTGTCGGATACTCAAGGAACTTCAAAATGTAATTTAAGTGCCTCAAAGCTCTTTCTCCTATAGTAGGGTTACTGGAGGAGCATTGACATTCTTTGAGGTTCTTGCTGGAACTTATGGGATCCTTTAAGCACTTTGTATTTAGTTCAGAGGTTCTGGAGTCACCTTTTTATTACCATGAGACCTCGAAGTGCTTTGGGGGAAAATAGAGGAACTTGAATGCGATAAAAGGGTTATTGGAAGATCTTTTAACATTTAAGTGGTTCCTGGAAGATCTCTTATGTTAAAGCCAGCATCTGGAGGAATCCAATGGTTCTGTGAGGCCAGAATGAGAATATTATTATCCTATTATTATTATTATAGGCTACTTAAGTTTGATTCAGTAAAGCCTACATACCCAGGTGAAAAAAGACGTACTATTAAAAATGTACTTGAGTGTGTTTTTAGTATGCCTACAATACAAATATACTTTAATGCATTTTTAATACATTTAACAGTAGCCTACGTCTTTTTCACCTGGGTAGCTTACATTTATTTAGTATCTATAGGCCTATTTTGTTGATTAATTTAAACCTTAAACAACAACACTAAATTATAATTATATTAATAAGAATTCATTCATTATTATTGAATAAATAATAGTAATAAAATAATAATTTTTACCTACTTCTTCATAAATTATTATTTGAAGAAGAAGAACTAGGAGGAGAAAAGTTTTATTCTGTCACGAAACTGCTGCTATTCCTCTGCTGTCGTCACTTCAGTGATCCTCGCGCTGCTCGCGCGCAATCAAAGCTCAGCTGATCGACGTCATCGGGTTTGAAAGTAACGGCTCCTCTCATCAAAGCTTCCTCCGTTTGATCGGCTCTCCGTTACAAGGTTTGTAAACTCGCCAAATAAATATAAATACAGAGTCTACTCACTATATATTCAAACACACATATATATAAACTAAATTGATTATACATTACTACTTTTTTACAGTGTTTACCACTCTTTTATTGCACAGTATCTGGTATGAAGGTTTTAGCCGCGATGCTAACTACGTTGATCTAATGTAAGTTAATGAACAAATGGAAATGATTGACTTATTGTCTTAGATTGATTTAGTCATTCAATTCAACATATTCTGTAAAACTGTGTCTTCAAATTGCTGAGATAGCCTAACTAATGTAGCTGATTCCTGCTGTCGTCATTGGCGTTTGTTATGAATAACAAAAGCAGGTTAATATAGTTTGGTCTGTTTTTGTTTAGCCTAACTTTACTTACTACAGGTGCCCTCATTCTCTCAAATACCATTGTAAAGCCATTTACTGGTCAATAAATATTATGTTGTGAATAATCAGCTTTGTTCTTTTGTTTCCCCAGAACAACCAGTACATTTCTAAAATAATCTGAACATTTCAGAGGCAACATTGAATTACAGTAAGTTACCTATACACCACATGCAAGTACTTTATTACTATGAACTTTCTCTGTGTGAAATTGTATTGTTTGACTGTGTACTTTTTTAATAAGTTATTCTCTGAAAATCTTCCCTCATGCTCTCAAATCTCATTCATGTTACTCAGAAAAATAATATCACAGGTTTGGAGCTAATAATGCTATGCATTTTTTATAGGCTATACCTTAATCATATGCATTTGAATATACGACATTTGAACCCTGAATTATAACTTAAAGTTTAGTCTTTTTCGACAAAAAAAAGGAAAAAGCTATTATATGACTTCAGAAGACTTACAACACAACCCATAACACATGAGTTGTGAACTCATTGACTATTTTTAGGATCTTTTCTGGGACATTTTTGGAGCTTAACCATTTTTACATAAATTGTTGCATTGAATTGAACTAGACAAGTGTACATAAGAATAGTTTGAATGAATTACAAAAAAAATGTATGCTTGTGTTTCATGCAGTGATATTGAATGGTGACGGGTTGCATTATGCCTGAGATCTGCTTTCGGGTTCCACAGACAGAAAGTCAAACAGGTTTGGAACGTCACAAGGCTGAGGAAATTATTTAATAACTTTAATAACCTTACTAACAGTAAATTTTGTACTTTGCAGGGATCTCGGTAAGCTGAAATACAAGTTTGATCAAGAATAAAAATCCTCCTGTAGACCTGAAAATCACTGAAGTGCCTGGACCGTTCACCAGAAAAGAGGAAAAGCAAACAGAAAATGAAGCTGATGCACCTTTTCACTTTTCTAACTCGTTAAGTACCTCACGTGTCCCTTGTGAAGATTTTATAATTGATTGCATTTTATGTTGCAGCGAGTAAAGGTGCATCACATTTGTGAATTTCGTGAAATTACACAGGCAAAAAGACAAAATTGCTGATCGTGTGGATTCTTATTGAAATGACTGAATTCACCAGTGAACATTCAAAGAACAACAGATCATTTTACTGCACCTTAACTCTGTTAAAATGGAAAATGTTTTCTGCTTGTTGTGACATAAGGAATTCTGTTTCCGGGTCGAAACCTCTACTTCTACTTTCTCTATCTTGTTTCTAGATATTGAGAATACTCAACAACCATTTATGGGAACTGTTGATTCAAGTCACACATTTAAGCTTTTCAAAAAGCATAGTGTACATTTCAGTCTCCAGTCTCACGGCATCCCAGACTTCAACATTTTATGATTCAAAATAGCTGAATAACTAACCATCTGAGATTTCGGAATAGAGATAAAGGTTAGGATCCTAATTTTCAGGAATATTACAGCACAATGAGTGTATATTAGCACTGTTTGTTGTTTGTTTTTGGCATCTGATAGAGCTTTTGGACTTGGAAACGGTGACGTCAGACTTAACAAGCGGACTGAAACACATGTTTTAAAATTAAGTGAAGATGGACATTTTTAATTAGTCAAAATTGTAATTTTTTACATTGATTTATTACATGGAACATGTGTTTTCCATGCATTTTGATGAGATGTCTTTTCTTGTGTAGCCTATTGTATACACATGGTTGATTATTCATGTTACTTATGTATTATAGAATTTTTTTTTTGTGTGTGTATTCATTGATATTAATCTATTACTAGCTTTTTTTTTTCAAGTGCATGGAAGTGTATGTATTAAAATGTATCTAAAATATGTAATAAACAATTCTTATTTTGTATTTGGTTCAGTTTGTTTATTATAATAGAAGTTAATGGTGGTAACCATAGTAACAACATGAAATTAATTTAATACAAATAAAATAAAATTGAAATTTGGTTCCTGGAGGCCCCCACAGTGGTTCCACACAGTGCCTTATATAAGAGTTCCTCAGGAAACCTGTGTGGTTCCTTAGAGAACCGCCCCTTTTTAAAGGGTGCCTAGAGGATCTACAGACGGTTCCGCCGGTGTGGCAAAGTGAAGAACCCCAAAAGGTTCCTCCAGGCACCTTTTATTTTTACAGTGTAGTATCAAATGCAGCACAAAGATCTAGTAACACTAATAGAGAGATTAAACCACGATCGGATGATTAGAGCAAATCCTTTGTAACTCTAATGAGAGCAGTCTCAGTAATACGGTCTCAATCCTGACTGGAAATCCTTGCAGCTACCATTTCTTCATAAAAAGTTGTCACAACATATTGTGATGATACTGCCTTTTCTAGTATCTTTGACAGAATAGGTAGATTTGAGATCGGCCTGTAATTGACTAATTCTGCAGGATCAATGTATTGATCCTCGAAATATGTTGTACTTTAAAATCTTGAATTAATCATATCTGCAATACATTCATGTTGGTTCTGTTCTGTTTACCCTAAGGGGGGTTATTGCTGCTCTCCCTGCCCTTATCCATGCTAGGCTGCATGGATGCGCCGGGAGTTCTTGCCCAGAACAGAACCACACTGCCAATCCTAACTGGATGCTAATTATCAATCGTATTTAACGATAGAGGTCCTGACAGAAAATCTCTTTCAGTAGCTTAGTTGGTCACTGTAAAAATTAAAGGTGCCTCGAGGAACCTTTTGGGGTTCTTCACTTTGCCACACCGGCGGAACCGTCTGTAGATCCTCTAGGCACCCTTTAAAAAGGGCCAGTTCTCTGAGGAACCACACAGGTTTCCTGAGGAACTCTTATATGAAGCACTGTGTGGAACCACTTTGGGTGCCTCCAGGAACCAAATTTCAATTTTTATTTATTTATTTGGATTAAATTAATTGCACGTTGCTACTACGGTTACCATTAACTTCTATTATAATAAACAAACTGAACCAAATACAAAATAAGAATTGTTTATTACATATTTTAGATCCATTTTAATACACTTCAATGCACTTGGGGAAAAAAAGCTAGTAATAGATTAATATCAATGAATACACACACAAAAAATGGTATAATACATAAGTAACATGAATAATCAACCATGTGTATACAATAGGCCACACAAGAAAAGACATCTCAACAAAATGCATAGAAAACACATGTTCCATGTAATAAATCAATGTAAAAAAATTAAATTGACTAATTAAAAATGTCCATGTTCACTTAATTTTAAAACGTGTTTCCGTTCGCTTAAGTCTGACGTCACTGTTTCCAAGTCCAAAAGCTCTCTCAGATGCCAAAAACAAACAGTGCTAATATACACTCATTGTTTTGTAATATTCCTGAAAATTATGATCCTAACCTTTATCTCTATTCCAAAATCTCAGATGGTTTAGTTATTCAGCTATTTTGAATTATAAAATGTTGAAGTCTGGGATGCCGTGAGACTGGAGACTGTAATGTACACTATGGCTTTTGAAAAGCTTAAATGTGTGACTTGAATCAACAGTTCCCATAAATGGTTGTTGTGTATTCTCAATATCTAGAAACAAGATAAAGGAAGTAGAAGTAGAGGCTTCGACCCAGAAACAGTATTCCTTATGTCACAACAAGCAGAAAACATTTTCCATTTGAACTTAAGGTGCAGTAAAATGATCTGTTGTTCTGTGAATGTTCACTGGTGAATTCAGTCATTTCAATAAGAATCCACACGATCAGCAATTTTGTGTGGTGCTTCATACATTACATCGCTACACTGCTGACAATGGTCAATGGACCTTTTTGCCTGTGTCATTTCACGAAATTCACAAATGTGACGCACCTTCACTCACTGCAACATAAAATGCAATCAATTATAAAATCTTCACAAGGGACATGTGAGGTACTTAATGAGTTAGAAAAGTGAAAAAGTGCATCAGCTTCATTTTCTGTTTGTTTTTCCTCTTTTCTGGTGAATGGTCCAGGCACTTCAGTGATTTTCAGGTCTACAGGAGGATTTTTATTCTTGTTCAAACTTGTATTTCAGCTTACCGAGATCCCTGCAAAGTACAAAAGTTACTGTTAGTAAGGTTATTAAAGTGATAGTTGTGAAATTTTAATAATTTCCTCAGCCTTGTGACATTCCAAACCTGTTTGACTTTCTGTCTGTGGAACCCAAAAGCAGATCTCAGGCATAATGCAACCCGTCACCATTCGCTTTCACTGCATGAAACACAAGCAGAAAAAAATTGTGTAAATCATTCATGAAACCATTCTTATGTACACTTGTCTAGTTCAATTCAATGCATCAATTTATGTAAAAATGGTTAAGCTCCAAAAATGTCCCAGAAAAGATCCTAAAAATAATCAATGAATTCACAACTCATGTGTTATGGGTTGTGTTGTAAGTCTTATGAAGCCATATAATAGCTTTTTCCTTTTTTTTGTCGAAAAAGACCAAACTTGAAGTTATAATTCAGGGTTCAAATGTCTTATATTCAAATGCATATGATTAAGGTATAGCCTATAAAAAATGCATAGCATTATTAGCTCCAAACCTGTGATATTACATGAATGTAACATGAATGAGATTTGAGAGCATGAGGGAAGAAGATTTTCAGAGAATAACTGATTAAAAAACACAAGTACACAGTCAAACAATACAATTGCACACAGAGAAAGTTCATAGTAATAAAGTACTTGCATGTGGTGCAGGTACTTACTATAATTCAATGTTGCCACTGAAACATTGTACTGGTTGTTCTGGGGAAACAAAATAACAAAGCTGATTATTCACAACAAAATATTTATTGACCACTAAATGGATTCAAAATGGTATTTGAGAGAATGAGGGCACCTGTAGTAAGTAAAGTTAGGCTAAACAAAAACAGACCAAACTATATTAACCTGCTTTTGTTATTCATAACAAACGCCAATGACGACAGCAGGAATCAGCTAAATTAGTTAGGCTATATCAGCAATTTGAAGACACAGTTGTACAGAATATGTTGAATTGAATGACTAACTTTAAATCAATCTAAGACAATAAGTCAATAATTTCCATTTGTTCATTAGATCAACGTAGTTAGCATCGCGGCTAAAACCTTCATACCAGATACTGTACAATAAACGAGTGGTAAACACTGTAAAAACGTAGTAATGTATAATAAATTTAGTTTATATATATGTGTGTTTGAATATATAGTAAGTATTTATATTTCTTTGGCGAGTTTACAAACCTTGTAACGGACAGCCGAACAAACGGCGGAAGATGCGGCAGGCTTTGATGAGGAGAGCCGTTACTTTCAAACTCGATGACGTCGATCAGCTGAGCTTTGTTGCGTTTGTTGCGCGCGAGCAGCGCGAGCAACACTGAAGTGACGACAGCAGAGGAATAGCAGCAGTTTCGTGACTGAATAAAACTGTTGCAATCTCTGCCTCCCTCTGGCTGCTGTTGACAAAAAGAAACGCGTATGTGTGACGAAGTGAGCTTTTTGGGTTTCCGTAGTGAAAACAAAAAGCATAGCGGAAAAAAAGGTTTACGGTGCGAATGTAGTAGTGACGCAGTCGATAATTTCCAGTTGAATGCTAGCATAAAAGTGCCTTTTATGCCCGTCTATGTGTACCACTGCACTGTGAGTAATAAAGCCTGAGTTCATTGCTGCAACCATCCGACACTTGACTGTTTTGTGCTTCGGCTCTGTTAGCCCGGACCACTATTGGCAAGTTACCTGCCACGAGCCAAGTTATTATGTTGAGACCAGCTCGCTCCCAACCACGGTTCGGAGCGTGGAAGCTGTAAAGGTAACACTGGGGGCTTCGTCCGGGATCTAACAAGCAAAAAAAAAAAAAAAAAAAAGGTTCATCGGGCGCGTAATGACGGCGCTCGGGGCTCGAGCTAATGCTAGCGCTAGGACTACGAGGTCTGTTGAGATGGAAACCCCAAATGTAAGCACCAACCCGTTTTTAACGGATATAAGAGACATTAATGTGGACTCAGTTAATCACGGAGACGGCCGATATGCCGACAGCACCAACCCTTTCGCGGCTGGCACAGAACGAACGTTAGCCGCGGACGGCGCGATTGTTTACGGCCGGATGCCGTCATTCAACCTAGCTTCGCCCCCCACACCACCGTCATCACGGTTGACTAACCCGTTCCTAATGCCCGTGGAACCTCAGGATAAAACAGATGGTGAGTCCACATACTTTTATCAGCAAACATGTGACTGTTCAAAACGTGTGACATCCAGCTCAGCTGCAGCTCCATCGTACAGTTTGAAAAATAGCCCCACTCCAACGTTTGCCCTTCGCAGTGCAAACCAGCTAGCTAACCCGTTCACTTCCATGAGCTGTACGGCACGAAACCCATTTTCCCCGGCCCACGCATTGCTCTCCCAGTTCACTTCGACACCTTTTCCACCCTGCATGCCCCGGCCCGTGGAACGTAGTAGAGTAATAAGCTATGAAGATGACTATGCCTCACACTGTGATCGATATCAATATGGTCAGTCAGCTGTGCAAAGGGCCAAGTCGGCGCCACATATATCACACAAAGAGCCAGATGTTGAAATAATGGACACTAGTGATGATGAGTATTATGGGCATAAAGAGAGAATTCCAATATTAAAGCCAGGCCATTTCGATGGAACGGGCTCCTGGAAAGACTTTATTCACCGATTTGAAAGCTGTGCGAGGGCAAACCATTGGTCAGAAATGACAATGGCGGTTCAACTGAGATTCAGCCTGACTGGCGCAGCTGGAGCTATCGTCCATAAAAACCCCAGATCTGACCGCTGGAGCTACCGGCGGATTGTGACTGAAATAGAGACCGCCTACGGGCCGCGCTCTGACCATGCGGCAGCCATCGGCATTGAACTGAGACAGAGAGTTAGGGGGCAAAACGAAGCCTTACACCTATTAAGGGATGACATATACGAGAAAGTGTCCATTGTGTATGCTGACCGTACAGAGCTGGAGCAGGACGCCATCAGTGTGGAGGTCTTCACCAACGCCCTGGCCGACCCTGAAGTGGTGCAAAAACTACTGGAGAAGCAGCCGCGCACCCTATCCAGAGCGTATGACATTGCACACAGCTACGAGACTACTAAGAGGGCCGCCAGAACGGTCACACAGTTCATGCAGCCTGGCCAACGTGGTTTCGTAAATCAGAGAGCCAGGGCCGCCACAGTACGTGAGAATAGCAGCAGGTCAGCTTGCGTGGAGCCAGTGGGGGTAGCTGTTTGTTCCATCGACTCGCCAGAGAGGGCTCCAAGATTTAATCAGCAGCGGCGCCAGAAGAGAGACACAAATGTCAAAATGCCTATGGGGGATGTCCAATGCCATAACTGCTCCGGTCTGGGGCATATCCAGAGGAACTGCCCTTCCCCCCGTCGACCCAGACAGCAAGGCTGGACAGTCAATAAGAACACAGCACCCGACACAGGTAAAGTGGTCACCTGTACTGCGAGTCAGGAAGATGACATGTGTGTTAAGATATGGATATATGAATTGGAAATGTGTGCTCTGCTTGACTCTGGTGCTAGGAGGAATGTGTTGCCCCTCCATGTCTTTAACTCCATTCCCACAGAGTCCAGAACCCCAATGGAGCCATCTGTCGCACAGGTCCTGCAGGGTATCGGCCCCAGTGGTTTGGCAGTGCTGGGGGAAGTCAACCTACCAGTACAAGTTGGGAGCAGAGCTACCAATGTGAACTTTATTATTGCCGACACAACAGAGAACACAGAGGTAATTCTGGGGCACCCTTTCCTCCATCAGACAAGTGCCCAGCTGGACTATGGTCGCCGTGAGATAACCCTCTTCGGTGAAAAGGTACCTCGTTTTAACCCAAGCCATCAGTCCCGGGTGCACATTGTCAGAGTGGCCCGCACAACAGTGTTGGAGTCTGGGTGTGAGTATGTAGTGCCTGGCACCGCCCATCTGCGCTATGCTACTGAGGGAGACCTGATGCTGAGCCCAACCAAGGGTTTCATAGAAAAGCACCATGTTCTTGTGGCTCACATCGTCGTACAGGCGCAGCGGTCAACCAATGTGCCCATCAGAGTCTTTAACCCTGGTGCCCTACCTGTCACCTTGAAGAGAGGTGCTGTGGCGGGGATTCTACAGCCAGCCACGGTGTTGGGGAAGGTGGAGCCCCAGCCAACCTTGGCCCCACCGGCCCTTGAACCTACTAACTCTGTCTGTGCTTCTTTACCGACCCACCTGCAGGTCCTGTATAACGAGAGCTGTGGTAGTCTGTCCAAGGGCGACCAGGAGAGGTTGGCCCGCCTGCTACGGTCTTACAGTGATGTCTTTTCCTCTGGGCCCACTGACCTGGGCCGTACGGGACTCGTGCAGCATGATATCCTCACCACCCCGGGTCCACCTGTGAAACAGCAACCACGCAGGATGGCTAGAGACAAACAAACTGCAGCAGACCAGCAGGTGCAGCAGAGCCTGGACACTGGTGTGGCCCAACCCAGCAACAGCAGCTGGGCTGCACCAATCATTATGGTCAGAAAGAAGGACGAGACCTTGCGGTTATGTGTCGACTACAGGCCCCTAAACGAGAGAACCATAAAGGATGCTTATCCACTGCCCCGCATCCAGGACACCTTAGACACACTGTCCACTGCCAGGTACTTCAGCACGCTGGATTTAACATCAGGGTACTGGCAGGTGGAGATGACGCCGAGAGCCCGAAAAGCTGCTGCTTTCTGCACCCGTAAGGGCCTGTTTGAATGGAACGTGATGCCTTTCGGACTGTGCAACGCGCCGGCCACGTTCCAGAGGCTCATGGACCGTGTCCTGGTGGGGCTGCAGTGGGAGACCTGTTTGGTCTACCTCGACGACATCATTGTCCTGGGGCGGGACGGAACTGAAATGTTGGAGCGACTGAGTCAAGTGTTTGACAGACTACGCGCAGCCAACCTGAAACTTAAACCGTCAAAGTGTGTCCTGTTCCGAGAGCAAGTGGCTTACTTGGGGCACATTGTCTCCGCCAAAGGTGTCGCCACCGACCCCCAAAAGATCCAAAAAGTGGCTGGGTGGCCCGCACCCCAAAACGTATCTGAAGTGCGTCAGTTTATCGGCCTGGCATCGTATTACCGACGCTTCGTTAAAGATTTCGCCTCCGTTGCCAAGCCCCTCCATGAACTGACCAAAAAGTATGCACGTTTTAACTGGACGGACGAATGCCAGGAGGCGTTTGAACAGCTGAAAAGCCGTCTGACGTCAGCACCCGTGTTGGGTTATCCCCTCGACAGTGGCCAGTTACTCCTCGACACGGATGCCAGTGACTGGGGAGTTGGAGCAGTCCTCTCCCAAGTGCAAGAAGGTGTGGAGAGAGTACTCGCTTATGGGAGCAGGAGATTGTCAGCCACTGAGCAAAACTATTGCACCACCAGACGAGAACTTCTGGCAGCTGTCGAATTCACCTCTCATTTCCGGCAGTACCTGCTAGGGAGATCATTCATCATACGGACTGACCACAGCAGCCTGCGTTGGTTGACTCGGATGAGGGAGCCCGAGGGCCAACTCGCTCGCTGGCTGGAAAAACTGGCAGAGTACGACTTCCAGGTGATCCATCGTCCAGGGAGACACCACCAAAATGCAGACGCGCTCTCCAGAAGACCCTGCGGGATGTCCTGCCCATGCACAGTGCCAGAGCCTAGCCTTCATAACCAGCTTCAGCACAAAGGGATTCAGTGCAACATGGCAGAGAGTCCAGCTGCAGAGGATGCTGGGGAAACTCCTGCAGAGCAACCTCCAGTGGGGGTAGTGGTGCCCAAAGGTAGCTATGGAGGCAGCCCTGCAGTCGAGCCTAAGTATCTTCCAGTGGGGGTAGTGGAAGCTGTCAGTGACAACCCAGCTGCCTCTTCGTTCCGTCCAGGTGTCTACAGGGTCAGTGAGCCAGCCCAAACCAACCTGTTCAGTGGTTGGACCAGGGAGGAGCTAATCAGTGCCCAAGAAGCTGACCCAGATATAGCACCAGTAAGGAAGTGGATGGACAAAGGGATGGGCAGGCCATCCTGGGTTGACATAGCACCCTACAGCCCTGCCACCAAAGCCTACTGGTCACAGTGGAAAAGGCTCTACCAGAAAGACGGAGTTTTGTTAAGGAAGTTTTACTGTACGGATGGAAGGGTGTTCTATCCACAGATCCTGCTGCCTCAAGAGTACCGCGTCTCAGTGACAGAACAATTGCATGATGGCCCAGTCGGTGGCCATTTTGGAGGAGAAAGGACCCTCGCACGTCTCAAGGCCCGGTACTACTGGTACAATATGAGAGATGACGTCACCCTGTGGTGCCGTACTTGCACCAGCTGTGCAGCGAAAGCCCGCCCCAGGAAAACACCTCAAGCCGCCATGGGCACAGTGCGAGTTGGTGCCCCCTTTGAACGGATCGCAGTTGATTTAATGGGACCATTAAATGAAACTGAAAGGCACAACCGCTACATAATAGTAGTACAGGACTACTTTAGCAAATGGGTGGAAGCCTATCCTGTTCCCAACGAACAAGCAACGACAGTGGCTGAAAAGATTGTTTCCGAGTGGGTGTGTAGGTACGGAGCTCCACAGTGCCTACATAGCGACCAAGGTACCAATTTCGAGTCGGCTGTGTTCCAGGAAATGTGTGAGCTTCTGGGAATCGACAAGACGCGGACCACGCCGTTTCGCCCACAGTCAGATGGCCAAGTAGAGCGTTTCAATGCCACCCTGCAGGAAATCATAGCCACCACTGCGGAACGATGTCATTGGGACTGGGACATTATGACACCATATGCAGTCATGGCTTACCGCGCTACTAAACACAGCTCCACGGGCCTGACGCCTAATATGATGTTATTCGGACGGGAAATTACAGAGCCAGTGGATCTTGTTGCTGGGCTGCCACCTGACCCAGACAACACTACTACCTCTCCATCTTATGTTGTACAGCTCAGGAAACGGCTCGAGCAATCTCACCAGTTGGCCCGAGAGGCGCTGGGAAAATCTGTGGAGCGTGCTAAACGACAGTACGATAAAAATGTTTGCAGAGTCCAACACAAAGTCGGTGATGCAGTATGGCTCTTGGTCAAAGGCACAAAGAGAGTACAGAATAAAGTGCGAAAGTTCCTGCCTTCCTACGAGGGCCCATACTTCGTCGTTGGTGTACTGGACGATTTGGTCTATCGGATTAAAAGGGGCCCGAGGACAAAGATGAAAGTCGTTCATCACGACAAACTTAAAGCTTTCCATTCCAGGACAACACTTGACAATGACTGGGTCTTTCAGGAGGCTGAAACGTGGGCACCAGTGGAGGCACCACCCCCGTTGTCAGACCCCAGCTCTTCAGAAATCATTATTAGCCCCCTTGACCTTTGGGGCGAATCACCAGAGGCAGAGGACCCTGTGGTGGGTTCCCTTCCGGGTCTTTTCTCTTTACCACCATCATCGGCAGCTTCACCGAGCAGCAGCCAGCTCCCTTGCCACCCCGCTGAGCCTTCACTAATTGAGGCTGGGACCCAGCATGAGGCAAGGGGACAAGCTGCTCGCCCTGTTTTGAACTCCACCCCTCGGCGTCAACCCCGGAGGGTCCGCAGAGCTCCTGACATGTTTGGTGACTGGATTGGTTATTGAGCACATCTGCCTGAGGTTGGGTGTAGGCGGATCGCTGCCCCCCTCAGAGGAAAAGAGTTCCAGTAAAAATAAAGACAACAAAACAAAAGAGTTCATGTGTTGTCAAAACAAAAGAGTTCCAGTATTGTATCATTACAAAAGTAACTTGTTTATGTTGTTAAAAATGTGAAGATAGTTTGGGCTTAATATAATTGTTTACTATCAACAGTCGGTAATTTGGATACTAATGGGCTACATAGTTTTGTTATAGCATCCTGGGTATGTTTACTGCTAAGAACTTAGTTTAACAGAATATTATGCTTCAGTTTTGCACTTGAAATCCTGCACCCCTGGGTAATTTTGCGCTAACTTTGGGTTGAGTGGTTAAAGTAATAGTCCCATTTTTCTCAGGGAATGTATAAGTGTCATGTCTACATTGCCTAGGACATTTGCTTACATGCGAAGGAGTATGCAAGATGCTTTAATGGACGTTGCCTCTTCACCTTAACTTTCCACTGGAGGAGGGTCCTTCAAGGACTGTGGGAAATACGGGTCATGGTTGGGGATGTTTGTATTATGACTGTCTAATTAATATTTCCCTGTGTACAGTGTAATGATTCTGGAGATATGTTAAAGGTTTAATCATTCTCCAGAGTGGGGGTAGTGTTGCAATCTCTGCCTCCCTCTGGCTGCTGTTGACAAAAAGAAACGCGTATGTGTGACGAAGTGAGCTTTTTGGGTTTCCGTAGTGAAAACAAAAAGCATAGCGAAAAAAAGGTTTACGGTGCGAATGTAGTAGTGACGCAGTCGATAATTTCCAGTTGAATGCTAGCATAAAAGTGCCTTTTATGCCCGTCTATGTGTACCACTGCACTGTGAGTAATAAAGCCTGAGTTCATTGCTGCAACCATCCGACACTTGACTGTTTTGTGCTTCGGCTCTGTTAGCCCGGACCACTATTGGCAAGTTACCTGCCACGAGCCAAGTTATTATGTTGAGACCAGCTCGCTCCCAACCACGGTTCGGAGCGTGGAAGCTGTAAAGGTAACAAAACCTTTATCCTCCTGGTTCTTCTTCTTCAAATAATAATTTATGAAGAAGTAAAAAAATATTATTTTATTACTAATATTTATTCAATAATAATTAATTCTTTTTTATTATTAATATTATTATTATTTAGTGTTGTTGTTTAAGGTTTAAATTAATCAATAAAATAGGCCTATACTAAATAAATGTAAGCTACCCTGGTGAAAAAGACGTAGGCTGCTGTTAAATGTATTTAAATGCATCAAAGTAGGTTATATTTGTATTGAAGGCCTACTAAAAACACACTCAAGTACATTTTTAATAGTAGCCTACGTATTTTTCACCTGGGTATACTGAATCAAACTTAAGTAATAATAGGATAATAATAATATCATTCTGGCCTCACTGAACCATTGGGTTCCTCCAGATGCTGGCTTTAACATAAGAGATCTTCCAGGAACCACTTAAATGTTAAAAGATCTTCCAATAACCCTTTTATCACATTCAAGTTCCTCTATTTTCCCCCAAAGCACTTCGAGGTCTCATAGTAATGAAAAGGTGACTCCAGAACCTCTGAACTAAATACAAAGTGCTTAAAGGATCCCATAAGTTCCAGCAAGAACCTCAAATATTGTCAATGCTCCTCCAGTAATCCTACTAGGAGAAAGAGCTTTGAGGCACTTAAATTACATTTTTAAGTTCCTTGAGTATCCGAAAGGATATTTGAGGCTCCTTTAGTTTTTACAGTGTATAGGGTCTAACATACATGTTGTTGATTTAGATGATTTAACGAGTTTAGACAATTCTTCCTCTCCTATAGCAATGAATGAATGGAATTTTTTCCTCAGGGACACTACAATGCATGCTGTAGTATGCAATGCTGTAGTAGACGGTTGGATGGTTATCATTTTCTCTCTAATATTGTCAATTTTGCAAGCAAAAAATAAATAAAATAAAATAAATATCATTACTATTGTGCTGTTTGGAAACGTCTGGGGTTGAAGCTTTATTTCTCATTATTTTAGCCACTGTATCAAATAAATGCTTTGTCGAAAAAAAAGCAGATCTAGCATTTTTTAAGGCCTTTCTATATTCAATAGTGCTGTCTTTCCACGAAATGTGGAAATGTTTTCTTCCAGCTGAGCTCCATTTTTTGGGCTGCTCTCTTAAGTCCTGAGTGTGCTAGTTGTACCACGGCGCTGGACTATTTTCTTTAATCTTCTTTAAGCGCAAAGGAGCAACTGTGTCTAAAGTGCTGGAAAAGAGAGAATCAATAGAACAGTTTCTAACATCGAGCTCTTCTAAGCTATCTGGTATGATGAGGAGATTAAAATGATCAGGAAGATTATTTATAAAGCAATCTTTAATGGTAGACGTGCATCCAGCAGTATCTAAAGCCCTTGCATTCTTACTAAGTTTGGGTGCATGTCTCTAATTCTGAAATCTTCTACGTCATATCCCTCAATTTATCACAAGTGAAACCCTCACCGCTGACAGAGAATGCTATGCTATAAATTTGGCAGGCAGTGCAAGTGACAATAACAGGAGAAGATGAAATGACTCACCGTGTTTGTTGACTTCGCCAACTCCTCGCTCTCCTCCAAAGCTCACTCATCTGTTTGTTCCTTTTTACAGCGCGAGGTCGCACCTTCTGAGGGGGCATTATGTCACAGTTCTGTTTTCATGGACTTTTATTTTGTTTTTCTCAGTCACATGTTCTCCTTTGTCTTAGATTCCCACCACTCATTTGTATCCTTGGTTACTGTCATTATGAGTTCTGTGTTTCATCTGGGTTTGATTATCATCTCGTTTGTGTTTACTTTATAAGTTGTACCCTCACAGTCATTCTTTGTGGTTCCTGTTACCGTCTATGTTAAAGGTTGTTTTGTTTGTTTGCCTGCCTGTTTGGAATACCTTCTGTGTGGAATTTTAAAGCCTTTTGACTATTATCTTCATCTTCATTTTCATTGTGTTTCCTGCAACCATGTGTGACATTAAGAAAGTCATGCATTTTTCTGAATGAGACATGGACAAAATGGCAGCATATATCATAACAATAAACATGATTTAAAAAACAACAACAAGGTAATTAAAATAAAAACATGTCGGATATACACAAATATAATTCGAATATTTACATTTATTTACATATTTTAAACACTCTTTCTGCTAAATTTCTGTTTGTAAATCATACATGGGTTAATAAAACTTTTTTTTTTTTTTAATCAGTCAGTGTAAAATCGAAATGTCCCTTATTTAATTTGCCTATTATACATGTTTTTTGGTATGGTATCAATGCATGTATTGCTTTCCCCCTTTGATTAATTGCTTTGCTAGTTTAATCCTTATTGGTAATTTGACAACGTTTTTTTGGATTACAATGCAGTAAAGACTCAACACTCAAAATCATTAAATGGTGTTACTTACACAATAAGATATACTGTACTTAAGCTTTGTCAGGGCCAAAAGGCTCTTACGGACATTCATCACTTATGTAACTACATTGATGCTCCAACGGCAGTGAGCGCGCATGCGCATTTACAGCATCATCAGCACCAGCTCAACAGAACATCGCGATGCTCCTGCCTCTTCTTGTGTTTACTATCGTTTGGGGAAGATTTGGTTATGAAAACCTTTAGAATATCGTCATTCATGCTGATGGATGTTTTCTGTATCGTACCACACACATAAGCCGAGACGCGGAAGTTAAATAAAGAGCTCTGACAGGAGTCAATCTCTCATTACAGTGAGGGCCTTATCAGAGCGCGTAACATCGTTTTCATCAGGACTGACCAGGGCTCTTATTTTTATTCCGTGATTTCATGTTTATAAAGGTGTAATTATCTGCTCAGTGGGATGCACATCAGTGCTTTGCCGTACTCTCTCTCCGTTATAATGGCTGCTCTATATCAGGGCACGGACGTGTCCTCACCGGATAAATATCTGGCGTTAAAAGACGTCAGAGAGGTGAAGGAGGAGACCACTCTGGACGAGAAGCTCTTTCTGCTGGCCTGCGAGAAGGGTAAGTTCATTTACCATTACAATACGAATGTATTTAAATATATATTGTATAACACAACAATAATAGTAGATTAGGTTATATTTATGTTAGATACATTTTGAGGTATAAACAAAATACTTATAGTATGTTAACTTTTTTTATATTGTTTCTATTATTTATCATTGTTTTATTAAAATATAATATCTCTAATATCAAATATTTAGTTCATATTTAGTGATGATAGCCTTGTGTGTGTGTGTGTGTGTGTGTGTGTGTGTGTGTGTGTGTGTGTGTGTGTGTGTGTGTGTGTGTTTATTTTATTTATTTTATTAGCAATATTATTAAATTATTGCTAATAATATAGTACGTTTATGACCTAATATTAATTTAGAGATAATTTAGAGGATGTTTTTTACTTTTAATATGGTCACATGTAGAAAAACAGTAACATAAGAAGTGCTAGAATAGAAAGTTTAAAAAATGTCTTACATTAGAACAGAGACGAAGATGTAGTTTAGTTAACAAAAAAAAAAAAGTTAGCTAAAAGTTTGACCGTAGAGATTTTATTTTGAATGGTTTAAGAGTAATTGTATACAATTAAAATAATTGTAATCAAATAATGAACTGTAAGAATTTCACATATTTATTTTGCATTACGTACTACTAGTGTGGTTCTAGTAATTTGTTTTGAGATAAGTAGATTTTGAGAGCTTGACTGATGGCTCAGACCTGGTTCATACAGCAGTGCGCTGCGTAGTTTATTTCCAAACATTCCAGAAACAGCTTGGAAAACTAATGAATTTCCTCTGGTTACATTGTGCAGACAGGAGTCAGTTGCTATTCTTTTACCATATAAAGAAATCCTAAAATGGCTCAGGGAAGGATATATCTCCTTTAAGGGCAATATAATTTTCCATCACAAACCACTGTCCTCTCTTGCTGATAACATTTAGTTGTCATTGTATAAACCATTGAACCTGTATTGTTACCTAACTGCATTTTAAGGAGACTACTACATGGTAAAGAAACTTCTGGAGGAGAAACGACATGGTGAATTAAACATTAACTGTGTAGATGTACTTGGGAGAGATGCTGTCACCATTTCAATCGAAAATGAGAATCTAGACATATTGCAGTTGCTCTTGGACCATGGCTGTCAGGTAAGAAAACACCCATGTCCTCAGCTCATGCATAACATATTATATAAAACCAATCTGTTAATTTGGTGTGTGTGTGTGTGTGTGTGTGTGTGTGTGTGTGTGTGTGTGTGTGTGTGTGTGTGTGTGTGTGTGTGTGTGTGTGTGTGTGTGTGTGTGTGTGTGTGTGTGTGTGTGTGTGTGTGTGTGTGTGTGTGCGCGCATGCGTGCAGGCCACAGATGCATTATTAGTGGCTATTGATTCAGAAGTGGTTGGAGCAGTTGACATCCTGCTAAACCATCGGCCCAGGCGTTCCTCCAAGCCTTCTATTGCGGTTAGTCTATTTTTCAATTATATATTCTTTTTTTATTTAAAAAAATATAAACTCTACCAGTTAACTCGTTGGAAATGCTTGACAGAATTTTTTCACTTGATCTTAAAAACCTTTTGTTTTGTTGAAACGAATAGTGAAGGAAAAGCCAAGTTTCTGGCACACATATGCCCTTTTGAATGATATGTGTATTTTTTGGAAGAGTTTATTTTTTATATATTTGATTGACTAAATATTAGTATTTTACTATCAGTGATATTTAAACAGTTTTATATTTATTTATTTATATTTATAAATTATATTTTTATAAATATTCATGTTTCAAAATGTCATATTTATTTATTCCTTTCTTTTTTCTTTTTCTTTTTTAGAAATTAATGCAGCGCATTCAAAACCCAGAATATTCCACCACCATGGATGTTGCTCCAGTCATTCTTGCTGCACACAGGAACAATTATGAGATTCTGACCATGCTATTAAAGCAAGACATCTCACTGCCCCGACCCCACGCTGTAGGCTGCGAGTGCACCCTCTGTAATGCCAAAAACAAGAAGGACAGTCTTCGCCACTCAAGGTAATAATTTTATCTAATCAATCAAACCATTTGGTAAATTTAATTTATCTTATTTGGACATTTAAAAAAACTTTGTAACATATTTATTGCTTCTTATTGTATATACTGTATATATATATATTTTTTTTTGTAATCTATTCATTTATTTAATAATTTTCCCATTTTCCCTATCCAGAGTTCTTAAAATTAATTCTGTATTTATATCTTTAAAAAAAAAATAGAAAAGCATTTTAGAGAACGATTAAGATTTATTAGTTCAAAGTTGAAAAAACATTGAAGGCTTATCAGGGACATAGTCCGATCTTTATTCAAGGACATGTAAGACATTTCAACCTATATGATACATACTTAGGGATTTTAAGTAGTCCCTATTGAAAATACACCATTAAATACATTTGATAAGAACAAACAGACATGCTAAAGTATATTTACAATGTGTAGTTGTGTTGCAATGTCTTTAGTGTTCTCCTTCCTCCTCCATCGTGTCTCTTGCAGGTTCCGTCTAGATATCTACCGGTGCCTTGCCAGCCCATCCTTGATCATGCTTACAGAAGAAGACCCCATTCTGAGAGCATTTGAGCTCAGCACTGATCTGAAAGAGCTGAGCCTGGTGGAAGTGGAGTTTCGGTAATGGAAGAGTGATTAGAGAAAGAGGTCTCATAGGGATAACTGCTAAATGAGAGAGCTAAACAGCAGCAAATACCCTCTTTGCTTTGGTTTTGACCATTTTACAGATGCATGCATTTTAATAACAATTAATTTACTGGGGACAAAAGTTGTTCTGTTGTAGAAAGAACCAGGATTTTTGCCAATGGTTAGACACCTAATCATATTGAGTTAAAGGTGCAGTTAAAGTGATTTCTGAGAAACACTATCTATGTTTATATGGAGACACCTTTTGTTTCAATCAGAATTAATTAATTGAATTGAAACCAAACATTGTGTTTACATGACTGCTAAATAAAGTCAATAGGTTTATGTGCACGTTTTATATGTCACAAGCTTCAATATCGGAATTTATTTATTTTTTACATGAGTTTCCCGCTTTTTAATCAGACTATTCTCCTAAATTGCTTCTTTTCTTCATTTTAAAGAACAGACTTAATATTTATCTATTTCGGGTCCTAATTAGGAGACGACATGTGCATGAATCGTTGTGCCATGCTGCTTATATTTATCAAGCAGTAAAAATGCCCATTCCTGCGACCAAAGCAAAGGCGTCTGTGTGGATGAAAGTCCAAAACAAGGACTGATGGGACATTGTCCTGCTCCACTTCACAGACGATGGGCCCTATTTTAACGATCTGAAACGCAAGTATCATACGCGAAACGCAAGTAACTTTGTGGGCGGGTCTTGGGCGCTGTTGCTATTTTACCGTCGGGATAAATTACTCTTGCGCCCGACGCAAATCTAAAATGGTTTGGTCTGAAGTAGCTTCATTATTCATCGGTGTGGTTTGGGCGTAACGTTAAATAAACCAATCAGAGCATCATCTCACATTCCCTTTAAGAGCAGGCGCGCTTGTTCCTGGCGTTCATGGCGGATTGATATTATAACGGCGGATTTGCCAGGCGCACGCCAGGAGCGGTTCACAGCCGAGGAGACCGACGTTCTCGTCAGGGCCGTAAAAGACAGAGAGGTGACATTGTCTGGGGATGGAGAAACCCATCCAAATTAGCTTCGGTTAAACAGGCGTATAATAATATGGGTAAATGTGTAAGCTAGATTTATGCCTATTTTTTCACATCTTCATGGACACAAAAATGATTTCCCTCGTGTGTTAATATTATTCCTTGTAATAATGTATGGTTTTCTAAAAATGAGAACTGCTGCGTCTGTGTGTAGATGAGATAAACAAAGTGCATGCGCTTTGTGCACATGCTACATTGATTATGGCCAAGCATGCACCGTTGAAATAGCATATGAATAACATGCGCAACGCACCACTGACTTTAGACTAGGTTTTTCCTGGTCAGTGGCAGAATTCTTTTCTAAACCTGCAAAATAGCACCAGGGAACGTTTGCGCCGGAACATGCCTCCTCTTTGCGCTGAACCGCCCCCGGGAGTGCAAGTTCATTTCCTAATTTACCGACGTGCGTCTGTGGAGGGAAAAGTCCGCTGTGCGCGCGTGCAAAATAGGAATGATACATGATAATTGTACGGTGTACAAAGTCAATTGCGCTGGGTGCAAGATAGGGCCCGATAAGTGGAAGGAGAATTTTAGAATGACACGACAGTCATTTGTGACATTTCATTTAACAACAACAACAACAACAGCACGTTCAATGCGTCATATATCATTACAGCATTTCTACATAATTGCACATGCGCAGTACTTTCCAGTTGCTGTTTTCCATCTGATCAAGTGTTTATATATCCTCTCGATCGGATTAGTATTCCGAAACTGGTTTGATTTGAAAAAAAAATTACATCTTTAATATCTTTAAAACTGTTAATAATGTTTGTTATTTAAAAAAAAAAAAAAACTATTTTTTGCTGTTTTCTTTACTCAAAAACATGAAGAGAGTCTTGTATTTGCTAGTCATGACCAATACAACATCATTTTTATAACAATATTTTTTATCCAAATGTATTCAACGAAAGGAAACTGAACCAAAACGGAGCAAAAATTTTGCTTTCGTTTTGTTAATCTGTAATTATTTAAGTATATATATATATATATTACTTATATTACTATACATACATTTTTATATATTTAGTTTTAATCTGTTTTCTCTGTTCACAGAAGCGCTTTAAGTGCATGACGTGACATTTTGTGAATCCATGTTCTACACTAGCTGGCATTTTTCACTAGTTATAAAACACAACAAGCTGCATATTACCTGCAAGTCATTTTCACTGAAATGTAGGCCTAATGCTTGATGGTTGGTGATGTATCCTCAGAAAAACTAACACCAGCGCATTGCCATTGCGACCCACCTATGATGACTTGACAGCTGAGCGCGGGCATTTCACTCACATTGGATAGGCTATGCTTCAATATCACATTTGCATAGTCCGAACTATTTGAATTTGTGATTGGTTGACTGCCAAATTAAAATATTAAACAGAAAGATAAAATAGCGTTATTAATCAGTTAATGGCCATTTCAAATAAGCGTTTCTGTTCAGAATGATTCAATTTGATTTAGTTTCCGTTTCTGGTAATGTTCCTGTCTAAACTTCGTTTATTTTATTTATGTTTTCGTTCATTGAACCGGTTCAGAGCCCTGGTTTTACAATCCGAATTCAATTTTAGGGTATGTTTCCACGACAACAATATACTAAAAACAGAAACGTTTTTCCTTTGCATTTTTCGAGTACAGACGGCAACGTTGTCAAAACGCTTCACGTTCACGGATCTGCTGAAACGACTAAACATGCTGTATTTTGCTGCCTGGCCAGTAGTTGGCGATGTCACTTTGTAAAGAAACACTATGCGCCTATAGACTGAACACGTAATATGCATGCGCATGCCGTAGCTGTTTTCACAAGTTTGCGTTTTTGTAGTTTGCACGAACGCCATAACGGTATCGTTTTCAAAAACGTGTTTAAAACCCATTTTCTAAAGTTTGCATTTTCAAGCCCACAAAACGCCATTGTTGTGTAAATGAATGGCCAAAACACATAAAAAGTTTTTAGTTGAAAATGGTGTAGTGTAAACAGCCACTTCATTGGATTTGGCCAATTCATTCCGATTGACGTGGTTGCATGTGAGTTTTTATTCCGACTGCATTAGTTGTCTGCTTATAATCGGACTTTTGGGGTCCATGTAAATGCAGCTAATGTTAATATTTGAAATCGACACCCAAACAAAAACACCCCTTCCTTCATTGCTCCGCCCCCAAAATAATAAGCACACTATGGGAATCAGCTGTGATTCAACAACAACAGCGGCATACAACAGCATATATTGGTTCAATGTTACTCATATATTGAGCAGAAACAAAGCAACCTCTGCATTCATTTCCAGGCCTTCCCACTCTCTAACGTCTCTCCGGCACTGGAAAGCTTTTCCAATATTAATGCAGATAAAGACATTTTTACAGCACACAAACAGACATCTAGCTAATTTTCAAAATATTTTTTGTTTACGTGTGGATTACAATTTTCAATAGCGTTTCTCAGAAAATCCGTACTGCACTTATAAGAATGCCTTTTAAATTCCAAATTAGCTGCTAAATTAGAAAAAAATTGCAATTCGTCTCCAGGTTTCCCTGAGAGAATGATTTATTCCATATAGTGCCATTTGTCGCAAATAAGGAACAGTTAAATAATAAAATTTAAGAAGACTTAAAAGGATAGATTCATGATGAGTAAAAGTATTTATTTAATTTAGAATTTTCCATTCACGCACCATTAGCAGGTGAGGCAAAAAAGTTTTGTCTACAGCAATTTTTGGCCCATCATATTAATCGGTCAGTCATCTCGAAGAGGTTAATTCAGCTGGGAAATATATTACAACAAGAACCTCATGTTTGTCAAAAGAACAGTAGGTGATTCAACCTAAATTTCATCCGGTGTGACAAAACACTTTATTCCTATAAACACATATTCCTGATTCAGATAATAACAAGTACCTCTACATGCCTGTAGATACTGACATTATCCCATGTTCCATTGTAAATCAATTTCTCATCCAAAAAAGAGCTGTAGATTACTTTCAACGCCATTGAAAACGTGTCATGACAGATCTACACTCAAAAAAATTAAGTTTCCAAAAGGGGGTTTTCACAGCAATGCCATTGAATAGGGATTCTCTGCTCTGGCCTTCAAGGTCCAATGTCCTGCAGAGTTTAGCTCCAACCCTAATCAAACACACCTGAACAAGCTAATCAATGTCTTTAGGATTACTATAAAGTTGCAGGTAGGTGAGTTATTCAAGGTCTGTGTCCAAAATCGCCCCCTTTATACCGTTAAATAGGGCACTATTTGAGGGGACAGCCATTTGTAGTAGTATCCGAAACCATAGTGGACATTATCAAGTTCACTCATTCAATCCCATGCACTGCAATAATGAGTGTAAAACTGATGTACACTCAATGGCTGGAAAATACCCATTATGCTCTGTTAGGATCGTGCCGAATGAATTACTGCACTTGCCAGAATCATCCATCCATCCATCCATTTTCCAAACTGCTGGTCCAATGTGGGTGCAACTTAATATCATACAGGTAAATAAATAAATTCATAAATTCCTTTTTAATTGATTATTAAATTGTTAAATTAAGCTAGTTTCAATGACATAGTTCAAGATACATGTTTTCATTACTACTGGAGCTGCCAGTTTCAAATGATTATTAAACAGTATTTTAGTGGATTAATGTAGGGAATAGTGAATGAGGGTATAGGGGGCGATTTCGAACACAGCAAAGGTTGGAGGTAAACTCTGCAGGAAAGTAGATCTTGGGGGCCACAGTTGAAAACCCCTGATATAGAAGAACCATTTTTGTTCCCCAAAGAGCTTTTCAGTGAACAGAAAGAACAATTTTGTAGATAGTACAAAGAACATTTAAAAATTCTAAAGAACCCATTTCCACTTTAAAAAAACTTTTTGTGCAATGGAAACATTCCATGGATGTTAAAGGTCCTTCATGGAACCACAGATGCCAAAAGAACCTTTATTTGTAAGAGTGTAGAAAAAATTAAGGTTTTTCCTTCTACTGCTCATTCTGGGTCTCATTGACATTATTACAGGAATGATTATGAAGAACTTGCCCAGCAGTGCAAGATGTTTGCCAAGGACCTGCTGGCTCAGGCCCGGAACTCTCGCGAACTGGAAGTCATACTGAACCACACGTCCAGTGAAGACCAAGTTGACAAGAGAGGCCTGCTGGAGGAACGCATGAACCTCAGTCGCCTCAAACTGGCCATCAAATACAACCAAAAAGAGGTTAATGAGAATTTTTAACACAACTTACTGTGCTTGTGTCCTCTCAAGCCAGGGCTGCGTTCTCATACAACGATATAACACATTGCTTAATTACCATAGTATGATGCATCGCTGGAAAATGAACTACTCTTAAAAATAAAGGTTCCAAAAGGGGAATTTCTCAACGATGCCACAGAAGAATTATTTTTGGCTCCCTAAAAAAACCTTTCAGTTAAAGGGATACTTCAGGATTTAGCATTAAGCTTTGTATTAGTAAAAAACCTGTAGTATTTTCGAATTACCGTGCTTTCCACCCTCATATCCCCCTGAGATGAGAGATTTATGTATTTTTTTGTCTGGAAAAAATCCTCAGATGACGCAAAAATCGTAATTTTGCGTCATCTGAGGATTTTTTGGCCAGAGGCTAAAGACTACAGCCAGTAGGAGGGGCTGTCCCGCATGTGTTCAACCCGCCCATAGAGGGTGGGATCTCACCAGTGTTGCCAACTTAGCGCCTTTGTCGCTATTTTTAGCGACTTTTCAGACCCCTTTAGCGACATTTTTTCAAAAAAGCGACTAGCGACAAATCTAGCTACTTTTTGGACAAACCTCAGTAACCTCCTAAATTTGCCAGCACAGCCCTGCGAGCGCGAGGTTTGCGTTCTCCTTGCCGTCACACACCTCTCTCTGCGTCAGTGAATGGCTGAGAGAGGAGCAGCAGCACGGAACAGACGAGAAGCAGTGTTGTTTCCACGGACTTATCACTTATCTTTTGTTTTATATTTAAAGAATTTAGTTTGACCATTTTATTTTATTACTTATGCTTATCACTTGTAATACTCACTATCACAATGCTTTAGTTCACCCAGTTCCCGAACTCTCTTCAGATCATTTTACACATATAAAAAATAGTCATTCAATAGCTACTCGTTCTATTGTCTGACAAAAAAATATAGTAAATGAGAACAGCTTTATTGGACATTCGGCTATATTATATTATATTATAGTATATTACAGTATGTTATATTAAAATACAGTATGTGAGCATGATTTTAACGAGAAAAAACATTAGGCAGGCAGAACGCAAGTACGCCGCGATGACGTCATGAATATGCTAATTGACGTATGACGTCATCTAGCGACATTTAGCGACTTTTAGGGGAGGCGTTAGCTACTTTCCTTTGAAAATAGTTGGCAACACTGGATCTCACTCAGAGAATGTACACAGTGTCAGCCGTCTTTCTTTGGAAGCTAAGCTAGCAGGCTCTTGTTCTGTGGAGAAAGCTGAGTAGTAGGAGAAAGCTGAGTAGTAGGGGTTACCATCCTCTCTTTCCCGGACATGCCCGGCCGTGGAGATCGTCCAAAATGTCCGGGATTCGGCTTTTGCTTTCTGCAGTCGCCATTCATTGTTTACATGCACACCTTTTGTTTCAATCTAACTGAATTCATTTCAATTGGCGAATCTGAATGTAGTGTTTACATGAACGCTAAACAAGTGATCGGTCTATGTGCGTTTTAACATTGCTAAGAAAATTCCCACTCCTCCATGAGAGATACGAGACCGGTGCGTCTCAGTAATCACGCCACCGGCCTCGCGCCGTTCTCCCGCGGCCCTCAGCCTCATCCTGCTCGCCACAGTAAACATAATGAATGGCGACTGTAGAACGCAAAAGCCGAATCCCGGACATTTTGAGCAATCTCGAAATCCCGGGCAAACTCACGGAGACTCACTAATAGCCTTGTTGTTTTCAACTGCGCTCTCTTACCGGTAGGCGTGGCTTGAGAGTGGCCTCCTAGGGCAGCAAAGCAAGTGCATTCTGGGAGTTGTTGTCTTTCATCCACATAAGCCAAAAATACATTTTCTGGCTTTTATCAGTCTAGAAAGCTCCAAATTCAAAAATAATTTCACATTTCTTCTACATAAATGACCTATTTTAAATACACATTCATCTTTCCAGAGGTGAAGTATCCCTTTAACAGTTCTTAGAAGAACCTGTTTTTTGGGGGGGGGTTTTTAGAGTGAAGAAAATGTTAATAAGCCTAAGAACCTTTTTCCACCTTAAAGAATATTTTGTGCAATGGAAATGTTCCATGAATTTCTTCATGGAACCAAAGATACCATTAAAGAACCTTTATTTTTAAGATAGTTTCCCGAAACGGTAGTACAATCGTCGTATGAACGGTTCAACAATAGAGAACCATTGTTGATGATGTCATGCAGCATGGTGGAGATGTAAATAATGAACATGGTGCACAAGGACTATGTTGCCATTTTTGTTCTGTTGTTTTGCTTCAGTCACAGGTTCCCTCTTATGTCGTATTCCTGTTCTAGAGCACAATCGCACATGCAAGCTCTTCAAAACTGAAAGTCATTCTTTTGACAAACTAACAGATGTAATGAAATTTGTGTATATATAATTATATGGAATGAAATATGCTAGCATGCATGTCAGCCTGCTTATTTTGCCCCAGAGCACAATCTATTGAAGTCCACAAGTCATAAAAAAACAAAAAAAAAACTATGCATCAGGTCAAGAGCTGTGGAGGTGTATGATGCTGTTTGTGAATGTTCTTTGGAACTATGGTTGGCTGGGAAACACCAAATCATTCATTATGTTGGTTAGGAAATGCATAGTTAGGAAATGCACCCCTGGTTAACTTGCTTAATCAATAGACAAATATTGTCAGATTAAATGCTTTGACAGATATATAAGCCTTTATTTTATTAGAAAAGAAGACCATACACACATGTCTTTTTTGTAATGTGTTTTCTCTTTTTCTGACCTGTAGTTTGTCGCCCAGTCCAATTGTCAGCAGTTCCTGAACACGGTGTGGTTTGGCGAGATGGCGAGCTACCGCCGCAAGCACACATGCTTAAAGATCCTGTATGTTTTGAGTGTTGTTCTGCTGTGGCCGCTGCTGTCCGTCTGCTACCTTCTGGGACCTCGTTCTCGTGTGGGCCAGGTCATCCACACACCTTTCATCAAGTTCATCATTCACAGTGCATCTTACTTCACCTTCCTACTGCTTCTAAACCTGTATTCACTGGTCTACAATGAGGGTACGAAGAACGATATGGGTCCCCCTTTAAAGTTGATAGACTACCTTCTCATTCTCTGGATCATAGGTGAGGATGGGCGGCATTTGTTTACATACATGAACACTTTATCTATTATTTTCTTGGCATCTGCTTTCTATCCAACAAACGAGAATGTTGTGATCGTTGTTTCAGCAGGAAGAAAAAGATAAATCAAGTATTATAACAAATCATAAAGTGCCATGAATTTATCCCGAAGGCCTTGAGGCAAATGCCTCTTCCGAGTCCACACTTTGGTGATGTAATGTTGCATAGACTGTAGAGCAGAAGTACGCTGTGCATCAAATGGTACAAAAGAGTAGTTTATAACATTGCGATTTTAAAAATTCATATAAATGTAAAGGTGTGTTCACACTTGTAGTTTTGACGTTTTTTTGCCCCCCATTTCCGAATCTTTAAATACATGTTAAGAGGTTCATGTTGTGGATTCAGTCTGTGGCAGCCTACATTCTCAAATTCAATGAAACATTCAATGAAGTCTCAATGTCAAAATTCTTTCAAATCTACCTTTGTAAAGATTACATTTATGAAGTCAGATAAATAATCACAATGGACCCACGCCACGAGCCTTAAACTTATACGCAGTATATACATTCAGTTCGTCCATCTGTTCTTCATAATTTTACAGCACCATTAGTATGACTGATAAATTACATAGATAATGTTCCTTTATGCGGAAGTGAGAAAGCTAGTGGTTAGAATCTCTCTAGAGCGCATTACCATGATACCACTGGGTAATTTGTTGCTAATGGCACTTGTTTTCGTTTTTGTCTTATTTCCTTTTATTAAGTATTTATGGCCTCAAATGGCTGTGAATTTAAATTTGTATGGTTTATTGTGCACCCTGACTTAAAGAATGTCATATGATCAAGTTTAAGTAAATTTAGACTGCATGAAGACCATTAGAGGGAGGAAGATGAATTCTTTACACTTCAGCTTTAAAGGGATAGTTCACCCAGAAATGAAAATTCTGTCATCATTTACTCACCCTCAAGTTGTTCCAAACCTGTAAGGATGTCTTTCTTCTGCTGAACACAAAATAAGATATTTAGAAGAATGTTGGTAACCCATCAACTGTTTGGTTACCAACATTCTTCGCAATATCTTCTTTTTGTGTTCATCAGAAGAAAGAAATTCATACAGGTTTGGAACAACCCTCAAGTTGTTGTAAATGACAAATGAGTAAATGACAGAATTTTCATTTTTGGGTGAACTATCCCTTTAAGAATATAAACTGCTAATATCATTTACCTAATGTTTCTCTAGATGTGCATTTAACTCTTACCACATCAGCGTCCTTTCCAGCTTATTACGATGTTGCTGACTGCTGTTTTAATAACAGGCCCAGCATCTAATCACACTAATCACCTTACAAATTAACAGAAATTCTATAAAGGAAATCATATTCAGCCCATTAGAGCTGATTCAGCCATCTGTCTTCATTAATTTCCAAAACAACTGGACCGTTTCCAAACCACAAGCCCTCCAGTGTACTTTCATACATCAAAATGCCAACAGACTAGTTCAGCGAGTTTTGTGCTTTTTTGTGTTGTGTTGTTACCTCTGCCTTACCATTAATCCTCCTCACACTAAAAGGTTTCACTGAAGCGAGCATTTCAAAATCTACAAAAGTATTATCACAATAGAGTTATTTTAGCTGTACAAAATGTAACAAAATATTTCTTTGCACAATGTAATGAATTAAATCATTCTTTTGATGCTCGTTGAGCCCCATTCAAAGCCATTTGACCCAAAAATTCTCTCATCATTGACACACCCACATGCTGTTCCAAACCTGTATGACTTTTTTTCTTCTGGAAAACACAAAATATATTTTGAAAAATGTCTTTAGTCCATAAAATGAGTTCATAAAATGTTGTTTAGACGCCAGCATTCTTCAAAATAAACAATGACAGATTTTTGTATTTTTGGGCCAACTATTCCTTTAATGTGGTAAGTTGCGACAAGTAATTGTAAACACCATTTCACATTATAAGTTATATTGTCAGCATTAAATCAAAATAGACTATTCTTATTTCTTCTATGGAATATTGCAGAATTTATTATAAATTATTTATTCGTGCACATCGTTTTTTTTTTTTTTTTTTCATGTACTAAAACTCAATCTTTAATCAAAATAACTTCCCCTCCCTCTTCGTTTATTCACAACTTCCATTTATTGATAATGATTCACGCATTATTTATGATTCTTTATCACTGTCAAATGTAAATAATGTAAAGCAGTCTTGCTCTCTGATAATTACAATAGAAACGGTATAGCAAAAAAAATGGTGTAAAACGTATAGCCTCATATCGTCCTGCCTTAATAGACATGAGTAAATTCATGAGTGTCTATTTGCACTAAATCTCAATAGCCTGTCCTGTCGTCAAAGGCTTTTTACACTAACTCAACTTGCCATTGTCTGGTGGAGCCTTTTTCCAATCCCATTCTTCACCCTACTCCCATTGCATACCAGCTCAGAGACACATTCATTTTAAATACAAATGAAGTGTAATTCAAGCACTTAAGCCTGGCACGTCCACTGCGTTCATTTATTTTAATAAATGTAAGCAGATGTTGTGGTAAACAATATGTTGTTATTAATGCATACTGTTGTAAAATGTAATTCAATACACTGAGGTGCAAATATATCTTCCACTTTTTTTTAATATACTGTACTTACACCCAGTGGAAATAGCATCTATCGCTATTTGCTCTTATTGAAAAAAGCATGCATAAATCTTTTCTGTCAGGTATGGATCTTTGAGTGTCACTGGCCCTGTAGGGATTATCATAGAATCTGGAAGTGATTCAAAACTGCCAGAAATAAGGAATTTGTGATTTGCTGCTTGGACGCTTCTTTGTGCTGATGGCAAATTCCTATCTCTGCAGGCATGGTGTGGTCGGATGTGAAGCGTCTATGGTATGAGGGATTGGAGGATTTCTTGGAAGAGTCACGGAACCAGCTAAGTTTCGTCATGAACTCACTTTATCTGGCCACCTTTGCCCTGAAAGTGGTGGCTTACAGCAAGGTATAAACCCAGTCCAGAACATTTCATTCTGAGCACTTTGCCAAGTCATTACTCACTAGTTTTCTCAAGAATGAAAATTCTGTCATCATTTGCTTTTATTCGTCCTCTTTTCTTTCCAAGCTATGACTTCCTTTCTTACGTGGTACATAAAAGAAGTACTATTTCGTTGAACATCTCCTTTTATGTTCCATGGAAGAAGAAAGCTCTAGTTTGGAATGACACAAGGATGTGTAAATTATACAGAATTTATTTATTTTTTAAATCACCAAATCTAATGAGCGCTGGCTAACGTTTAAAATCTTGTTGTCTAAAGTGTTACTGTGTTTAAGTGTCTCTGATAACATAATTTACACCAACCTTTCTTTTGTCCTCTGCTTCAGTATGCGAATAAAGTGGTAGATAGGAAAGATTGGGATGCGTTCCATCCCATCCTGGTTGCAGAAGGACTTTTTGCTTTTGCCAATGTTCTGAGCTATCTGCGTCTCTTCTTCATGTACACCACCAGCTCCATCTTGGGGCCTTTACAGGTAATCACAACATCCACAACTCAACAGTTCTTATCCATTCGCAATGCCGGTTTTTGAAGGCCAAAAAAAAAAAGGGTAACAGTAACTTTAAAAGCATGTCAGTGAGCACTGCAGTATAGCATAAATTATTTGTCAAGCAGATAAAAGATTCTTAAACACTAGAATCAGTTTAAATGTTGCAATGTATGATCCACACTAAAAAATGGAAATGCTAAATGTT
Source organism: Leuciscus leuciscus (assembly GCF_965113295.1). Lineage (NCBI taxonomy): Eukaryota > Metazoa > Chordata > Actinopteri > Cypriniformes > Leuciscidae > Leuciscus > Leuciscus leuciscus. The sequence continues at coordinate 5,854,551 of NC_138735.1, read as the reverse complement.
TATGCTTATTGTTGACTATACACAATCACATATTCGAAACGGAATGACCTTAAAAGAGAAACGTTTCAAGGATTATTTTGCATAGAAGTTACATTTCAATCAAACGCCAATGCAATCCTTCTGTGTCCAGAGGCATATGAGCAATTAGTATGAGCATTAAAGGTCCGTTTCCGCAACTTGTTTCTTTCCTAAATTAATCAATGTTTTTGGACTATGCTGACTATGTGGAGGGCAACCTATAACTAGTCTTGAATTGGCCTTGACAATTCTATTTCTTAGCACTTAACACACGCTTGTTGAAGTAAATCATTTTGTTTCTTGAAGAACAGATTAAAGATGAGCTGTCAAGGCATGCGTCTGTTTGTTCAGATGTTAGCACTTTGTCCTTGGCAATGTGCCATGCTCTTCCAACTGAGCTACAGGACGATTTATTAATATTTGTAAGATTCACCCAGGCTTTGTAACCGACTTCAGCAGCTTCAGTTTTCAGCAGGCATCTTTCTGCAGTAGTTTCAGAGAGGTTGCATAATGCAGTGTTCTTCTCTGAGGACTTCAGTGTTTGGCATGAGTAACACTGTGTCAGTCCTGAGCGTACGTGCGAGTTGCTCTCTGCTCTCTAGACTGACATCAGTGTCTGGCGCTGATGTATGGAAAAGTAATTCTCTCAAGAAGTGTGGTCGGAATGATGCATTCAGACGCACTTAACTGTAATGGATTCATGCATGAACACACCCTATGCAAGATATTTAGGGCAAAGAGCATGGTATTTTTGTTTTTCTGTAAACGTACATGCTTAACTAGTTGCTTTGTCACTCCCTCTAACAGACAAACACATGATGTACAAATACAGGAATGACAAGGAACAGACTCAAGTATTCACACAGCTGACCTCCACTGGGAAGGCAGAGGAACAGTCAGACGTTTACTCCCTCCTGCTTCATTATTTGGTTGAGGGTGTCCAGTAAATCTCCCCAAGTAAAGATAGCAAGTGGAAAACACTGAATCACCTCTGGATAAACGTCTGAGGACATATTTCTCTTTGTGAGGGCAAGAGTTGAGACGTCAAACTGACTGCTTAAACTTTATTTAAAGGAGTTATTTGGTGTTTGTACAGTACAGCTGTCTGAATTGTGCAACTTTGTAAGGACGTGAAGCCTTAAGCCTATACATACCAGCTGTGCAGTATGTGATGGGCTGGTGTATTGCCAAATCCTGTCCTTACAAAAAAAATATTAATTTGATTAAGTACTTAAGTAAAGTTCAAGTATATTATAAGCATAACTTATGTAGTAAGTATACTAATATCAATGTACTAATACTATACTTGTAAGTGTACTATTTCATTATTTCATGACTTGAGAGTAAATTGGCCCACTTTTTAGTGTATAAAAGTATATTTTTACACTTTTAGTATACTACTAGTATAGTAGTTTTATACTGCAAGTATACTTGTAAGTTTTCTTTAAGTGAACTTAACATTATACTTATAGTTTACTATTTATATATTATTTTTGCACTTTAAGTATATGTTCCTATTTAGGTATTAATTTATATACTTGAAATACCTTTATCTGTACTTTAAGTAGATTGAGTATGTATATTTTTGTGAAGTCCAGCGTACATAGGAATTTACTTCCAGAATTAGAAAATTTTCGTTTATAAGACATAAAAAAAAGGTATTTCATAGGCTATACTTAATCAAACGAGTAAACAAAACTACAAGTTTACTTAGAATACTTAATTATACTTTTAAATTGATCTTGATAAAAAGATTGAGTACAAGTATAGGCCAAATAGACTTTTCTGTCAGTATAAGTCAGGTATACTAAAGTGTAATTTTATGTTTATTTCTTAGAAGTACACAAATAATATTTTTTTTAAATAGTAAATCAAATGTTGACTGAAAGTATACTTTTTTATTTTTAGTTTAAAAGAAATATTACTAATAGCACACTTGCTTGGATGTAAAGGAGTAGTCACTTGCAGGTCCAGATGGAATCTGTGGGCTTTCCCCATATATTTTGTGCTGATATTTGGGAAAAATCAGCAGAATTCTATGGAAGGGATTATAAACATGTTAAAATGTGTTCAACTTTCTATAGCGTCATCATCCTATTGCAGTTGATCACATTACCGTTGATGATCACGTTACCGTTCAAACGTTTATGGTCAGTAAGATACCATTGTTTGTTTTAAAGAAATTAATACATTTTTTCAGCAAGAATGCATTCAATTGATCAATAGTGACAGTAAAAACGTTTACATTATTGCAAAAAAAATAAAATAAAAATTCAAATAAATGCAGCCCAGAATCCTGAAAATTCGGCTTTGCCAACTACAAACGTTATACAAAACATTAACACTCTTAAAACAGTGGAATGCAACCGTTAAAAAACACAGTATTATATAGGATTTCTAATCAGGCATCAAATAGAATACTCATTTCAGCCAGTGAAATCACTTTGAGGTGGATTTGGCATGACACCTGGGCTTCATATCAGAGACAAGATTAAAATGGCAACTGCAACGGTTCAACAAAGATTGAAAAATATTAGATGTGGAAAATGGGTTTGAGAGTGACAAGAAAATGAATTACACTAATTGCAAAGAAAGAAAAAACCCAACATCCTGGCTACAGTATGTTTCAGAGCAAACACACAGTACAGAACATTATGGTTCACCGGTCAGACTTGACACAAGCAATTCATCTAGTCCTCAGCCCACACTGGAAAGGCCAGTGGAATCTAAAGTACAGATAGAAGTAGGCAGCTTAAAAGAGCTAGTCTACTGTATGTGTGTAAGTACAGTTCTCTACCGAGAAATGTTCCCCTTCCATTACCTCCTAATGAGTCAAACAAATATTTACCCGAGCCAGGTTTATCAGTGACTAGTTGTTGTCTGCTATATGAAGTTAGTTAAAAATGACATGCAACACTTAAAATTAACTTGTTTCAGAATATTGCCATATTTACTTTACTTTTTTTTTTACTTGCTTTAACTTTTACTTTTTTTTTATCAACCCATAAATAGCTGTTCTCAAACATATCCATTTCAAAAGGAATATTCCTAGTTAAAAAGATAGCTCATCTAAAAATGGAGAAAATGGAGATTCTGTATTTTTTTCTTTTTGAAGAAAAATCATGTAACTAGTCTGTGAAGATCCAAAAAGAACCAAAACAAACAAAAAAAAATAAAAAAAATTCATAAGGGCTGTGACAAACCACGTCGGCCTTTCGGGCTAGTTTTTGGAGTGTGTTCCATATGTCGGCGGCAATTCGGCTGATTCAGCATGTTGAAACGGCACAGGGGCCGTCGGTGAGAGAGATCACTCTGATTGGCTGTTTAGTTTAGCAAATGAGTAGGTCCACGAGAAAAAAAGCGAAACAGATGAAAGTGAGCTAAGAAGTCAAGACGACACAGACAGAAAGTTGTTATAATTTTACGTCATCTTTCCTGAGCATTTCAATACGCAAATATTTTCATAACAACATGAGTTATAAATATGGATATTTTTCTTACAAAAACGCATCGCTTCAAAAGGCATTTATTAACCCTATGGAAAGCTTGGAAGAGCCAGGAGCTTCATAAGACTCTATTCACTCCCATTATAAAGTTTGGAAGAGCCAGGATTTTTGTTTAATTTAACTTCAATTGTGTTTGCTGAAAGAAGAAAGTAATATACACCTAGGATGGCTTGAGGCTGAGTAAATTATGGGATTATTTTCATTTTTAGGTGAACAAACCATTTAAGTTGTTTTTAACCTGGAATATTCCTTATTAAGAACAAACTCTATAGATCCTATATACAAGTCAGTCTGGGCTACTCAGGCTTTCATGTGAAAGGGCCGGTCTATTTGTATTTTCAGATCTCCATGGGCCAGATGCTACAAGAGTTCGGGAAGTTTCTTGGCTTATTCCTGCTCGTGCTCATCTCTTTCACTATCGGCCTGACACAGCTGTATGGAAAAGACCAGAAGGATCCATCCAGAACCAAAGATCAAACCAAGGACTGCGTGGGCATCTACTGTCAGGAGCAGAGCAACGACACCTTTCATACGTACTTATTTACACTAATTAGAGAATTTGAAGTCAGTGTAAAAGGTGTAAAAATAAAGGTTAAAGGGGTCATATTCATTTTTCAATCAAAATGAGTTGTTTTTGTATCTTAGTTTCAATAAATGCTCTTCTTCAACTGGGGAGGAAGTTTTGAGTTCTGAGCTCTTCCTCATAATATGACCCCTTTGAAAGGTATTTGACAGACAAAGCAGTTTTCAGATTTTTGTGACAGAAATCATATTTCTAAAGATGCAAGTCTCTATGTTGCCCATGAAAAGAATATGAATTCTCTGTTTTAGTGTAATATTTTACCTTAATCATTTATCTTCAACTTTCTCTAGGTTTATGGGGACATGCTATGCCCTCTTCTGGTACATTTTTTCCCTGGCACATGTGGCTCTGTTCGTCACAAGGATCAGCTATACTGAGGAGCTGCGATCATTTGTTGGTGCTCTTATCATCGGTACCTACAACATTGTTGTAGTCATCGTTCTCACTAAACTCCTGGTGGCAATGCTGCATAAGAGCTTCAGACAGATTGCTGTGAGTGACCCTTGAGATGATTTGATTCCAAAAATGTGAATCCAATAGGTGTTTCTTAACATGATAGAATTACCGTAATTGTGTGTTTCCGTCAAGTGGAATGAAACAAATGAAGTTCCATAGAATCCATCCCCCTGAGTTAACATCACATAAACTCTATGGCAGGGGTTCTCAACTCTGGTCCTCGAAGGACCACTGTCTTGCACCCTAATCAATCACACCTGATAAGGCTAATCAGTATCTTTAGGCTTCCTAGAAAGTTACACGCAGATGAGTTTGATTAGGGTTGGAGCTAAATTCTGCAGGAAAGTAGATCTTGAGGGCCAGCATTGAGAACCTCTTCACTAGGAGTTCTCCAAACTTGATGGGAGCAGTAGAGAGGTTAATGCAGTCTTATCGGTTGTTTTATGGAGGTCTATCCATAAGCATTACCGTTCCTTTCAACAAAGTTTAATCAGCTGGCACATATAATCCTGAAAATAGGTGACCAGAAACCTGACATCTTTGATTGTGGCATTCAGTTCTGCCATGTGACCAATCACTCATGATTGAGAACAATTGGAATACTAATGGTAGAGCTCTTTAGTAGGGATGTAGCGATTCACTCAACTCACGATGCGATACTGATTTCACAATATGATTTTCTCACCATTTTTTTTAACAACATGAGATTTAAGACAAATTATAAATGAAAAAGTGTCCTTTTATTATTTCTCAGACAAAATGCTACATTGAAATGATAAAACAAATCCCAAACAAGTCCATGCACAGAGGAATAGCATAAATAAAAAGATTAAGTAAAATTTAGGTACAACAGTGACAGGGGTTTCACATTGTTATAGCAAAATTTAAATTTTATTTGATATAATTTGTATCATTACACTTGCAAGACTTATAAAAATATGCCATAAAAATCAACACATTATAAATAAAAAAATCCATGTACACATATAGAGAAAAGTAAATACAACACCTGGTTGCCATGAAAACACTGATGCACCTTGTGATCTCCGTGGCTCTCGCACTTGTCGCTGCAAATCCGCCGGTCACTGTGGTTTGCCTTTTTACATGCAGACAGAGGTGATTGGAGCTTCTCATTGTGGTGATTATTTGTCTTCAGGAAGTTAAAATGTTGCTACACCTCCAATTTGAATGAGTCAACGTCAACATTGCGCTTGCTGTTGCCATGCTATGGTGTGTGTCCACTGACACGAAGCAGAGCGAGCGTTTCCAATTCATTCCTATGGAAGTCGAGCTTCCACCAAGAATTAACTGAAAACGCTCGCTCTGCTTCGCGCCAGTGTGCACGCACCGTCCATAACGCTAGCTACAACTTGCTTGCTGCTATTGTGCCTGTGTGAAGCGAGGTCACAGTATAGCACCCCTGCTGTTTAAAACGTGTATCGTGATTCGTTTACAACTCAGCCGACTTGAATAGTCATATTTTTATTGATTTTTAACCGGCTGCTAGTGAATCGTTACATCCCTACTCTTTAGTTATATTATAACTCCTTAGTTCAGGAAGACATGTATGAGTACAGATACCTCTGGTTTCTTGTATCAGGCAATGAGCAATGGGTAGTGAAGGCATTATTGTTGTACCATGATGATTTTATCCACTTGCAGAACCATGAAGATAAGGAGTGGAAGTTTGCTCGGGCTAAGCTGTGGCTAAGCTACTTTGATGACAAGTGTACACTGCCTCCACCCTTCAACATCCTACCCTCACCCAAGACCGTGTGCTACTTGGTGATCAGCCTGAGCAAATGGATCTGTTCCCACACCTCCACAGGCAAGGTCAAGAGACAGAATAGCCTCAAGGTATGTAAGACTTATGTAAACTTATATTTGGGAAAATCTACCAACTTTACTGTCTATCCATAGTTTGCATTTCGATTGATTTGACATGAAAGGCCTTGACACACCAAGCCAACTGTCGGCCGTCGGGCAGTTTTTGCGCATCGGTAGGGTTAGGTTTTTTTAGTCGGGCGCCGTCTGGGTCTTTTGGGCCGATTCAGCATGTTGAAACTGCATCGAGCCGTCAGTGAGAGAGAGAAAACTCTGCTTGACTGTTCAGCTTTTTGGCCGAGACGCAATCGACAAGAGGCGACAACACAGTCAGCTTTTTTGACCGCTAGTCTTTGATGTCGGCTTGGTGTGTCCCGGGCTTAAAGTAAAAACTGTTGCTTCTAAAGACAGCCTATCCTTACAGATTTGTACTGGTGCTGGAACAGGTGCTTGGTCAGTGGATTTGTGAACCTTACTTGCCCCCTTTCCACCTAAATGGTTCCATGTTCCTGGCTATTGCCAATTCTCAAATGGTTCCATGCATTTCTACCTCAGAAAAGGCTTTCATCTAATGAGCTGATAATCGAATCAAGTGTGACATACATAATAAGGGAGACATACAAAATGTGCAGGATTGTAAACCACTGCTCTGGAGACCAAGGGTGCCTGTTCGTCCATCTTTCCATGCACAAGAGAAAGACAGTAAACCCGTGGGTTCAGTTTCTATGTCTCTCGAGTAGGAATAAAAAAAAAGAAAACCAAGAGTTTGAGACCTGTTGGTATGCAAGAGTCATTCTCGGTACTGTGAACAGCATAACGCAGATCTGCCGCTGTTGCATAAACCAGGGGTGCCTAATTCATGCTTCTGGAGGGACTATTCTGTAGAGTTTAGCTCCAACCCTAAATAATCCTAAATGAGCCTGGTAATCAAGGTCTTTAGAAGTGCTAGAAGTTCCAGGCAGGTGTGTTGGAGCAGGTTGGAGCAAAACTCTGCAGGATGTTGGCCCTCCAGGAGAAGGATTGGGCCCCCCAAGGCATTCACAAACACGTGCCATGCCATATTTGTTTTTTGGTTATGTAGTCACATAAACAACATGTAGCGTCATAATCCATTGTTACCATTCATTTCTGTGGAAACACTGGGCCACTTCGAAACAGGTTTGCCTGAACATTGGCTGAGAACCAGGTCTTGCACCATTTTAGTGAAAAAGGGGTGAGCTCTAGAATATTATTCCTTAACGTCAGCCTACCAATGAATCAATAACTTTTTGCTTCCAGGAATGGAAGAACCTAAAGCATAAAAGAGACCAGAACTACCAGAAGATTATTTGCTGTCTAGTGCACCGTTACCTGACCTCCACAAGGCAGAAGATGCAGAGCACTGACCAGGCCACGGTAGAGAACCTCAACGATCTGCGGCAGGACCTATCCAAGTTCCGGAATGAAATGAGGGACCTTTTGGGCTTCCGCACTTCCAAATATGCCATGTTCTACCCCAGAAGCTAAGCCATGACCATTTAGTAAAAGTGACCTAGCATGTTCAGCAATGCTCTTCTTCTTTTTCTTTGGAAGATGTAAGGTGACAAAAAGTCCTGGGACTCTACTGGAATTCTATTAAGCTCTGTTTATTCTACAGCCTCCAGAACCATAACTTGTGTAATATTCTTGCATCCTACTTGTTTTCTAAAAGTGTCATTCTTTTCAAATAAATAACATTTATTATAGAGAAACATTTTCTATTGAACTTGCTGAAGTTCTTAGTAACTGTTTCAGCGTTCTCAGTGTTTAAACGTATGGTAGAGTTCTTCAAACCTACTCTTGACGACCCACAGCGTTCCCGAAATCGCATACTGTCTGAGTAGGTACTACATTTGAATTTAAACTTACTTCACGACCATTAAAAAAGTTTGTTCTATATGGTATGAATATGGGTAGTATGAATTAAATTCGAATGACTTATTGTGACCTAACAGCATCAGTTGCATCGCTTCACTACCATTCATAAATCCTCTCCAATGGCCTCATAGCCTCAACGGTCGTATCTGGTGTAGACACGGTGTAACTCTTTCACCGTTCTGAACTCTTTCACCCTGTTCTGACTCTGGGTTCATTTCCTAATTGTCTAAAGGTTTTCTTGTTGCAGACTAGCAAAAATCCCATAGATATGTCTATTTATGACTGAGTGTCATTCAATCTATGAGTAAACTGTAGGCAAGGCTTTTAAGGTTGAAAAAAACTTTACTTTTCTAGCTAATTGGCAGCAAAAAAAGCAGGTCATTCAGAAATGTACCCACATTTACATGGCAACACCTGTTCATTATTCATTACTTGGACATTGTTACTAGTTTCACAGTGACAGTCTACTTAAATCTAATGATCAGAGAAAGTATGTAAAATGGTCACAGCTGTTTCTGGCACAATAAATATTGAGCAACTTTATTAGGGGAGAAAAAAAAGAATGTTACACAATTATAGAATATGGCCCTTTTAATAGTTTACTAAGGAGTTAAACGTTAGAATAGTACCCTTCACAGTCAAGCACTATGAGCCCTAGGCAATTTTAGAAACAGATGTCCTGACATGAAAATGTGGACTACCTAAATATTTTCAACTGAAAACTTCCTTGAAACAAATCTGATTCTGGAAAATAATGCATTTAATTTACAAAAATACAAATAAAAAAAATACTAAATAAAAACAGGAAGACAATATCCAAGATTTAACTGATAATGAACTTTATTTTTCCTCTCATAAAACAAATAATTTATAACTTAACATTCACCTCTAGGAATAGGTTTCTTTGAAAATATTTAAATATTATCCAGCATGATTTCAAAAACAGCAAAGATGTGCTACTAATTTATTGCCTTTTAGCTCCTCTAACTTTGTTATTGGATCAAAAATCTACAAATATCTTATAAACTGTGCCATTCAAAACACCATAATCTTGCTCTTTACATTCCAGTATTCTTGACATGTCTTATTACTTTTGCTCTTGCTGTCATTTTGATGCTCATCACAACAGTAAGAAGAGAAGTAGGAACCAAGAGAGCCCAACCAGGTGTGTGCCACGTGCTTCAACAGTCCTCGGCCTCCTCAGAAGAGGGCGATGAAGGAAGTTGGGACATGCAGGGCAAATATGAAGACATCACACACCCATGAGTGGATTTCAAGACCAAAGATTTTCCGTAAAAGCTCAGCAACGTTTGTTCTTCAGCATGTTAAATGCCCTCTGGTTCTTGGCCTTGAAAGCCATGATGAAATGATGGGGGGCGATCATTCCACGGCCCTCCTCATCTGCCTGGCCCATGAAGATGTAGTTCAAACCTAGCGACACCACACAAATAAAACCTGAATGCAGTGACGGAACGGCAGAGACATTCAGGGGGGGCTTTGGATCAGCTTTTCTCTGGGGCCTCACTCGCTCTATCCACTCCATATGTTTATATACTGTATAAACATATGACAGTGAGATTTCGTCATGAAAAATCATCATTACTAAACTTTTTTTTGCCATTTTTTACTCCCTTGTTGTTCCAAACTCGCATTTGGTTATTTTTTACGAAAAAGTAAACATTTCCATAACTCACCTCTTCTAGGTGTAGTAAAGTTGTCTGAACTGTTTATTTAAAGGTGCATTCAGTAGTTATTTAGCTATCATTAGCATTGCTGTTCTTTGAGTTCTTTAAGTACAATACCATGGTGTTAAACGCTGCGCTGCCATCTATCGATGTGGATCATCAATCCTGAGTTTTATGGAAATTACACTGATACTAGTGAGTTTTAGGCCATGTCCCTTCATTTTCTGCCTACGTAACTACTACTATCAAGCCCCAGAAAGAAATCTCCAACACACCTGCACGCACTGCCGCTATCACGTCAGCTCAAGACGCATGCGTCGTGGTGCTCTCGTGAACGCGCATTGAAGATTAATATTTTGTTAATAAAATGGTAAATTGTGTTTTTTTTGCAAAAAGCACTCGAGTCACTTCATAAAACTGAGGTTAAACCACTGAAGTCACATGGATTACTTTAATGATGTCTTTACTACCTTTATGGGGCTTGAAAGTGGTAGTTACATAGGCTGTCAGTGGAGGGACCGAAAGCTCTCAAATTTCATGAAAAAGATTTTCACTTTTGTGTGAACTATCCCTTTGATACAGTTACATTCACACATGGTACAGTTATTTACAGGAGTTAAAATCTTCTATAACCAAACTCACAGCTGTAAATTTTCACAATCAAATTCTCGAAAAAAAACTTTGCTGTGTGAATGGAAACAGACTGGACAAATAGTTTTCACGTCATACAGTGTGAGACCGCTGCGCTGCTCTGCATAAACGCGCGTCTACCATGTGTTGCGGATTATCATGTGTGGTTTCGCTTTCGGTAAATTAGAGACAGAGAGGGAAACACCCTTGGGGCGGTGCTGATTGTCTGAACCTGAATCGAATCACACCAGTTTATTGGTTGATGGCGTGGGCGCCGCCTCAGCACCGATCCATCGCTCATTTTTGATATAGTGAACAAGCCATCTGCTCCTCAGATTTTCTTCTTCAGAAGAAGCGGTTTATCTGGCCCGCGCTAGTTAAACGATTTTGTTTAGGATATTCTCTCTTTGTGCTTCAGCGACCGCACAAAATGGAACTTGCTTTGTTCTCCTCTCTGTGAGCACAGTGGATCTGCGTCATTGCCAGCCACAGTGCTTTCGCTTCATTGCAAGCAACGACTTGCAGGGTAAGCCTGTCGCATGTTCGCGAGGCTATTTATGGCACTTCTAACTGTAGGTTTTGTGAGAATTTTAAACATAAAAGCTAACCGACGTGAGGCTTGCTTGTTTGCATTGAGAAGGATTCAACCGCTCTCACCCGTCGTTCTTTGGCAATGAAGCGGCTGAGGCCATTCATGATTCCGAGGCTCGGGAATGTCGAGCGCTAGGCTATGAAAAACTAAATGATTTATGCCCCAGTTCAGAGGTATGCAGAGGATGTTTTATTCACCGCAGCATCTGATTCGGAGGATTTTGGGCCTGCGGCCGACGCTCTCCCACCTAGCGGCTAGGAAGTGCGACCTACACTGAGCCCATAGGCGTGCTAACAATGCTACTGAGAGGCTCAACATTGAAAGCCTACTAGCCAACCCCTCCACCTGTAGGGTTTCGGGTGCAGCGGTTTCCAGCGAGTTCATGCCTCAGGCACAGACGTTGCATTAAAAAAACCCCACTTCCGCTCCATCTCGAAAGTCTAAGCTCCCTTCTAAGCCCTGTAGGACCACTTCCAAATCCTACATGGTTGCTGGCCAGGCAGATATGGCGCTTAATGCCTTGGTCATTCTTCAGGCCTACCAAGTGGACCTCCTTAATGAAATGGCCCAGTGCACATGTGGTTGGGGGTATGATGGCATTTTTGGTTGAATCTCACTGAGATTCGTGAAAAGGAGAAATTCTTCCTACTGGACGCCCCTATCTCCTAGTCAGGTGTATTTGGAGAATTGGTCAGCTCAGTGGTAAATGAGTGGTCTGAATAGGGAACGAGACGCTGATGCAGGTTCACTACATCAAGAGTGAGTGACGTAGCTGTGCTGAGGTGGCGCCCACTCCATCAGCCAATAAATTGGTGTGATTCTATTGGGGTTCAGACAATCAGAACCACCCCATTTCAGCATCGTTATGCAGCATCTTGTTCCCTATTCAGAGAACATGGGTTGCGCAAGTAACTCGAAAACAAACATAAGCGCAATTCAAATGCTCCTTTCTCCATACAAGATATAAAAGATGCTGTCACCTGTTGGTAATGAAGATTTGATGAATGAACTCGTGGCTCGTTTGGACTCTTGTTACCTAAAAAGTGATATGACTTTTTTTTTTTTTTGGACAAGTGCCATTATTGGTATTACTTTGTCACTTGTTGACTTGTTGGTCACGGTCGCTATCAAGTTTCAAGTTTGTTTTTATTTATATAGCACATTTAAAAACAGCAAACATGGCTGACCAAAGTGCTGAACAAAACACAAGATAAAGAGACAAGGGCAAACCACACATTCGTGACAGAAGCTCACAATGAATTAAAAGCTAAAGAAAAAAAAGTAGGTTTTAAGAGGAGATTTAAAAACAGTTAAAGACAGTGCCGATCTGATGTAAACCAGAAGGCTATTCTGCAGCCTAGGGCCAGCAATAGCAAAGGCTCTATCTCCTCTATGCTTTAATCATAAATACTATACACTATACAAATAAACTTGACTTGACTTGACTTGAATCGTGATCTGAGGAAAGATAAAAGTCTCTTATCACCAGACCTCAGATTTCGTGTGGGATTGTATGGACAGAGTAGCTCAGACAAATAGCTCGGTGCCAGATTATTTAAGGATTTAAAAACAAAGAGAATAATTTTAAACTCAATTCTAAAATGCACAGGTAGCCAATGCAGCGATTTCGAAATTGGAGAAACGTGATCAAATTTACGTTTTCTTTTGAGGAACTTTGCAGTGGTATTTTGTACTAATTGGAGACGAGCGATTTTTCTCAGAGAGAGAGAGGATTTAAATCTTAGAGAGAAGACGTAGCTGAAAAAAAAACAAGAACTAATCACCGCATTTATTTCACCGCATTATAGTTTTTCAAATTTGAGGTTCTTATCCCAGTAAACACCTAAGTTCTTAATGCATGATGAAGTAAAAGGACCAAGGTAACCCAGGTCAATGTTACTGCTCTTAAAGTTTTCATGGGGGCCAAAGACTATAACCTCGGTTTTAGATTAATTCAGAAATAAGAAATTTTGAGAAAACCACAATTTCACTACATCCAGATTGTGGTTACAAAATTACCCAGTCTAACAGAGAAACTTCTATTCGTTAAATATGATTTAAACCAACTGAGGACAGTTCCCTGGATGCCCACAAAACATTCTAGTCGGGATTTTATGATCAACTGTATCAAAAGCCGAGGTTAGGTCTAACAGTATTAGAATCACAGAGTCACCAGAGTCAGTCTTACCTATGATTACCTATGATTAGATTAGTAGCTATGATTACTGGTAGGAGAATATGGGCTTGACTCCAGTTGCACGTTAATACAGACAGTATTAGAGATGCTACTGTAAGTTGCTGTGTGAATGGGACAAAGTAAATGCGGTTGTCAATCCCAAACACTGACAGTGTGAACGTAGCCTTAGAGAGAGCCACACAATAATTAAAACAAAAACAAAAAAGCCACGAGGGCATCACTACTCAGGATTTCCTCTGTCATCAAATATTTACACATTGTGAATGCATACCAATGTTTATGCTTGTTTTTTGACTTTGGCCTTTTCTGCTTCTTCGGTCATTCAGGTACTGATTCTACTGTTATCTCCACTGGTAAAGCACGATAGTAAGTGTGCTTTGTCTGTTTTTCACTCTTCTGCATCACCAAACAGCATTATGGTCGGCCTATTGGTGTATCTACAGAGCAGCGGCAGCTGATGAGGAACACTGTAATAAACACCAAACTACTGAATGCACCTTAAAGAGAAACTAGCTGCTTGGAAAGGGAACAGTTTTTAAGTTCATACTTTAGTTTTTTTAGGCTTAATATTTTTTATCTTACAAAAAAATTAAGCTCACAGTTAGTTCAATAGCAAGCCTGTTGGAAATGATTATAGTTTGTGGAAAACAACCTGAAATATTCCTTTATTTTTACACACCGAGAAGCAAACAAGCATTACTAACAGGAACACAACTACTTATTCAATATGAGAGGTTACATTAATGTGTTTTAGCTGATGTCTGTGGCAGATAAAACTGTCTAGCACATAAAGCCCAAAGTATACTTCACTTTTTACACATTCTCTAGGGTCTGTGTACAGTGCGTGTGACGTGAATTTTATCATCAACACAGTACAGACAGCAGCCCAAGTTTTCTAACTGCACACACTTTGTACGGACAGGTCGCACATGCACTGAAATGTTTATTTGTTTTTTGCAATAATTCGATCGTCCACAATGTGTCAACAGTACGGTGGCCGAGAGAGCTCAACGTGCTACAACTGAAGAAAACGCATGCAAATTTCTGTATTTGATTGCGTTGTGAGCATTTGCAGCACATTTGCTGTTAAAATGAAGATGTTTTCTTAATTTGCTGGTGTTTTTTCTATTTGCATGTTTTCCTCATTTGCAGCGTGTTGAGCTTTATGCTATTTACAGCACGTTTCTGTATTTGGTTGCATTGTGAGTATTTGCAGCACATGTGTTGTCAAACTGATGAAGATGTTTTCTTAATTTTCTGGTGTTTTCTCTATTTGCATGCGTTTTCTTGAGTTGCAGCGTGTTGAGCTCTCTCGGTCACCGTACAACAGTGCCCCAGGGCCGTTGATTCACGAGGTAGTCAAAGAATAAACTGAATAAACAGAGACAGAAGCTTGTGGCAGCTACAACAACAATGGACGGCTACGTGGATGAGAGACTGGGCAGTGAGGTTAGAAAGTACCCACATTTGTACAACTCTAGCCTAAAATATTAAAAAGATGTGTATATGGGTTATAACTCTTGGGGAGATATTTTTCAGGTGATCTCCTGTAGACCAGAAGGGTAGTGCAAATCGTAATGCGCATGCGTCAAATGGATAATACTTTGAAAGGCTTTGCATATAACTGTGCATGTACACTAGTATACGTTGGGCTTAGGTGTTACTGTTTACAACAAGCTGAGGCAGGCACTCACCTCGTCTGACGTAGGGGCACTTCTTGCAAAGGATGACAATCTTTGTGCTCATGGTTTTGCCAGCCTGCTGGATAGCAAGGTTACCTTCCTTGTAGACATTGATTATGGAGATGGTGGCGTACATGCTACCTTCTCGCGTTACAGCGGTAATAACGGTTCCAGTGATCACTAAAATGTCAAAAAGATAAAAACAACACATTAGAGACCACTAATTCAAATGTGATTGAATTATCTAAATTTGGGGGCTTTTCTTTATTTTTTCAGTCAACAAATGGGAAAACAATGTAACTTCCATTACTTATTTGAACATGTAACTCAGATATTTTATTGTAAAGTTAAAAGTAGTGCATTACTTTAGTAGTTACTTGAAAAAAGTAATCTGATTACATAACTTATAATGCATTACGCCAACACTGTTTTTAGTACTTCAAATAAACTTCAAAATCAACTCCTCCTGATAGACCAAATAGTAGAAGTAGTAGTTTAAAAATGGTAAAATTAGGATATGTTAAATATGGCTTAGGCCCATTATTTGAACATTTATTTTCATAAACTTGTGTTTATCCATTCCCACAGTACATAAAGGGTGTGATTAAAGCTATATGACTTGATGTGCATGTAATTTTCCACCTTCGTTCACATTCAGGTCTTGTTTCTCATCATGACTCTGGTCTCCACCAACCACAGGATTTCCCCATATGCAAATCCAAGTAAACAGCAGAAATCATAATGAAATATCTACTAGCTCCTGGATGTGAACATTGCAGACCTGTTCCAGGGGCAGCGACTGCGGTCAAAGAGCTCGACTGAATCAACACTCCCATTTACCAGCGGTTTATCCACAGTCCACTGCAGTCTATTTACACTAGAGCACTGTATCCCACACACAAATCCACTGTGCTGAGGGCAAAAAATGCTCAAGGAATCTTTTGAAACACGTTGACACAAACCAGCAGGCCAAAGATAGCATGCTGAAAAAGAGCCATAAAAACATGCACCTTGTGAAGAGTACAAGATTATAGACTAAATGTGAATAATCACTGCTTGTTTCCACTTATTCTGATGCCCCCCACCTACAAATTCCCACCTCACTTTGCGCTTGTGCGTGTTTGTCTTCATGTGTCAGCAAAAAAGTTAGTATCAACTGCAGAGTGCTGCTCTTACCAAAGTTGCTGGAACAGTAGTGGCTCTCAGGGGTTCCCTTCCGTTTGCATTTCTGTTGACACAGCGCTGCAGAGTACTTCAAAGCTGGAGAGGAGAGCAGAGATAGCAAAAAATAAACTTCAAAAAGTTTTACTGTAGCATGCTGACTCTGAGCCAGCGGAGTCTGTCTTTTAGTACATGCGTAAAAAAAGTGAGAAAGTATGGGTTAGGTTCAAGCTCCGGAAATTGGATATCAAAGCCAATATCGAAGAACAAAAGGATGGAAATTTGCCTGAATGTCCTGTCTGTCGATTATATATTTACTTAATTAAATTAAACAATTTAAGTAATTCAATTTAGATTAAATGATATGCATGAAATAATATCAGTACATTTTTTGTATTGTAGCAGTGTTGTACTCCCAGCTCTATTTAACACCATTTAAAATAATTTAACAATGTTTAAATGCTTTTCACATAATTCACAGATTGTGTACAAATGGCAAATTTTGGAAATGTTAGGATATATATATATATATATATATATATATATATATATAGCTCACAAAGGTTAGGGGTTGTAAGATTTTGTAATATTTTTTAAATAAGTCTATTATGCTCACCAAGGCTGCATTTATTTGATCACAAATACAGTAAAAACAGTAATTATGTTAAATTTAATTATACTTTAAAGTAAATTTTTTCTATTTGAATAGTTTTCAACTGACATTTATTTCTGTGATGGAAAATCTAAATTTTCAGCATCATTACTCAAGTCTTCAGTATCACATGATCCTTCAGAAATCATTCTAATATGCTGACATGGTGTTTAAGAAGCATTTCTTCTTATTATCAATGTTGAAAACAGTTGTGCTGCTTCATATTTTTGTGCAAACCCAAATCAATTGTTTTCAGGACTCTTAAAAAAAATAAGTTCAAAATAAGAGCATTTATAAAAAAAATTAATAAAAAAAGACAGTTTAGCTTCAAGTATTAATTAAGTTGGCTGAGAAAGCCAACTTACTGATATTGTACTTAAACTTATTATTAAGTTGGCTTGAGAAAGCCAACATATTGAAATCCTATTTAAACTTATTATTATTATTCTTCTGTGGAAACTATTGACTCAAACTCGCCCTAGAGCTTTAACTCTACATACTCCAAACTCGGCTCAGACACTCAAACTGATCTGAAGTTTTATGCTATATCTTTTCAGACTGATCGGACTTACGGTTTTCCTACAAATGACGATCAAAACTCGGAAAAACTCCCATTGACTTAACATTGGGCATTCTAAAAAAATTCAAACTCACCAACCGACAAAAATTCAAATCTAAATCCCTTGAAAACTAAATCAAACTGCCATTCTATATATATTAGCCAATGAAACTCATTTAAACTAATAAACTCTAATTTCATACACTTATAAACTAATTAACTTAAATTGAATAACTAATTAACTAATAAACTCATGAATTCATAGACTTATGAACTCTTAAACTCATAAATTAATAAACTCTGAACTCTAAACTCATTTAAACTTATAAACTCTAAACTCAAAAACTTGTACACTTATAAACTCATCAATTTATACACTTATAAACTCTAAACTCATAAACTCTGAGTGTGTGTGTGTGTGTGTGTGTGTATCTATCTATCTACCGCTCTGAATACCATAGCAACCACCCAGAACACCCTAGCAACCACCTAGCAACCACCCAGAACACCCTAGCAACCACCCAAAAGACCCTAGCAACCACCCAAAATATCCTAGCAACCACCCAAAAGACCCTAGCAACCACCCAAAACACCCTAGCAACCGCCTAGCAACCACCCAAAAGACCATAGCAACCACCCAAAACACCCTAGCAACCACCCAAAACACCCTAGCAACCGCCTAGCAACCACCCAAAAGACCCTAGCAACCACCCAAAATACCCTAGCAACACCATAGCAACCACACAAAACATCCTAGTAACCACCCAAAACACCCTAGCAACCGCCTAGCAACCACCCAAAAGACCCTAGAAACCACCCAAAATAGCCTAGCAACCACCCAGAATACCCTAGCAACCACCCAAAATACCCTAGCAACCACCCTAAATATCCTAGCAACCGCATAGCAAACACCCAGAATACCCTAGCAACCACCCAAAACACCCTAGCAACCACCCAGAACACCCTAGCAACCGCCTAGCAACCACCCAAAAGACCCTAGCAACCACCCAAAATATTCTAGCAACCACCCAGAATACCCTAGCAACCACCCAAAACACCCTAGCAACCACCCAAAACACCCTAGCAACCACCCAGAACACCCTAGCAACCACCCAAAATACCCTAGCAACCACCCAAAACACCCTAGCAACCACCCAAAACACCCTAGCAACCGCCTAGCAACCACCCAAAAGACCCTAGCAACCACCCAAAACACCCTAGCAACCACCCAAAAGACCCTAGCAACCACCCAAAATATCCTAGCAACCACCCAGAACACCATAGCAACCACCCAAAACACCCTAGCAACCACCCAAAATACCCTAGCAACACCATAGCAACCACACAAAACATCCTAGTAACCACCCATAACACCCTAGCAACCGCCTAGCAACCAGCCAGAACACCCTAGCAACCACCCAAAAGACCCTAGCAACCACCCAAAAGACCCTAGCAACCGCCTAGCAACCACCCAGAATACCCTAGCAACCACCCAAAACACCCTAGCAACCACCCAGAACACCCTAGCAACCGCCTAGCAACCACCCAGAATACCCAAGCAACCACCCAAAACACCCTAGCAACCACCCAGAACACCATAGCAACCGCCTAGCAACCACCCAAAAGACCCTAGCAACCGCCTAGCAACCACCCAGAATACCCTAGCAACCACCCAAAACACCCTAGCAACCACCCAAAAGACCCTAGCAACAGCCTAGCAACCACCCAAAAGACCCTAGCAACCACCCAAAACACCCTAGCAACCGCCTAGCAACCACCCAAAAGACCCTAGCAACCACCCAGAACACCCTAGCAACCGCCTAGCAACCACCCAAAAGACCCTAGCAACCACCCAAAAGACCCTAACAACCACCCAAAATATCCTAGCAACCACCCAGAATACCCTAGCAACCACCCAGAACACCCTAGCAACCGCCTAGCAACCACCCAAAAGACCCTAGCAACCACCTAGCAACCACCCAAAAGACCCTAGCAACCACCCAAAACACCCTAGCAACCACCTAGCAACCACCCAAAACACCCTAGCAACCACCCAAAAGACCCTAACAACCACCCAAAATATCCTAGCAACCACCCAGAATACCCTAGCAACCACCCAGAACACCCTAGCAACACCCTAGCAACCACCAAAAAGACCCTAGCAACCGCCTAGCAACCACCCAAAAGACCCTAGCAACCACCCTAGCAACCACCTAGCAACCACCCAAAAGACCCTAGCAACCACCCAGAACACCCTAGCAACCGCCTAGCAACACCCTAGCAACCACCCAAAATACGTTGGCAACCGCCTAGCAACACCATAACGACCACCCATAACATCCTTGCAACTGCCTAGCAAAAAACTTTCCGGTCCAAACTTTCTCAAGCCAACTTAAAGTTTGTCTCGACGAACTTTCGCATCTAGTTAAGTTGGCTTGAGAAAGCCAACATATTGAAATCCTATTTAAACTTATTATTAATATTATTATTATTCTTCTGTGGAAACTATTGACTCAAACTCGCCCTAGAGCTTTAACTCTACATACTCCAAACTCGGCTCAGACACTCAAACTGATCTGAAGTTTTATGCTATATCTTTTCAGACTGATCGGACTTACGGTTTTCCTACAAATGACGATCAAAACTCGGAAAAACTCCCATTGACTTAACATTGGGCATTCTAAAAAAATTCAAACTCACCAACCGACAAAAATTCAAATCTAAATCCCTTGAAAACTAAATCAAACTGCCATTCTATATATATTAGCCAATGAAACTCATTTAAACTAATAAACTCTAATTTCATACACTTATAAACTAATTAACTTAAATTGAATAACTAATTAACTAATAAACTCATGAATTCATAGACTTATGAACTCTTAAACTCATAAATTAATAAACTCTGAACTCTAAACTCATTTAAACTTATAAACTCTAAACTCAAAAACTTGTACACTTATAAACTCTAAACTCATAAACTCTGAGTGTGTGTGTGTGTGTGTGTGTGTATCTATCTATCTACCGCTCTGAATACCATAGCAACCACCCAGAACACCCTAGCAACCACCTAGCAACCACCCAAAAGACCCTAGCAACCACCCAAAATATCCTAGCAACCACCCAAAAGACCCTAGCAACCACCCAAAACACCCTAGCAACCGCCTAGCAACCACCTTAAAAGACCATAGCAACCACCCAAAACACCCTAGCAACCACCCAAAACACCCTAGCAACCACCCAAAATACCCTAGCAACACCATAGCAACCACACAAAACATCCTAGTAACCACCCATAACACCCTAGCAACCACGTAGCAACCACCCAGAACACCCTAGCAAAACACCCTAGCAACCACCCAAAATATAATAGCAACCGCCTAGCAACCACCCATAATACCCTAGCAACCACCCAAAACACCCTAGCAACCGCCTAGCAACCACCCAAAAGACCCTAGCAACCACCCAAAATACCCTAGCAACCGCCTAGCAACCACCCAAAAGACCCTAGCAACCACCCAAAATAGCCTAGCAACCACCCAAAATACCCTAGCAACCACCCAAAATACCCTAGCAACCGCCTAGCAACCACCCAGAACACCCTAGCAACCGCCTAGCAACCGCCTAGCAACCACCCAAAAGATCCTAGCAACCACCCAAAAGACCCTAGCAACCGCCTAGCAACCACCCAGAATACCCTAGCAACCACCCAAAACACCCTAGCAACCACCCAGAACACCCTAGCAACCGCCTAGCAACCACCCAAAATAGCCTAGCAACCGCCTAGCAACCACCCAGAATACCCTAGCAACCACCCAAAACACCCTAGCAACCACCCAGAACACCCTAGCAACCACCCAGAATACCCTAGCAACCTCCCAAAACACCCTAGCAACCACCCAGAACACCCTAGCAACCGCCTAGCAACCACCCAAAACACCCTAGCAACCACCAAAAAGACCCTAGCAACCGCCTAGCAACAACCCAGAATACCCTAGCAACCACCCAAAACACCCTAGCAACCACCCAGAACACCCTAGCAACCGCCTAGCAACCACCGAAAAGACCCTAGCAACCACCCAAAACACCCTAGCAACCACCTAGCAACCACCCAAAAGACCCTAGCAACCACCCAAAAGACCCTAGCAACCACCCAGAACACCCTAGCAACCGCCTAGCAACCACCCAGAATACCTTAGCAACCGCCTAGCAACACCATAGCAACCACCCAGAAAACCCTAGCAACCGCCTAGCAACACCCTAGCAACCACCCAAAATACCTTAGCAACCGCCTAGCAACAACATAGCAACCACCCAGAACACCCTAGCAACTGCCTAGCAACCACCCAGAATACCCTAGCAACTGCTTAGCAACACCATAGCAACCACCCAGAATACCCTAGCAACCGCCTAGCAACACCATAACGACCACCCATAACATCCTTGCAACTGCCTAGCAAAAAACATTCTGGTCCAAACTTTCTCAAGCCAACTTAAAGTTTGTCTCGACGAACTTTCGCATCTAGTTATTATTCTTCTTCTGAGACTAAAAAAATATAACTTTAATACAGCCTAGAGCTTTAACTTTACATACTCCAAACTCGGCTCAGACCTTCAGACTATTCTGACTCGGTATGCTATATCTTTTCTAACTGATCGGACTTACGGTTTTCCTAAAAATGACGATCAAAACTCGGAAAAACTCCCATTGACTTTTTCAAACTGACCAACCGACAAAAATTCAAATCTAAATCCCTTGAAGACTAAACCAAACTGCCGTTCTATATACTATATGAGCCATTGAGACTCATTTAAACTAATAAACTCATCTATCTATCTACTTCAAACTAAATTAAACTTCAAACTAAATTAAACTTCAAACTAAATTAAACTTCAAACTAAATTAAACTTCAAACTAAATTAAACTTTAAACTTCAAACTAATTTAAACTTTAAACTACAAAATTTACTTCATTTAAACTAATAAACTCATCTATCTATCTACTTCAAACTAAATTAAACTTCAAACTAAATTAAACTTCAAACTAAATTAAACTTCAAACTAAATTAAACTTTAAACTTCAAACTAATTTAAACTTTAAACTACAAAATTTACTTCATTTAAACTAATAAACTCATCTATCTACTTCAAACTAAATTAAACTTCAAACTAAATTAAACTTCAAACTAAATTAAACTTCAAACTACTAAATTTACTTCATTTAAACTTATAAACTCTAAACTCATACACTTATAAACTAATTAACTTATAAACTCATGAATTCATAGACTTATGAACTCTTAAACTCATAAATGTATAAACTCTGAACTCTTAAACTCAAACTTATAAACTGTAAACTCATTTAAACTTATAAACTCTAAACTCAAAAACTCGTACACTTATAAACATCAATTTATACTTATAAACTCTAAACTCATAAACTCTGAGTGTGTGTGTGTGTGTGTCTGAGTGAGTGTGTGAGCGAGGTAGTCTGTTTGAGTGTGTGTGTGTGTGTGTGTGTGTGTGTGTGTGTGTGTGTGTGTGTATCTATCTATCGCTCTGAATACCATAGCAACCACCCAGAACACCCTAGCAACCACCTAGCAACCACCCAGAACACCCTAGCAACCACCCAAAAGACCCTAGCAACCGCCTAGCAACCACCCAGAATACCTTAGCAACCACCCAAAACACCCTAGCAACCACCCAGAACACCCTAGCAACCGCCTAGCAACCACCCAAAAGACCCTAGCAACCACCCAGAATACCATAGCAACCACCCAAAAGACCCTAGCAACCGCCTAGCAACCACCCAGAATACCCTAGCAACCACCCAAATCACCCTAGCAACCACCCAGAACACCCTAGCAACCACCCAGAACACCCTAGCAACCGCCTAGCAACCACCCAGAATACCCTAGCAACCACCCAAAAGACCCTAGCAACCACCCAAAAGACCCGAGCAACCACCCAAAAGACCCTAGCAACCGCCTAGCAACCACCCAGAATATCCTAGCAACCACCCAAAACACCCTAGCAACCACCCAAAAGACCCTAGCAACCGCCTAGCAACCACCCAAAAGACCCTAGCAACCACCCAGAATACCATAGCAACCACCCAAAATACCCTAGCAACCGCCTAGCAACCACCCAAAAGACCATAGCAACCACCCAAAATACCCTAGCAACCACCCAGAATACCCTAGCAACCACCCAAAATACCATAGCAACCGCCTAGCAACCACCCAAAAGACCCTAGCAACCACCCTAAATATCCTAGCAACCGCATAGCAACCACCCAGAATACCCTAGCAACCACCCAAAACACCCTAGCAACCACCCAGAACACCCTAGCAACCGCCTAGCAACCACCCAAAAGACCCTAGCAACCACCCAAAATATCCTAGCAACCACCCAGAATACCCTAGCAACCACCCAAAACACCCTAGCAACCACCCATAACACCCTAGCAACCACCCAAAAGACCCTAGCAACCACCCAGGACACCCTAGCAACCACCTAGCAACCACCCAGAACACCCTAGCAATTGCCCAAAACACCCTAGAAACACCATAGCGACCACCCATAACATCCTAGCAACCGCCTATCAAAAAACTTTACGGTCCAAACTTTCTCAAGCCAACTTAAAGTTTGTCTCGACGAACTTTCGCATCTAGTTTCCCTTTTGTTTCCCCTAGCCAAAGACAAATAATGAAGAGCAACTGTGGTCAGATTTAATTTTTCTGAAAAAGTCTTAATCCAGTGCAATTTTACTGGAAAACATGACACAAATACTGATTAAGAGTGATTTTGCCAGCAACGTGATCAAATGCACACAGTGTCAGGAATTGTCCTTTTTTGTTCCATCTCTCATTGGCAGGCTTGCATTGAGTGATCTTGCATCATTTACTTTCCACTACATCTTCATCTAATGGACTGAACACGTGTATGTAGCAGATGTACAATGCGATTACATGTTGCCTTATATGACTGCAGTTTCATAAGGTGCTAGAAAGCTAATTCATTCATTTCTAATGTGACTAGTTTCATCTTGCGGAAAACCCGAATGGCTGGTGACAAATGGCTGAAACCGTTAACATGGCAGCAGGTAAATCCAGGTTGGTCTTTTGAGTAGGGATGTTTAATGAGTAGTCATTGACTTTTAAATAGGACCTATTAAGTTTTTTTAACGTTTTCAACTTTCTTTAGTGTGTAATGTTGCTGTTTAAGCATGAAAAAGGTCTACAAAGGGAGTTATTCTCAATATCAGTGCACACTGTTTCTGAAATCCCTGAAACGCCTCCATTGTAGTCTTGACAATATTCTTCATTTAAATAATTCCCACCCAAAGCATACGCAAAATAAAGGGGGCGAGGCCTGGTTGAGTTGTGTAAGTAGAGCATTGAAACTCGTGATTATGGTAAGGGGTGTGACATTTCTGAAACACGCTCGAAGAAGTTGACCAATCACAACACACTGGTCTAGCCGACCAATCAGAGCACATTGCACTTTTCAGAAGGAGGGACTTCTTAGAGACCGGAACTAAATTAAACTAAACTAAATTTAAACTAAAGCGTTACTGACAGACTGGGAAGAGAGGTGCTGCAACAATTTAAAATATATGAAAGATTTGAGCATGAACCTATTCTAGTAGACCTCAAAAACAAAATCAAGACTTTGTAAAAGGCCATAATATGACCTCTTTAACTGTAAGTCAACACCTATAATGTAGGCTAACATTAAACTCTCCACCTACATGCAGTATGATTACGGAGAATACTTACGTATAGGTCTAGTGGTAGTGGGTGGTGCTGTTGTGGTTGGTGGAACGGTTGTGGAGGGAAACTTCTTTGGTCTAAATTTGTAATGACCAATAAAGCCATCCGCTGTTAAACTGAGATCTGAGAGGAACTGAATGAAGAGCTGATTTCCCTCTGAGAACACAGGCCTAAAGCAGAGAGATACACAGAATGTGAAGGGCAAATAAAGAAGTATTGCTAACAGCAGCATGTTTATATCTTGAATATAGAGCAAAGGACTGATGTAATGCATTTGATATGATATATATGATGCATTGATACATACGCTGGTGGACTGTCTCCACAATATTTCCCAATTCTTTTAGCGTCGTTGATTTCTCCACCATTAAAAATTGCTACGTAATCGTAACGGCAATAGTTGTCCCGCTCCACATCAAACTTCTCAAATTTTACCTCTATAATCTGTAAAAAAGGACAAATGTTTAAGCTAAATGCGAAACACACGATTAAGGAATATCTGAAATAATGATGATGGCATTACACTTTTAATCAACGCTACTTGTAAAACTGGGATTTTTTCACCCATTTTAATATCCTCCAGGTAAAAATCGTAAGTCTAAAAGCTTAGAAAAATAATTATATTTTGAGGTATAATTCATGGTTGTAGTCAAGTCACATTTATTTATATAGCACTTTATACAATACAGATTGTTTCAAAGCAGCTTCACTGTGATAAACAGGAAAATAAGTATTAATGTGTTAAAATTAATAATTAATCTAATTCAATTTCAGGTATAAAACAGCACAACAAAAGAAAATAGTGTTACAGCTCAATTTAGTTAAGTGTTGTTTTATTTCAGTTCAATGTCAAAGTTGCAAAGTTCATCAATTGTGAAAATTTCAATTCAGCTATAAGCAGCTATAAAGAAGAAAATATTGTCATTATTCAGCTCAAGTCAGTTCAATGTTAATTCAATTCAGTTCAATAACAGTGTCGATGTTGCAAAGTTAGGGTGTGTTCACACTTGGCAGGTTTGGTTTTGATTAAAACAAACTCTAGTGCGATTGCTCTGTTAGTGCGGTTCATTTGAATAAGCGGGAATGCTGCCATCCGAACCCTGGTGTGCACCAAACAAGTGGACTGAGACTACTGAAAAAATTGGTCTCGGTCCTATTCCAAACAAACTCTGGTGCGGTTAGACTGATCTATTTGGCAACATAGACCAAAGACATCTAAACGAAACAAAAACTGGTTGTGATGTCACAAGATGCGACCATAAAAAGGACAGATCGGGCATACATGGTTTTTCTTGTCTCGTCTCAAGCTATGTTGCCCACAGTTTGGTACAGGTGTCAGAGCTGTGTCTCCTTGCATTCCTGGCACTGTTTTGACTCCTTTACATATTTTGTAAGCTCTTCTGTTAGAAGAAATATCATCATATGTATGCGCGCATACAACAAGCACGTTTAGCCTAGCACACAGCATTGTTTGTGCAAATGCAAATGCAAAACATACATTTAGGTTTGGTCTTAAAAATGACAGTGTGAACGCCAAGCGAACCAGGACTAAATGCCTTTTGTTTGGTCTGGACCAAGAAGAACCAAGAGAACTGAAGTACAAGTGAGAACACACCCTTTGAGTCATTATCCAGATCAATTCCGTACAAATACTGTTAAGCCATTAATTGTTTTTGTAGCCAAGTTAAGGATAAAAAATTAAATAATGATGAGTCCACCTGGTTCTTGGGTGCTACTATATGCCAAGAACACGTGACTCCAGCAGGATAGTCTTTCTCTGGCCAGTTAGGGGTCTTGAAGGTTCCTGATGGCTTCATCAATCTCCCACCACAGTACTGATCCCCTGTAAACATCCATTCAGACAGACGTTTAGGAAATGTTTCCTAAACTCCACGAGAGAAACGCTAAACATAGACCAAGCATCCAGTGTGAGGTCGTTCACCCCTAATTAAAAGGAATGCATGAGATAATTGCACAGCACCATCATTGGCGGACTCTAAAATGTACTTCCCTGCAGTCTTGTCATTACGAGAGAGTTTACAGACTTGTTGGTCCCAGCGTGCAGTTCCTGCCTTAATCCTTCAACACAGCTGCCAAAGCCCTTTATCCAAAGCTGATGCTTCTAGAACTGTATGCCAACGAAAGCAGTGTGTATTGATTTTGGTGCGCATATTAAAAGGTGCTAAGCCTATTTTTGACCCAGAAAATATGATGAAATTGCACTATAAACCTCTCTGCCATTTTAAACAGGATTTTTGGATTGCTATGCTATACTAAAAAGATTGAAAGTCACTAGACCCGTCATAAATGTTTCCAATCATATTTCACCCCAAGATCACAAGGAAATACAAGTCCATGTCACAAATTCAAATACAAGTAAGCCATTTGCAGGTTTACAATAATGTACACTAATTTTAAAGGTACACTTTGTAACTTTTTTTTATTCAAAATGTATATAATGAGCGAGTACATAAATCCATCTTCCAAACCATGTTTTTGTCTGATCCTGAATCCCTACGATACATCTATAATAAGTTTTATATTCAGAGTATTGTAGGGGCTGTTTACACAACTTTTTATGCGTTTTGGACGTTCATTTACACGACAATGGCATTTTGGGGGCCTGAAAACACAAACTTTTGAACACTGATTTGTGAAATTTGTGACATTTTGTGAAATTTGTGCATATTACGTGTTCAGTCTATAGGCGCATAGTTTCTTTACAAAGTGACAACGCCAACTACTGGCCTGGCAGCAGAATACAGCGTTTATTTAGCCTTTCTCGCAGATCCGTGTGAACGGGCATCATTTTGGTGTTGTCTATACGTGAAAAATGCAAAGGAAAAACTTTTCCGTTTTTAGAACATCGTTGTTAACAGGGAATTTCCATACATAAACAGGGAGAATTAGCTCAGGCTACAATGTTCTTCCACAAGACACATGCAGTTTTGTTTATCAACCGCTAGAGCGCCAAAAGTTACATAGTGTATCTTTAATGAAAAATTTGTATAACGGTTTTTATACAGAACAAATCACTGTATTAAGGCCCGTACACACCGGGACGAATATCGGCGCGCGTTATTCGCCAGCGTTTTTCAACGCGTTTTTTGTGTTCACACCCAAGCGATTTTCGCTGATGATGAGCCGAGTGAACATGCAAATTCATTCCCTGACATTAGATGGCGCTTAATGTAAAACAGAAATACAATACCACTCCATAACAGTCTATACTCTGCAATACCACTCCATAACAGTCTACACTCTGCAATACCACTCCATAACAGTCTATACTCTGCAATACCACTCCATAACAGTTCTCTTTTAACAAGATTTTTGTAGTCGCTGTCGCGTTTGTCATATAGTTCTTTATTCCGAGACCAGCAGCTCTACATTCATCTTGCCTTGCATCTTCCTCATCATTTCTTCCCGGCAGTGTCTGTCTATGGGCAGTGTAGACGCTACTTGGCGTATATCTTCTTCGCTGTTACGTATGTGTGCTCGGCAAGACCGTTTTGTGTTTGAGCGCCCCCAAGTTGTGTTTTACTGTAACTTCAGAAGCTCCAGACACGTGAGCAAAAGCGGCAATCTCATTGGTCGGATAGTTTTTGACGCGGCGCGTCAAACCAAAAAAACGAACCCGAGGCGTTGAAAAAAAAATTACGCTTTTACGCGTGGCGTTTTTCGCGTCGGTGTGCACACTCACATTGGCGCCCTTTGTTTAGTCACGAGGCGTTAAACGTCGGCGAATATCGCGCGCGAAATTCGTCCCGGTGTGTACGGGCCTTTACAGTAGGGGTCGACCGATTAATCGGTCGGACGATTAATCGGCCGATTTTTTGAATTTTTTAACATAATCGGCATCGGCCAATATCCAGTATATCAAGCCGATTATTAGGCGGGCGCATCTGTGGGCAGCCTAGTGTTGTTGTTGTTGTGGAACACGTGTTCGACGCACGCTGCGCCTAGAGTCATTCTCCAGCAGAGTGAGCAGACCTCATCCAGTGCCTAAGGAAGGAGCTAAGTTCCTTGGAGAAAACTCCTTTATATTTAATTAAAACCTTTTGATATGTTACTGCCAACTTCGAGAAAAAATATGAATAGGCGACATGACGTTCGGCTACTTTGGATATTGATAGCGTAGTTGAGGTTGCATTATCACAGCAGAAGGGTTGCTATCATGTCAAAATAAGTAAGCAAGAATTTTGCAATTTACAAACAGAGAATCTGATACTTTTATTTGTTCTGTTTTGTGTGTCTTATATTTGAGAGGGTTGTCACTCAATGCAGAGAAATAAGTAATAAAAAAGTGACCATAGGTTAGTGAAGGGCTGGCTTTGCTTTTCTAGCGTCGTCGCTAGGGTTGGGTAGCTACAGACAGACCCGGTGCTAATACGGCACTGGTGCCTTAACGACCGTTATTTACCGGACCGAATATCAATGCGGATTTCTGTGCTTCATTTCGGTGCTACTGTTATGCCTGTGCTTCTCTTGGATGCTCTGAAAACGGACGTTAGAAACGTGACGCTAGTCAGCTGTTAACTTTAGCATACTAGTAGCTGGATTAAACACGGTTAATATGTTGGCCAAACAGTGTAATGTGTGACTGTATTTCAATGTAGACTAGGGGTGGAACGGTACATGTATTCGTATTGAACCGAAACGGTACGGGCGTCACGGTTCGGTGTATAAATTTACACGGAGAATACATGGTATAAAAATAAATAAAACTCGCGTGCAAATTAATTCATGTAATGCGGAACTACTGTTAGATACGCGGGTTCTTTGGGGACACCTAATCTGTAGCCCCGCTTTAGCTCTGAAGCAGGCTGCGATCATAGACTGTAAAAAATAGGCTGCGATGTAAGATTGCATTGCTGGAATATGGTGTGTGGGAGAGGGAGAGGGAGACTCGGGAGAGGGAGAGAGGGGCGCGGGTGCGGGCGCGATCGAAAAGTCGCGTGTGTTTAAAGTCGCAAAGTGTTTACTTATATTTGTGTGTGTGTGTGTGTGTGTGTGTGTGTGTGTGTGTGTGTGTGTGTGTGTGTGTGTGTGTGAGAGAGGCGCGGATGCGATCGAACAGTGGAAACATAAAAACATACTCTGTCATTTTGTTTATAAAAGACATCATTCAAACTGCAAAGTGTTTAAGTTACTGTTAATAAAAATTTTAAGGAAAACAAATATATTAGTCTGAAATGTAGCAAATAAATTTTCAATTCATTCAGGTACAATTACCAAACATATCTCAAGGTCACAACAAGTGCAGATTTGGTCAAGTGTTCAATAAATGTTTTTGTTGAGAAATCTTGTCGATCTTAAGTAATAATTTGTGTTATATTTTATCTTTCAAATAGAGGTTAAAAACAAGCACATAATCGGCCAAATATCGGCCAAAATAAATCGGCAGCATTAATCGGCCATCGGCCGACCCGGATTTCAAAAGATCGGCATCGGCATCGGCCTGAAAAAAACCATATTGGTCGACCTCTACTTTACAGTAAAGAAATTTAATGAATCTAATGAAAATGTATGATTCTAATTCATTTAATTAGAAAATAGAAAAATGAAATATTACCCTTTTTCATAAGACTCACACATAGTGGGTGACCAAAATAAGCACTGGAACAGCTTTTGGCACAAAACTTAAACCTGATAACATCAGTGATGTGATGACTGCAAGAAGAGCTGCACGATTCTGGATAAATTGAGTATTTATTTATTTTTACAGAGATCACGATTCTCCTACGATTCTGAATAGACAGCTAAATAAAATAACATATCATTTACTAGAGGTTCTGACAAAAAAGTATTATTGATTAAAAAAATTCAATGTTTCATTACTGGAAGAATCATACATTTTTAATGAACCTCTCAAATGAATGATTCAATGAAAGTTTTTAACAGTCTCTGTAAAACACCTTTTGAAAGTAATATGAAGCTTCAAATAAAGACAGTATCGATTCACCAGTATGTAATGATGTAATCTATACTATATTTATTCGAAGTGTCAAGTTACTTTCAAAACAGAAAAGGTTTTTTTTTCTTCTATTTTGAACGCTACTTTAGACATTAGTGTTTATATCTGAAATATAAACTTTTATCCCAGTACTTCTGTGATAATTAAAATTACTGGAACACAGAAATAGTGATACTTGTGTGGTTGGAAAGACTGTGAAGCTGTTTCATACCTATACATGACTACTGCTCTCTAGCTGGGTCAGCGGCAGCGCCAACAAACACAGATTTGAATGTTTGCTGTGATCGTGTGCGTCAAAGGTTTGATAGACATAGCTGAATCGTTGTCATTAGGAATAAGATTGCATGGGTGTTTGAATCGAGAAACAATTAATCGTGTGGCTCTAACAGCAAGCTTCGATTGTTTCCAACACGCATCAGCTGTCCGTCAACTGCAAACAAACAGAGACACAATCTAAATCATTAACATTCCAGCTGTCTTGCTTCAGCCAAGCAGACGTCTCGTCACTTATACAGTTACTCAGTGAGCAAGACAGCCCCTGGAGGTCTGACCAATCACTGATTCACTGGGAAAACGTCTGTGAGAAATTCCACATCATGCCATGAAATACACAGCAATGTTCTCTAGCTTCCTCTGGAGTGTTCTAAATCAACTGTCAGACCCTGCAGAGAAAATCCCATTTTCTTTAACTAGTCAAAGTAAAACCAGGTTTTTCTTACTTTTGTGTAAATCGACAAGGTCTTTCGGTGATTTACTGAACGGAAACGGTTTATATTGGGACATTAAAGATCCATTTATTTTCTCCAGCTAGCGTTATACTGACCTCTGACTTCTCTAGGAGCTGTCAGATGTTAAATAGCTCTTAACTGCTCATTAAAGATGACCTTTGCCCACATAAACACAATCCAAGCGTAATAGCATCTGAGTTTATGGACAGAAACATGGATCATATTTTGGAAGAGCTGGGCAGTATGATTGTATATAAACACCAAATTACAACCAAACACAAAAAACAAACAAACTGTTGAACTAAACCGTAAAGGGTTAGTTCACCCAAAAATGAAATTTCTGTCATCCTTTATTCACCCTCATGTCGTTCCAAACTCAAAAGACTTTTGTTCATCTTTAATGAAATCTGAGAGATTTACCCAAAACTCTGACGTTTCAAAAAGTTCATAAAAAGATAGTCAAATAAATCCATGTGAGTTAAGCATGTAAGAACCAATGAGGTTCATTCTCATGTTACGCAGCATGTTTGAACTTCCACAAGAACCAATGAGGTTCATTTTCATGTTACGCAGCATGTTTGAACTTCCACAAGAACCAATGAGGTTCATTTTCGTGTTGCGCAGCACGTTTGAACTTCCACAAGAACCAATGAGGTTCATTCTCATGTTACGCAGCATGTTTGAACTTCCACAAGAACCAATGAGGTTCATTCTCATGTACGCAGCATGTTTGAACTTCCACAAGAACCAATGAGGTTCATTTTCGTGTTACGCAGCACGTTTGAACTTCCACAAGAACCAATGAGGTTCATTCTCGTGTTACGCAGCACGTCTGAACTTCCACAAGAACCAATGAGGTTTGTTCTCACGCATCAAGTACAATTGAGCTTATGTTTACCATATTTGAGTGCTGATCAATGTTTATGTAAATAAAAGCCTACATTAAACCTGTTCATCATATAAAGTGAGCGTGCCTCTTCAGAAGACTTGGATTAAACCGTTCGATTCACATGGATTTTTTTTTTTATGATCTCTTTATGAACGCTTTCAAGTTTTGGGTGAATAGACTTTCAATGGAGGGACAGAAATATCTCAGATTTCCTTAAAAATATCTTTATTTGTGTTTCAAACGTCTTATAAGTTTGGAAAGACATGAGGGTGAGTAAATGAGGACGAATTTTTCATTTTGGGGGGGGGGACTATTCCTTTAAAACACCTAATAAACTATTTTGGCTTACTGAGTTGAACAGAACAAAACATCTTATTAGCTTACAAATTTATGGTCCATTTTTAAGATGTTCTTACCCCGTTCATTAGGGTTGGCAGCAGAGTACACAGCCAGGAAGCCACTACCAGCTGTATTGGCATCAGACATCATCTGTATGAGCATCTTGTTGCTTGTGGAAACGAGGGCTCCCGGCCTGAACGTCCCACAGAAGCGGCCGAGACGCTGTCCATTGCCGTGGCCACTATAAACATCCACATAATCATATCGGCACAGGTTGTCACTCTCTAAGTCAAGAAAACGAAATGAGAGGACGACCACTTTGCCCTCTGGAACCTGCAAGAAGCAGACGTCATATTGAGACCCAAGAGAATGATCGGTAACACTTTAGTTTAGGGTCCAGTTCTCATTATTAACTAGTTGCTTATTGGCATGCATAATACTAGGATATTGTCTTATTACTAGTACTTGTAAAGCACATATTAATGCCTTATTCTGCATGACCATATTCTACAACCCTTAATCCTACTTAATACCTAAACTGAACAACTACCTTATTAACTATTAATAAGCAATAATTAGGAGTTTATTGAGGCAAAAGTCGTAGTTATTAGTTAGTTAATAGTGAGAATTGGACCCTAAACTAAAATGTGACCGAATGCACTTCTGTTCTAAAGATATCTGATACACACATTTTAAATAGCTCAACACTACTTTACACTTATAGTCATCCGTTTATATTGTACTAACATTTTTTATTTAAATACGTCATTTTCAGTGCTTCATGGGGTTGGCATGAGATAGAAGTTGTGATAGCCTATTCTTCTCTTTTGTGACGTATATCCGAGTGAAACTGCTTCTCAAACAAGAAAACATGAAAGGCAGGACTTGATTTTGTCAATCAGGATAAATCATTTATAATAAATACTGCAATATTCCATTAAAAAAAACACGATTTCACTGTGATATTAAAGGGGTGATCACACGCCACTTTTCGTTCCACTGACTTCCATTCATACGCAAGTTCATACAAATTTTGCTGTGTTCCAAAGTTCAAGTTTGGTGAACTCAGCCCTGCGAATATGTATCACATGAAAACATTCAATAGAAAAGAGATATGTTACGTTGCAGGACTGCATTAAAGTGGAGTGGATTGTATATTTTCTTTTAACATTTTCGAAATATTATATTTTGAATTAGGTTTTTTTAAAAAGATGCTGCAGAGTGACGGCATAGTATGACTGTTGCAGTGTCGGAAGAAATTTTTTAATTTTAACTCAAAAAATGTTTTAAATACTTTTTTGTAATTTCTTTTTTGTCATTTTTCAAATGACTAAGTTTGTAATGTTGTGATGCATCTCATGATTGGTTTGGTTCATACTAGCTTAAAATGTAACGCAAGTTACTTTGTTTTCCCATTTAATGGCTGACAGCTCTCCTGTCCTCATTTTGAGAGAAATCATAAGTATTGAGGCGTTGTGTGCGCTGTGTGAGCATGATGGTTATTGTAGTTCTAGGCTAAATGTGAACATGCATTTACTCATCTCACTTGCACAAAAACAGATTCAGCATCTCTCAAAAAGAATAAAAACAGTGAAATGCAAACTAATAAGCTGTATATACAGTATATATATATATATAATTTATTTCATTTTTATTTATTATTTTATTTAAATTTAATTCAATTTGTTTATTTTTTTATTTAATTTTTTTTATTTTTTTATTTTTTTTATCTGCAGCAACATGGAAATCAGGTTCTGCCCTAATTAAGTTTTTTTAAATAAAGTAGAAAATCTCTCTTGGTCAGAGTGGTCACCAATTAAGTCTCTTATATGCAATGACGGCAATGCAATAAAATGCTAGAATGAGTCTGGAGTTGCCACAAGGATGTAATGTGGCCAGCAGCCAAACCAGATGGAGATCACAACCAGACACACACTGATTCTTGCCACGACTTTCTATTGCATCATCACTACAGTACATGCAATGCAGAACTACATTTTACTTCTTTTTTGTATTATTTACCCACAAAACACTAAACATACAGACATATTCAAACATGGACATTGATCAATTCAGCCTCAGCTGTTTGGCTATCTGTTTTTGTTGTTTATAAACTTTTTAAGATTACATTTAAAAAATCTGAAAAAACTGACTTGTTAAAGATTGTCTAAAATGCAAACTTTGTACTTACTGAACAATGTTCATTACAGCATGCACTGTATTCAATGAAGTTCTGTAGATACCTATGCTATTTATGTGTGTATGGATACATTCCTGGACAAACTGATGTATTGTGGATTAAAAACATGTAAATCTCCACAAATGTTAGATGTTGGTTCTATGCTAACTTGAGATCTGTAAAGTGTTTTCTGTTTACCTGCTATGTAACAACTTTTTTTTCTTGGTTTCTCTGTTCATGTGTTTTTGTATTCTTCGCCATTACTTGACCCACTGATTATTATGGAAGCTTGTTTCTACCACGGAATAAAAATAAAATAAGAATGGTATCTGCACATTTTTATCTCCTAAACAATCTCTGATTGTTTTTCCTGCAATTACAAGCTTATATCTCACAATTCTGACTTTATTTCTCACAATTCCAGGTTTATACCTCACAATTCTGAGTTTATATCTAACTGCGAGAAATAAAGTCAGAACTGCAAGATATAAACTTGCAATTGAGAGGGAAAAAAGACAGAATTGTGTGTTTATATCACACAATCCTGAATTATTATTATTATTATTTGTCCTTATGGTGTTGTGAGGTCGCAATTGTGGGAACTCCCTTTTCTGAGAAAAAAAGTTTAGAATTGTGAGATAAAAAGTCACAATTACCTTTTTATTTGTTTATTATGTGGCAGAAACAAGCTTCATATTACTCATAAATAATGCTGATAAGTGAAAAGGTCACGTGACTTGCAAATGAAAGGTTACAGATATTAACAATGACTTAAACTGATTGTTTGCAAACTATTTCATGATATAGTTATAGCCTACTTTTTTATACAGAAAGGTATGATATTCAAAGGCGATAAGAGTGTTATTCGAATCTAATTAATTCTGATTGGTTCATTTTGCTATAGTGAATTCTGATTCGTGTTTTAACCATAGCCTCTTTAACATGGCAACTGTTATATTTTCGCTGCGATATTTATTTATTTATTTTTATTTTATTTATTTTTTTGCTGCTGCTGCTGCAGGGCACTAATATTTTCTTCAGGAAATGCAAATATGGTTTAACTATATTAGCTTTGAGACGCATGTCAGTTACAGTCGGCATTTCAGCTATCCGAATACATATCAGTTACTTACAGTAATTCTCCATACACATTTGGTATTCGGCGGATAGACGCCCGGATAACCCTGACTACCGATAACACCCGACTCTCCTGTGATATTACCACCACACGTGAAGGTCTGTCTAGACAAGAGAAAGAACAATAAACACCTGCATCGATGCAGCATTCATTTTTGCAACACAGCCTATATGTATCATAAAACTTTGACATGCATGCACAGCGGTTTCGTATGTGAGATCCGCCGCGCCGCTAGTGATCATACATGAGCATTCAGTGCGCGCGCATCATGACTGAACAAACTTACCTGTTTTGAGACTGAGCTCGCACATTCAGGATGAGCAGCAGAGCCCAGGCGATCAGGACACCGCAGATCTTCCACATTGTAAGAACGGACGGTGGAACAGATCAGACGGTGTGCGTGTCTGCGTCCAGCTGCATTTAATGATATTATTGTCCTCCGTCTGTTCTGAAGTTGCTCCGGGGAGTTTCAGCGGCAGATGAATATAGCGTTTGTTCTGCTCTGTGGGAGGGAGCAGCACGACAGCTGCCTTTTTCCAAACCTGTGATCAAAGACATGCACAGGAGAAAGAGAGAGAGGGCTCTGGATAGGCGTCTGATTTAATAAGAGGCTAAAATAAAATAAAATAAAAATTCTTCTTTTTTTCTTCAAGTTACAGTAGGCTACTAACAATTTTTCACTCTTCAGTTTAGTTCAATTCAGTTTATTTCACATTTTACAACACATCCACTAATTTATTTGTCAAATAATCTATGCATATGATCCATGAGTAGGCTACTATGAGATGATTACAGCGCCACCTCGTGGCTTTAATGGTAAAATATATTCTAATTACTAAATTTATTATTTACATTAATTACGGTTTGCCATTTCAGATCTTTTAACATGCCGTTATATTAGTTTTTTTTAAAGTTTTTTTTTGCCCATCTATAAAAAACAAATTACAAAAAAATGAATGTAAATCGAGACTTTGAAGATAATTTAGGTGTGCAATAGGCTATAATGTGTTTAAAGTTTAAAAAAATGTAAGAAATGAAAAATAAGTGTATGTATATTTATTTATAGAAATATTTCACTATTTGCCTTTTTTTTTTTTACATTAACATTATACATTAACATTATACATGCGCATTATACAGTTATGTACTAAAGAGGCTTGAGACTTCTGTTCCAGCAGCTCAAGAACAGTTTGTATAGAGCTTC
Organism: Leuciscus leuciscus; assembly: GCF_965113295.1. NCBI lineage: Eukaryota > Metazoa > Chordata > Actinopteri > Cypriniformes > Leuciscidae > Leuciscus > Leuciscus leuciscus. The sequence goes on along the minus strand of NC_138735.1, from coordinate 5,816,878 downwards.
ATGGAATGGGTTTCCATGGCTGAGCAGCTGCATCCAAGCCTTACATCACCAAGTGCAATGTAAAGCGTCAGATGCAGTGGTGTAAAGCACACCGCCACTTGACTCTAGAGCAATGGAGATGTGTTCTCTGGAGTGATGAATCACTTTTCTCTGTCTGGCAATCCGATGAACGAGTCTGGTCTGGGTTTGGCGGTTGCCAGAAGAACTGTACTTGCCTGCATTCGGCCTAGTGTAAAGTTTGGTGGGGGGGTTATGCTGTGGGGTTGTTTTAGTGGTTGAGCTTGGCCCCTTAGGAACTCTTAATGCTTCAGCATACCAAGACATTTTGGACAATTACATGCTCCCAACTTTGTGGATGGCCCCTTCCTGTTCCAACATGACTGTGCACCAGTGCACAAAGCAAGGTTCATAAAGACATGGATGAGTGAGTTAACTGGCCTGTACAGAGTCCTGACCTCAACCTGATAGAACACCTTTGGGATGAATTAGAGCAGAGACTGCGAGGCCTTCTCGTCCAACATCAGTGCCTGATCTCACAAATGCGCTTCAAGAAGAATGGTCAAAAATTCCCATAAACACAACCCTATAGTTCTTGTGGAAAGCCTTCCCAGAATAGTTGAAGCTGTTATAGCGGCAAAAGGTGGGCCAACACCATATTAAACCCTACGGATCAGGGTAGGCTTGCACCAGCCGTTTTTAAGCTCTTTCTTAAATTGGAATGTAAAGTCCACACTAGAGGCTTAGTAACTACTAACTATTTTGTAACTTACTCTGTACTTCATTCCATTGCACCATTTGTTCGCAAGATAGAATGTAGCTAAGTCGTAAACTCTCCGTAAAGTAATGCATAGTCGCATAATATGACGTTTACCTCAATCATCCAATATCAGCCTTCAAATACGCGAGCAGAAGTTGTTTAAATGCTGGGAATTTCAGTTAATCCTTTATTCGAACTTATTTTGCCTCACTTAACTAACAGTAAAATACGTTTCCATTATTGATTATGACGGATTTTATTGGACCAATGGGACAGATGCACACAGCGGTGCTAACAAAGTAATCTATTCATATAATGTTCTCTCTCTTAAAATGTAAGCTAGTGTAAATGTCAGGATTATCATGTCTAAAGAATTGAAGTCTGTCAGGTAAAAAAGAGCTTATTGATGCAGTTCAGTCTGTCTGCTATTTTATTCCAACCGTTAGCCTACTCCTGATCGGAGGTCTAGTAGTGTGCCCATTGTCCTAACTACATGCGACGCGCGATAAAAGGTAACTTTTCCATGGTCAGAGTTTTGTCCTAACCAGCCGCGACGGCGACACGCGACGATTCTTTTTAGGGTTTCTATTTTTCTGCGACGTCACAGCTGGAACAACAAACACAAAGTGTGGCAATGATAATCTCAGGTACTGTTTATGTGCTTTATTTAATGTTAAATGCATGCAATGTGACTTTTAGTGAACTTTTACTAAATTTTTGTAATTTAGTGCTTCACCTCAGATCTTGAAATTAAACAAATGGAAACAAGAACGTTCAAACTGTGAACAAACAAGTGTATTCTTTGACAAATATTGTTTTAATAACTTAGTAGCCAATGCATTTTTAATAATGTTTAAATGGTGTGATATTTGTGAATTTGATTATGTAGCCTACTTATCCATTTTCTTGCGAGTGCCGTCAAGATTACTCTCTGGTGCTGTGCTCTTGCCGCGAGAATCCGTGACAACTGATAAGTGGCAAAAAAAACGTACTCGGTTACTAACGTAACCTCGGTTCTCTCTAGAAGAGGGAACGAGTACTTGCGTAAGTATCTTACGCTAGGGGAAAACCTCTTTTCCTCGAGATATTGAAGCCAAAAATTATCCTTAATTTTGCAATAATGTAAAACGCATTGCAGCAGCATGCAGACATGGGCGAGACAGCTCGCGCGCCCATAGGCTGCTCTGCGGCAACTGCACCAGCCTATCGATAGAGGCCCCTCATGACGTCAGAACCAATGAGGGTGCTTCGCGCCCAATACGTCATGTCCCGCCGAAAGCGGGTGGGGCTAGGGCTATAAATACGGCCCAGAGAGGCTGGTTTGGTCAGTTTTTTCATCGCTGAAGCGAATCAGAACGTGACGCATGCACGGCAAGATACGCAAGTACTCGTTCCCTCTTCTAGAGAGAACCGAGGTTACGTTAGTAACCGAGTACGTTCTCTTACGAGAGGTTCTCTCTTACTTGCGTAAGTATCTTACGCTAGGGGAACACAGTGTAAAACGCCGTGCGTGCTTGAGACATAACACTAAAGTCCCAAGGGCAGGTGCCCGGGGCTCATACAGTGCCTAATCACAAGGGACTCACAGAGAATCCAGGAAGAGGGGCTAGAATAGCATCATTCCTGTAATATAGAGCTCTGATAAGAGCATATTATATCAAGTGTTCCACACAGCCAGGGCGAACACGGCCTGGACTGATAAATATGGGGGACTTACGCACTGCCCACAGAAGTATACATACGATCGGTGATCGACGCTCTAGCGGTTTCAGCATCCTGAGCCGATAGGATTCGGGCGGGCAATACTGAAAATTTAAACCGAGAGCAACCTAGCTTGTAAAGCGGGAACCTCGAGGTTATAAAACCTTATAAATGTAGACGGGGAGGCCCAGCCTGCCGCCATACAGATATCTTGCAAGGCAATCCCACTGGACCAAGCCCACGACGAGGCCATGCTTCTTGTGGAGTGCGCTTTGACACCTATCGGGCATTGCAGGCCCTTGGATGTGTAAGCTAGCGCTATAGCATCAACTATCCATCTGGATAGACTCTGTTTTGACGCAGCTAGTCCCTTAGAACGTCCGCTGAACAAAACAAAGAGCTGCTCCGTCTGTCTGAAAACAGATGAGCGAGACACATAGGCTCTTAACGCCCTGACCGGGCAAAGGAAGCCTGCGTCCCCTTCCTCTTCAGATACCGGCAGGGCCGACAGGGAGATAACCTGTGCCCTAAACGGTGTGTTGAGGGATTTAGGAACATATCCGTGCTTTGGTTTGAGTATGACTCTCGAGTCATTCGGCCCGAACTCCATACACGTCGCGCTCACTGAGAGCGTTTACAAATCCCCTATGCGCTTCACTGAAGCGAGAGCCAGAAGAAACACTGTTTTGAAAGACAAGAGTTTCAGGTCTATTGACTGTATTGGCTCGAATGGGGCACCTTTCATGGCTTACAGAACCGTGGAAACGTCCCAAACGGGAACTGAGGGTGGTCTGGGAGGGTTCAGCCTCTTAGCTCCTCTAAGGAAGCGAATGACCAGATCGTTCCTTCCTAATGACTGGCCAAGCGGTGGTTCAGCGAACGCTGCTATGGCCGCCACATAAACTTTGAGCGTGGATGGGGTTCTGCCCTTATCCAGAAGCTCTTGTAAAAAGGAGAGAACCTCTGGCACTCCACAGCGTCATAGACAGCGAGTCCAGATCTGTGCCCAGGAAAGATATTTTCTGACTGGGAGACAGCGAACTCTTCGCCCAATTGACTGTGAGACCTAAATTCTCGAGGTGATCGAGTAATATGGTCCTGTGTTCTACGAGCTCCGACTGTGATCGAGCTAGAACCAGCCAATCGTCCAAATAATTCAGCACTCGTATGCCTCGGAGCCTGAGGGGTGCGAGCGCTGCATCCATGCACATCGTGAATACGCGAGGTGCCAGGGATAGGCCAAATGGCAGGACTGTGTACTGATATGCCTGGCCCTCGAAGGCGAATCTCAAAAATCGCCTGTGACGTGACGCTATTTGTATTTGAAAATAAGCGTCTTTCAGATCTATCGACATGAACCAGTCCCCTTGGCAAATTTGCGAGAGGATTTTCTTGGTCGTGAGCATTCTGAACCGTCGTTTCAGAAGTACTTTGTTTAGTCGTCTTAGATCTAGAATGGGTCTGAGACCCCCGTCTTTTTTGGGTACCAGAAAATATCTGCTGTACATGCCCCCTTCGCTCTGAGCTTGTGATAAGGGTTCTATAGCCCCTTTGCTCAGTAACTTCGCTATTTCGGCTCGAAGTAGGTGTGCTACTTCCTTCTTTACCGTAGAATCGATTCGTGCTGCTTTGCGTTGCGGGCGTCGACCGAACTGTAGCGAATAGCCTCTTTCTATAATGTTCAGCACCCATTCTGATACCCCGGGGAGTTCTGCCCACGCTTTCGCGTGAGTGGCTAGGGGTAGAATGATATCTGGGCTCTGGTCGCAATCTAGTGGCGAGCGGAGAGCAACGGTGTGCTGTAACATGAGCGCCGCGTTCGCAGCGTGTGAGACTAGGGGCGCGCTGATCACAGCAGGCAGCCTTACCGCGCTCAGTTCTTCTGCAGCGGTGTGCTGAGAGAGAGCGAGCGTGGTGAGCCCTGTGGGGTTTAATGTGTCTGTGAGCGAATGAGGGCGCGGGACAACGGGCCCATCTATAACGCTGAAAACACCGTCTGTTTGTGCAGACTGTATGTGTGTTGGTTTCGTTTTTACAGAAACCGTGAGACATGTAGCATGTAGTGTTTGTGGGCACTGGGACATGGGCACAATCACTACATTTGGTGCACAACCGACATGAGTCGATTTTATTCGTGTGGGCCGTGTGTGGCGGGCCGTGTCTGTGTGTAGGAATGGGCACTGGGCAGTGGGCATTTTTACTACACTCATAACACCATCGGCCGTGGCCGGAATACCAGAAAATACACTCTGGGTCGCCGTAAAAACGGCGTTTGTGTGCAGGCAAGCGGGCTGTGCTGCCGACTTGTTTACTGCCGAATACGCTGGAACAGTCGCAATTACTGGAACTGAGCGAGCGAAAATTTTTGGTGGAAGTCCGGCCGCAGCGGGACTTGAACACCGTCGCTTCCGTAGACTGGCTAGGAAGACTTAGAGGCCTCGGGCTTTACCTCAATCTTTGGCCGTGGCCCACACGGCGGGGGGCGGCGGCCGGCGGAGCGGGAGCGCGGTGTCTGATCCCTGGTCTGTCGGCGCTGCGGGGCGGCGGCAGCTGAGGGTTGCGGCTGGGAGCTGCGAGCAGACGGCTGTTTAGAGCGACCTGCTGCGGAGCTTGAGCGCTTGGGCAGGAAATGTTTCATGGCCTGCGATGTTTTCTGAACCTCGGCGAATCTGTCTGCGAAGTCCTTGACAGACGATCCGAAGAGGCCAGCGGGGGAGACGGGGGCGTCGAGAAACGCAGAGCGTTCCGAGTCCGACATCTCCGAGAGCGTTAACCACAGGTGTCTCTCAGCAACGGTGAGAGAAGCCATGTTCCGCCCCATGGCCTGCGCGGCGGATTTAGTGGCGCGAAGGGCGAGATCCGTCGCGCTCCTTAAATCCGGTAGGCTCACAGCTTCCGGTCCTTCCTCGTCCATTTTTCGGAGAAGGTTGGCCTGGAAGACCTGGAGTATGGCCATTGAGTGAAGCGCCGAAACAGCCTGCCCGGCGGCGGTGTAAGCGCGACCGTGCAAAGCTGAGGTAGTGCGGCAGGATTTTGATGGCAGCGCCGTCTTAGCACGCCGTCCAGCAGAGGGCGGGCAAAGATGGGCGGCTACCGCTTCCTCGGCGGGAGGAAGAGAGTGGTACCCTTTTTCCTTAGCACCGTCGACTACGGAGAATGCTGCGGAAACGGGAGTACGCACTCTGGCTGAAAAGGGAGCGCTCCAAGACTTAGCGACCTCTTCATGAAGCTCAGGAAGGAAGGGGGCTGGTCTTGAAGGCTGCGAAGTACGGTCCCTTTGCAGAAAACAGCCGTCCAGGCGGTTGAGTGCAGGCTGCTGGGGCGTCGACCACTCAAGGCCTAGGCTCTCGACGGCCTGCTCGAGCAGACGCATAAGCTCCGCCTCAATGCTGGCTCTCTTCCCAGAGGGCGGGTGAGAAGATGGTGCGAGGTCCGCGGAGCTCGACCAGTCCTCACTGCCCGACGCTAGGATAGAGCAACTGTCGTCCTCCACCTGTACGGCTTCCCCGTAATCCTCAATGGCGGCAGCGGCGGCAGACGGCGACCGCTGACCGGCGGTGAGAGACTCGGGTGAAGCAGGCGGCGAAGCTAGCGGGCGCACCGGCGAGCTTTCGCGGGATGGAGGAGGTTCAGGGACCCGCTGAGCGCGGCGCTTTTTACGGCGCGGCAGCCCGGCGGGCGAAGACGCAGCTTGGAGAAAGAATGCCCGGCGAGTCCGCAGAGTTAATAGACATTAACTCGCAGTGAGGGCAGCCGCCCTCTGCGAGCGCGATAGCTGCGTGTTCCTCACCCAGGCAGGAAACACAGATGACATGGTGGTCCCCGTCGCTGAGTGGAGCTCGGCATGAGCCGCAGGAAGAACGAGGCATCTTGAAAAAGACGCTTCGTGCTCTTTTAGGAAATAAGTGTGCGTGTCGCAGCGGCGAACACACACACACAGCAATGAAAAGGATATAGGTACGCCGGAAAGCGTCAGCAGGAATGGCGACTGAAGGCGGCGAGTTGTCGACCGGCAGCTTCAGATGCAGATAAATCCCGCTGGGTGCTTGAGTCAGACGGTGCGGCTTCCTCTCAGGATCCAGCGATGCGTAGCCCGCTGAAGAGATGAAAAACTGACCAAACCAGCCTCTCTGGGCCGTATTTATAGCCCTAGCCCATCCCGCTTTCGGCGGGACATGACGTATTGGGCGCGAAGCACCCTCATTGGTTCTGACGTCATGAGGGGCCTCTATCGATAGGCTGGTGCAGTTGCCGCAGAGCAGCCTATGGGCGCGCGAGCTGTCTCGCCCATGTCTGCATGCTGCTGCAATGCGTTTTACATTATTGCAAAATTAAGGATAATTTTTGGCTTCAATATCGCGAGGAAAAGAGCTTTTCCCCTAGCGTAAGATACTTACGCAAGTACGAGAGAACCTCTCGTAAGAGAACGGAACAAAGGAAGACAGAAAACTAGCGAAAACAAACCAAAAGTCCATGATAATGATACTAAGACTGAGTGTCTGTGACAAAAGAGGGACTATAAGCACTTCAGTTAACGATTGTTCATACAAAAACTAGCGCTGCTTCTTATTTATAATATTTTTAGTATTTGCAGCTGGTAAAAAAAAAAAAAAAAAAAAGCAAGTGAAGCTGTCGCAAGACCACTCAACCAAATTCAGTCAGCAGATATTACAATAAAAGCACATTTCTGATACAGACTATAAATAAGCTCCTGTAGGCTGTTGTTTTAACAAGATGGCGCAGTGATAAGGCGTTTTTCTTGAGTGGACTGGAGGTATGGCAACATGTTTTCTTGCAAAATTTTTGTATGTAGTGCATATTTTTCCCCCCAATTATAAAGTGAATAATTTTTGGATTCGTTACAAGAACCGAGAAAGACGATTTGAACATACAAAACAGAACTTAATTGCTGTCGTCAAACAATTCTGAAAAGTTAGCTTGCAAAAGGTCTGCTAGCAAAATGTCGATCAGAAAGCAGAAGGGATGGAAGTGGACCACGCTAAAGAAAAGCGTAAGCGACCACACCAAGTAAGACCCCTGCACCAAAAAAAACAAAGAATGTTGAACCAGCCGCAGCTTCAGAGCCAAGCTTAATGGAAGTCCAGAACAACATTATACAGATTCTTTCAGAAAAAATCAACAACCGAGCAGACCACCTGGAAATAATGATAAAGAACAACTCAAAAGGAATTGAGAGCATCTTGAAAGTTTAAACTCAATTCATTCTGATGTTATGGGTCTGAAAAAAGAAAACGAAAGTCTGAAAAAAGAAAATATGGAACTGAAGAAAAAAGCTGCAGAACTGGAACAGCGGATGAACGACCAGGAACGATACAGCTGCAGGTGGTGCCTGCGACTTCATGGGGTGGCTGAAAACTCCTCGGAAAAGGTGAAAGAGAGAGTGAAGGAGGTCTGCGTAGCCGTGGTCCCAGAGGAGCAGAGAAACGAAGTGACGGCGGCGGTGGACATCGCACACCAACTCGGCCGACTCAGAGCCGGGTAGGATCAGCGGGGGAATCCACGGCCGATCATCATCAGATTTACTTCAAGAACGGCGAGGGATCTCATTTGGAAACACGCCAGGCAGAGTCCCTTTCTGCAAACTCAAGTCTTACAAGGAGGATCTCACAGCCGCAGACAAGGAAGCAAGGATTCGACTGTGGCCCGCGGTGGACCAAGCCAGAAAAGAAGGCAAAGCCGCTTATTTCAGCGGGGCGAGAGCGTTCATCGATGGCAGAGAAATACGTCCAACCTAGATAGAGGAAAACCGGGGGGGGAAAACAGTGCAACCGTCTCCACTGACTTTACATTGCGAGAGGCTGCCTCCTTGTCATTTCTTGCTTCTAACAAAAGACAGAATAATGCCTAAAAGCTGCTATGTGACAAGGTGTACAGCAAACAAGCTAAGAAACCCAGAAATAAGTTTTCATAAGCTGTCGACCCCAAAAAACGAGCGTTTGAGGACATAAAAGTGGATACAGGCTGGAACGAATGGGTAAATTGTGGGATCCTGACACTCAGTATGCACTAAAAATACACCACGTGTGCAGTAAGTTAAACATTTGGACATTGGTCAAATATCCAAATGTCAGTTTTATATATTATATTTCTGTAAGATAAACTATCATGTGTTGTCGATCACGGTCTCCTCCAGTGGCGTACGTTAGTTCTCAGAGTAATGAGACACGTGACGCTCTGTCTCAACTGTCTGTATCCACTTTTATGTCCTAAAACACTCGTTTTTTGGGGTCGAGAGCTAATACAAACGTATTTCAGTTTTTTTTAGCTTGTTTGCTGTACACCTTGTCACACAGCAGCTTTTAGGCATTTTTCTGTCTTTTGTTAGAAGCAAGAAATGACAAGGAGGCAGCCTCTCGCAATGCAAAGTCAATGGAGACCGTTTGATTGTTTTCCCCCTGGGTGTGGGCGTGGCCTAAATACGCTCTGTCTCTATGTACTGTATAACAGGTAGTTAGTTCTGAAAATGTTTACATTTTGTTTATAACGTTTTTCAGCTTTATCCTTTTATCGTGATAAAGGAAAGTTTTACGGGGACTTTAGAGTTTGATAAATAATTCCAAAGTGTAATAGGTTTAGGCTATTTAACCCAAATGTGAAAAGAGGATGGTTTATGCAAAAATTCCATTTAGTTATGCAAGAAACCTGTTGCCTATAGAAAACACTAAAGTTAAACTAGTACTTTTGTCTTTTTTTCTTACTTGATGTCTCTTTATGTTTGTTCTGTCAATGCCAGAGGTTTAAGAGATTTAATTAGAAGGAAAGCTCTTTTTTTGTACTGCAGAGCTAAAAATGCAGACTTTTATTTTACTCAAGAAACTCATGCATGTGCAGCAGACTAATCTTTTTGGAAGAACCAATGGGGGAGTGAAATATGGTTTTCGAATGGAAATAATCGATCAGCAGGTGTGGCTATTTTAAAAGGAAACTTTAAAGGTCAAATTCTACATAGTGAAAAAGACGTTTCAGGAAGATTAATTATTTTAGTATGTGAATTGGAGCAGAAACCATTCATAATGGTTAATATTTATGGCAATGACAAAATTAGAAATCAGACTCTCTTTAAAAATGTGGAGGCAAGAATTTGTCAACTTAATTAGAAATTTTCAGAAGCTAAGGTTTTATGGGGAGGTGATTTTAATACAGTGTTTGATGATAACTTGGATAGATGGCCTCCAAAACCTGCAAACATAAATTGTGAACTTAAAAATACATGTTTGCGTCTAGGACTTATGGATATTTGGCGTGAAAGGAACAAATCGCAGAGAATGTATACTTGGAGCAATAGAAGTCTGTCTTTGCAGTCACACATAGATTTTTGGCTCATCTCCAATGACCTTGAAGATAAGGTCAAAGATGTGATGTGTTACGGACTGTTCCGAGACACGAAGGTTTAGATCCAAGTGCAGCTTTATTTGAGGGCAATCCAGAGGCGTAATCCAAGATACAGGCAAGGGTCATACACAGATAGGCAGTCCAACAAAAGAAACAAACAAACAAACAAACAAACAAAACAGGCAGGGACCAGAGGCAAGATATCCAAAAACCAAGAGACAAGGAAACCAAGAGAATGCTCAGAATTGCAGTGTAACACTAAAACAAGACTTCGCGGTGAGTGAATGAATGAACATGGTATAAATAGACAGACTAACAGGGTGATGGGACACAGGTGAATGCAATCAGTGATAATGAGGTACAGGTGACTGTGATGAGTGATCAGAGATGAGTCCGGGCAGTGAGTATGGGAAATGTAGTCTGAGAGTGAACGTGAGTGTCTGATGTGGAGTGCCCTCTGGTGGCTTTCAAGGGTACTCCAGCTGGTGACCGTTACATAGCCCCCCCCTTTAAGGAGCGGATTCCAGACGCTCCTAAATTGTCTAGGAGGGTGGTGGAGCGGAGGCGGACCCGGGGGCGGGATGGATCGAGGGCCAGGCCCGTGGAGCGGAAGAGGACCTGGAGACTGTGGCGACGCAGGCAGTGCAGGTGACCAGGGCGGAGCTGGCAGTGCAGGCAGTGCAGGCGACCGGGGCGGAGCAGGCAGTGCAGGCGACCGGGGCGGAGCAGGCAGTGCAGGCGACCGGGGCGGAGCAGGCAGTGCAGGCGACCGGGGCGGAGCAGGCAGTGCAGGCGACCGGGGCGGAGCAGGCAGTGCAGGCGACCGGGGCGGAGCAGGCAGTGCAGGCGACCGGGGCGGAGCAGGCAGTGCAGGCGACCGGGGCGGAGCAGGCAGTGCAGGCGACCGGGGCGGAGCAGGCAGTGCAGGCGACCGGGGCGGTGCAGGCGACCGGGGCGGAGCAGGCAGTGCAGGCGACCCTTCAGGTGGCCAGGGCGGAGCAGGCGACCCTTCAGGCGGAGCAGACGACCCTTCGGGCGGCCAGGGCGGAGCAGACGACCAGGGCGGAGCAGACGATCCTTCAGGAGGCCAGGGCGGAGAAGACGACCCTTCAGGCGGCCAGGGCGGAGCAGACGACCCTTCAGGCGGCCAGGGCGGAGACTTTCCCTCGGGCGGCCAGGGCGGAGACTTTCCCTCGGGCGGCCAGGGCGGAGACGACCCCTCGGGCGGCCAGACGAGCTCTGGCTCTGGCTCGGCAGGACTGACGTGAAGCTCTGGCTCTGGCTCGGCAGGACTGACTTCAAGCTCTGGCTCTGGCTCGGCAGGACTGACGTGAAGCTCTGGCTCTGGCTCGGCAGGACTGACGTGAAGCTCTGGCTCAGGATCAGCGCGCTCTGAGCTTGACGGGACCAGCGGCGGTGAGGGCTTTGAGCTGGGTAGGGCCAGCGGCGAAGAGGACTCTGAGCTGGTTAGGACCAGCGATGAAGAGGGCTCTGAACTGGACGGAACCAGCGGCGAAGAGGGCTCTGAGCTGGGCAGGACCAGCGGCGAAGAGGGCTCTGAGCTGGACGGAACCAGCGATGAAGAGGGCTCTGTGCTGGACGAGACCAGCGGCGAAGAGGGCTCTGTGCTGGACGGGACCAGCGGCGAAGAGGGCTCTGTGCTGGACGGGACCAGCGGCGAAGAGGGCTCTGTGCTGGACGGGACCAGCGGCGAAGAGGGCTCTGTGCTGGACGGGACCAGCGGCGAAGAGGGCTCTGTGCTGGACGGGACCAGCGGCGAAGAGGGCTCTGTGCTGGACGGGACCAGCGGCGAAGAGGGCTCTGTGCTGGACGGGACCAGCGGCGAAGAGGGCTCTGTGCTGGACGGGACCAGCGGCGAAGAGGGCTCTGTGCTGGACGGGACCAGCGGTGCAGGCTCTAGCTTGGCAGGCATGTCGCTTGCTGTCTCAGGCGCGGCAGGCATGATGCTTTCAGTCTCAGGGGCGGCGGGCATGACGCATACTGCCTTGGCTTCGGCAGATTTGGCGTGAAGTGCGGGCTCGGCTGGACTGGCGTGAAGTGCAGGCTCGGCTGGACTGGCGTGAAGTGCAGGCTCGGCTGGACTGGCGTGAAGTGCAGGCTCGGCTGGACTGGCGTGAAGTGCAGACGATGACCTGGCGTGCCATGGAAGGAAGCTCTCCTGACATCTGGAGAGTGCCTCTCTCCAATCCAAACCGGAGAGATCGGGGAGCTCCCTCGGGTCGACCTCCTTAGCCCCCAGCCGGTAACACAACTTAATTGCCTCGTCACCCAGAGAGCAAGAGGCAGCGAGAGGAACAAACCCCCAGGTGTACTGGAACAAATCGAGGCTATCCAGGGCCAAGGCCGCAATCTGTCCAGCGAATTCCCGGCTCATGCTGGGAAGATCAGGCGAGATCTGTACTGCTGGATTCCTGGTGGTCATAGCTGCTGGATCTGGGAGCGGCGAAGTCTTCTGTTACGGACTGTTCCGAGACACGAAGGTTTAGATCCAAGTGCAGCTTTATTTGAGGGCAATCCAGAGGCGTAATCCAAGATACAGGCAAGGGTCATACACAGATAGGCAGTCCAACAAAAGAAACAAACAAACAAACAAACAAACAAACAAAACAGGCAGGGACCAGAGGCAAGATATCCAAAAACCAAGAGACAAGGAAACCAAGAGAATGCTCAGAATTGCAGTGTAACACTAAAACAAGACTTCGTGGTGAGTGAATGAATGAACATGGTATAAATAGACAGACTAACAGGGTGATGGGACACAGGTGAATGCAATCAGTGATAATGAGGTACAGGTGACTGTGATGAGTGATCAGAGATGAGTCCGGGCAGTGAGTATGGGAAATGTAGTCTGAGAGTGAACGTGAGTGTCTGATGTGGAGTGCCCTCTGGTGGCTTTCAAGGGTACTCCAGCTGGTGACCGTTACATGATGATAGAACCAGCCGTATAACTGACCATAAACTTACTTATTAAAATTTACTTGAACAATTGTTTTTCTCAGAATAATACTTCCAGTTACTGGAAACTTAACAATTCATTACTTAACAACTTAGATTTTAAACTAGAAATTAGTAGGATCATTGAAAAATTTTGGAAACAAGCCTGTAATTCTGGTAACTATGGACAAAATTGGGAACTAACAAAATTTGAAATTCGCAAGATGGCTATTAAAAAAGGGAAGTATTTAGCAAAGCAAAAAAGAGAAAATGAATCACAAGTCATTAAAGCAATATTAAATTTACAAATAAAATCTAACGGTAATTTTAATGAACATGAGAAAGAAAATCTGATTTTATTACAAAGTAAACTAGACGACATAAACATAGAAAAAACTAAAGGCGCCTTTGTTAGATCCAGATGTAAATGGATTGAAAAAGGAGAGAAAAATACAAAGTACTTTTTTTTATTAGAAAGGAGAAATGCTGAATATAATACAATAAGTAATTTGTCAGTCAATGGAAGTATTACCAATAATCATAAGGTAATCTCAAAACATGTTGCTAGCTTTTATCAGGACTTATACTCATCCGCTTCCACAGGTTCTGGCATAGATTCTTTTTAAAATAACATCTCCACAAATGCTAAGAAAATAAATGAAGAATTTAGAGAGATTTGTGATGGAAGAATTTCCTTACCTGAACTGGTGGAATGTGTTAAACTTTTAAAAGACAATAAAACACCCGGTAATGATGGCTTAAAGGGATAGTTCACTTTGAAATAAAATTTTGGTATGTTTTAGCTTACCTCAAGGGCATCCAAGATGTAGGTGTCTTTTTTTCCGCAGTAGTTTCAATTTTTATATTTTTAGGTCAAACCGTTCTTGTCTGTCAGTCATATAATGCAGGTCTATGGTCACTGTCTCAAAGAGCATGCACAGAGTCCAAATTAAAACAATTCCCCATCGTCCAAATTAAACAATTCCCCATCGTAAGTACACATTGATGGCCCAAGACACGAAACGAGCGGTTTGTGTGAGAAAACGAACAGTATTTATATCGTTTTTACCTCTTGTACACAGCCATTTCCAAGTGATCTGAGAGCGCAGGCGGGTATAGATAATAGAAGTCGCCTTGGCTACTGCAGTTCATTGGAACGAAACCGTAGCCAATGCGACATCTAGTGTATATATCTATACCCGCCCCTGCTCTCAGATCACTTGGACGTCAATTCGTGTCGCTGTACAGGCTCCCCCTACTGGACGCATCAGGAACAGCAGGGGCGTAAAACTGCCTGGAGCGTAAAACTGCCTGGGGCGTAGATCTACCGGCTCCAGGGGCCTCATTTATAAACGTGGCGTACGCACAAAACGGGGATGAAAATGTGCGTACGCCACTTCCGACGCATAAGTTGTGATTTATAAAAACAAACTTGACGGGAAAATGTGCGCACCTGCACGCAAACTCTGACCCATGCGTACGAACGTTTTTGAGATGGAGCAGTTTGGCGACACCGATGGTGAGCTGGAGTTAAGTGTCTTTTTGGTCACTTTTAGACAGAAAATCTAAAGAAAATTAAACATATACAGAAAGATAATACAAATATAATTTCACTCACCAAGCCTGTCACTTGAAGCAAATATCCATACCTTCTTAAATGTCCGCGCCAGCGAGCGCGTTGGGCCGTTTAGTGAAACTGACGCAAATAACAGTTTAAATAAATAAAATAATGATTTAAACTATGTTTTACTTCTGATATAAACATTTAGATTAAATATGCCATTCAAATTAATGGAGTTAAACACTTAAACATGAAATCATTACTGAGAAGTTACAACATTTTTTATATTCAAATTCAATAGAAATATTGTTGTGGATGCGATGTTTTTGAACACTTCCTGTGGCGTGCTGTGTTTTAATGTTTTAACCACAGAGATAATTGCTTATCATGATAACACCAGATTGTCTGAGAAAATTGTTTCGTACAAATAATGCCCAAGGCCTATCTGTTTCCATTAAAAATATAAATCAATTAAAAATACAATTCGGCCAGTGGAAAAGATTGAGAAAACTTTCTCTGAAATGTATTTTACACTATTTGATTTATGTATTCAAAAACAAGGCAAGGATAGGCAACTACTTGATTTTTATTAATGTAATGTGTCTTGTACCGTTAAACGTTATCACGTGGATGAATAATAATATGCAAATGATATGCATATGATCTGCATAGTAAAACTAGGCGTTGTAAGCTCCATATATGGTTATTTCGGGGTGGAGACGCATGTGCGCACAATCTCCGCTGACTGGGATTTATTAAGTGAATTCTGCGCAGGTTCTGGCGTACGAACGGTTTTATAAGTCTGAATATTTTTTTGTGTACGCCATTTTTGCCTTTCGGGCGCACGTACACTTTTAGTAAGGTTCCTACGCACAGTTTTATAAATGAGACCCCAGGTCTGCAGCCTCCCCCTACTCTACCGTACCGATACTAAAATGTGACGTGAAAACAATGCAGATCACTGATTGGTCAGACAGAATCGTCACTACCAGCGTCATTGTATTTGCGACACGAGACACTAAACCCGCTAGATTTAAATAGCCAGTAGACAACAGCCAACGCTGTAGCACCTGTTTGTAAAGTATCTACTTGGAAAAAAGAAGTAAAACAATTTAAAAATAGAAATGGCTGAATCGTGGTCAATGGACGAGGTGCAGACGTTCCTCTCGTTGGTTGCCGAGGAGCGGATTCAGCGAGAGCTGGATGGGGCGACACGGAATGAAAAAGTGTTCCAAGAAGTAGCTCAGCTACGCGCACACGGCTACCACCGGACCTACAAACAGTGTAGGGACAAATTAAAAAAAACTTAAAAGTGACTACAGAACGATAAAGGATCACAACGGCCGGAGTGGTACAAACAGAAGAACGTGGAAGTGGTTTGACCAAATGGACGCGATCTACGGAAGTCGACCTGCGAGCAATGGGAGAGAGGGTGCCCTGGACTCGGCCACCTCGTTGTTGGACAACACAATCGAGGATGGTACGTTGTGTTATGTTAATGTTTCAAGTTCGAAAGTTTCACTTTATTGACCATCTATATTGTAAAGCTTTATTTTGTTTTTTACATCGAATTTATGCCTATTTAATTATTATTTAAATGTTCTGGATTTGTTATTGTTGCTAGTTTGAGTTGTGTTGCAGTTATTTGTGCATTACAAACCTTGTACAAACTTTTTGTTTCAGATGCACTGTCTACGATTGACTCGTTAGCACTTTCTCCGTGCAGTGATGTCTCAACGGTGATAGCACCATCGCCACCAGCACGACCGTCTACACCAGCAACCTCCAGCAGCACCAGCAGGACACCAGAGCGTTTGGTACCAGGTATGAAATATGACTAAACACTTACTGTTACAAATCATATATTTAGACTAAGCTTACCCAATCCTTTTCTTATGTCGATTTGAATGCCTGCACTAAAATTGGATATTCATGAAATCCTGTTGCTCACCATAAATACATTATTGCTAGCTACTGTAACTTTTGTGATTAGTTCACATTGTAGATCATGGGGTTGTTAACGAACAGTTCTTTCATAAATTAATTGATGATATGTGATTCTGTTAGCTTGATTTTTACTCTCAATTTTTTTTACTTTTAGTAAAAACCTTTTGAAAAAAAAAAATCACAATTCTAACTTTTTTTTCTTTGTGTCCAGGCAAGAGGAAACGGAGCATGCACCATCAGGAGCATCTTGCTGTTTTAAGAGAGATGCAGGTGGCTGATATTCAACAGCAGGAACTGAACCGGGCACAGAGGGAGCTCCATTTGCAGATGGCAATCGATGAGGCCCGGCAAGCGAGGGAACAGGAAGCGGCCTTAAGGACGGAGGAAAATGCACAAACTGCTGCATTCAATCAAGCCTTCCTCAACGTCATGGGGATGCTTGTACAGGCGATGAGTGGCCGACAAGAACAGAACTCTCTGCCCGACTAAAACCTCCCAAGTCCATACTTCACAGAGATAGTTTTTTATTTTTTTACTTGTTTTTCTGTGAATAATTTTTATACTACATACGTTTGTGCACAACGTTTAAAGTTTGCTTAGTGTACATTTTTTACTTTTAAATTTGTTTATATATATATGTCTTATTTATTTTTTTTATATATATTTTTTTGCACTTCATACATTTGCACAACATTTAAAATTTGCTTGGAGTACATTTCTTACTTGTAAATTTGTGTTTATATATATGTCTTTATATTTTCTTTATTTGTATACATTTTTTGCAGTACATACATTTGCACTTTGTTTAAAGTTTGATCTCTTTACATTTTTCTTCAATAAAATTTACTTGTTAGACATGTACTTTCCTTTTTGATGCTTTAATATTTCATGAGCATGTAATATAGCTAATTATACATGTAAATGATAAATAATGATAACCTGTTGTAAAACCCCTTACTAGACAGCTCCAATTTTGGCAAGTGGGGCATACATGACACCCAAAATAAAAAGGTTGCTGTGATTTATGAGCAACAACCTTTTTATTTTGGGTGTCATGTACGCCCCACTTGAATAGTCTATTCTGAATAGAGACATAACCAACATACATTAAGAAAGCCAAGTCTACAAGTAAGAGTTTACAGTTCAAGACTCAGAATTAATCAGACTGTTATTAATATTGAGATATATAAGCTAAAAAAAAAATATATATATTAAATGTATACAAATATTATGTGAATGTACTAGGATAACCACCACAACTAGTGTAGCCACAAGTGGGTTCATGCTCCATTTTAAATCTGAAGATATCTTTGAAATTATCCATGCTGTGGAGTATATCAGGGGAGTTTTTTTTAAGAGAAGGCTGATTAGATTCTTAACAAATATTTTATTGCCCTGTAGACACCCATTTACAGTCTATGACTAATGTCTGGTGAGGAGAACTGGCCCATTCATGCTTTATTGTAGTCAATCGACATACTTTCACACCTCTGCTGGTATGAGACTTAATCAGCATTATTCTTTTATCGTTATTCTTTTGTTTGAATTCAGCCATTATAGCCTTTATTCTGGCATTATGCTTGGCCTTCGACACATGAATAATCCACCTATCATTTTAAGTCTTGTTAGAAAAAAAAAGAAAAAAAAACCTTATGTGAATTCTTTTAACAAATTAAAGTATGTATAGAATAGGTCTTGCAGCAGGTGGATTAGAGCAACAGGTATCATCAAGCTACATGTCACAATTTAAAAGATTAATAGTACACTTAAAACTTACTTTAAACCACCATTGAGTATCTGTATCATATTCCGCTCGCGGTTTAAAATAGTGTTTTGACATAAAATGAATAGAAATGTTATTCTGTGTGACAAAATATTTAAAAAACGTGATAATTATTTCTCCAAATATACACGCAATTGGATAAGAGCCCTGATGGATGCTGTATATTGCATGTAAATGAACACAAATAAACCTGGGAAAACATGATTGACTGCATTATGAGTGATGATTCCTATTCAAAATATCAAATGTTACAGATGAATAATTTTGCACTCCTGGAATAAATTAAGAATTT
This sequence comes from Leuciscus leuciscus, assembly GCF_965113295.1. Classification (NCBI taxonomy): domain Eukaryota; kingdom Metazoa; phylum Chordata; class Actinopteri; order Cypriniformes; family Leuciscidae; genus Leuciscus; species Leuciscus leuciscus. The sequence continues at coordinate 5,798,529 of NC_138735.1, read as the reverse complement.
AATGTCACTGCAAAGCAGATTTATCATAAACAGTGGTCAAATATCAAAGCTGGGGTCTTAAATATTTATAATGATGCTATTTATTAATATTATATTAATATTATATTTATTTTAGTGCTGGGCAAAGATTAATCGCGATTAATCGCATCCAAAATAAAAGTTTGTGTTTGCATAATATATGTGTGTGTAAAGTGTATAATTATTTTGTATATATAAAAACACACATATGCATGTATATATTTAAGATTTTTTAAAATTTATATATAAATGATTTATATTTATATATAATATAAATAATGTATAAATGTATATACAGTATATACATGCAAATATTTCTTAAATAAATACATGCATATGTGTGTATTTATATATACAATATAATTATACACAGTACACACACATATATTATGCAAACACAAACTTGTATTTTGGATGCGATTAATCTTTGCCCAGCACTAATTTATTTATAATAAATGGTTAATAAATATGCAAGGGAAACTTCTTCAAATACTGCACACACGTTTATTGACAACACACTTTACAGAACAGACACAGTCAACTATTCAAGTAACGCATCAGAGCCTCACGGACATCCCTGCCCTCCTCCTCTACAGGCTGTGCCAGTCCCAGCACAGGCTCTGCTGCTGAAGGTGGATCCCATGCACTCTCATAGGCCTCTCCATGACTCTCACAAAGGTTATGTAGAGCACAGCATGTCAGCACCATAGATTTCACAAGGTCATTTCTTTTCATAAGGCAACGCCATCTTCCTTTTAATCTACCAAAAGCATTTTCAACCACTACACGTGCTCTGATTTTCACGTTGTAGACCCGCTGTTCCGCTGTTAGCCGTCCAGTGTCAATGAATGGTTTTAAGAGCCAGTTCTGTAAGGGATAGGCAGAGTCTCCAAGGATGTAGTAGCCAACATTCACCCCAGCAATGTTTTTGGTGCTAGCTGGCATGTGGTTTCCACGGCTTGCCAACTCCCACAGTGTGGACAGTCTCAAAACCCGAGCATCATGCAGGCTTCCAGGCAGTCCTGTGAAAACATTCCAGAAAAGTCCCTTTCCATCCACAACACCTTGAAGAATGATGGAGTGCCAGCCTTTACGGTTGAAATAGTCACAGTGATAGTCTTGTGGTGCTATTATGGGTATATGTGATCCATCAATAGCACCAATACACTGTGGGAGTCCCCATCTGTTCTCAACGTAGGCAGCCATTTCTTTAAACCTCTCCTGATCTGGAAAACGAATTTGTTCTGGTACCAACAACGTCTCTGGCTGCTGCAGCACAGAACTCCTGAACACACCGACACACAGTTGAAATGCTTGCTCCAAAAAGATGTCCAGACTTGTCTCTATTTGGCAGGGTCTTAATATCAAAGGCAGAAGGTATATCACGCTCTGTATATGTTGCCTTATCACTAGATATCCCAAAAAATACAATTAAAGAATTGGATAAAATACTGTATGATTATATATGGAGGAAAAAAAAACATTATCTCAAAAAATATGTTATCACTGGATGTAGGTGGTCTGGAAGTGCTGGATTTTCATACTATAAATAATCCTTTTAAAATTAAATGGATTATAGAATTCTTGAAAAGCCCTGACAGCATCTGGAACGCTTTTCCATCATATTTGTTCAATACTCTTGGTGGTATACATTTTCTACTGAAATGTAATTTTTCTATTGATAAAATTCCCTTGAAATTATAGCTGACTTCCACAAACAAGCCTTTCTATCTTGGATATTGATCTATAGACATAACTTTAGTCCACATAGATACTTTATTTGGAATAACAAAAAATCCTTTATAAAAAGAAGTCTCTGTTTTGTCGGCCATGGTTTGATAGAGGAGTTCTGTTAGGACAGTTACTGAACAAAGATGGTTTGCTCATGTCATATTCAGAATTTCTTCAGAACTTTAACTTCCCAGTGACACCAAAAGAATACGCAGTTGTATTTAATGCAATCCCTACAGGTTCACTTCAAATTCTAAAACACATATCATTCACACTTCACAGATATTAGTGCTGAATTTAATAGAATTTTTATTGGAGATACAGACATTACAAAGAAAGAATACACCAATAAATATATTAGAAATCAAATTTCGTGCTCGGTTCCACCTGCTGCAAAGTTTTTTTGGTATTCAACCATGTGTGATTTAAATTGGAAAAAGGCTAATACTACTATTTATAAATACTGTATTAATAATAAAATAAAAGAAGTTTCATTTAAAATTTTACATCAAATTTATCCAGTTAAAGATACGCTAAGAAGATTTAAAATAAACATAGAAGAGTCTTGTGTCTTTTGCCAATCAAATAGGGAGACTATTTTTCATTTATTTTATCACTGTAAAAAATTTGGTCTGATTTGGAAGAATTTATAATCACAAAATTGAATGTAAACATCAGAATCAATATTTTTGATGTCATGTTATACTTTGATTTATGTGGTTTGTCCAAAAATTTTATTTTTGTTATTCAACTGTTTATTATCTTTGGAAAATACCATATTCACAAATGTAAATGGTCTAATTCACAACCTTGCTTTAATGTATTTCATCTGGACTTTAAATCATATTACAAAACAGGCTACAAGAACATTTCATCTCCTGAAGGAACTGCATAATATTAAATTTTCCCCTTCTATATATTAATTAATATGTTATTATCCTCTGGTCTGTACATGTCTTTTTTTGTTGTGCAGGTTGCACAGTATTTGTAGTGTTCTCTGTACCTATTGTCCTGTGCATTGTTCATAATAAAGTTCGTTTATAATAACGATAATAATAAAGTAGCATGATGCGAACATGCACGTATAACCAATCACACACATCCTTCTCCAGCTACAATGATAAATTGTATTAATTTGAAGCAATGCGTAGCTTATTATACAACCCAAAATATTTGCAACAAGCATTTAGATGAAAACATTAAAATAAAATAAAATAAAATAATCATAAATCAAATATAAATTAGAAAATAATCTCTATCAAAGGGAAAATATATAACATAAGAAGCTGTTAATTTTGAGAATTATTCAGCATAGCTACCACATGCACCTGAAAAAAAAAAAAAATGGTCATAAACTTCAGTACAAGGATAAAACAGATATGTTTATGAACAATCATGGATTAAATATGCTTAGTCACTCTTTGTATTTGTATTGCATGTCCAGTTTTAATCCAACGAAACAGCCTAGATTTCCTGTCACTCACAAACACTTGAGTTTATTGAGCGCCGTGCTCCATTGTGATGTCATAGTGATCTGTAGAACGTTCGTATCGTAGAGGGATCTTGCATTTTGTAGTGAGTCGGTGAACGACCGTGAGTATGCTTTTTATTCATTTTATTTATTTATTCGTTTGGAGATTTGAATTTTAATATTTGTTTTACTCGGATTAGAAACTACTTAAACAATAGAATGTTATTTACTCGATGCAGATACATGAATATAGGCATGCTATACAGTGGTAATTTGTGTGGAACATTTGGGGGATGCTAAAATGTAAATTGGGTTTGATGTTTTTAATATAACGTTACCTATATGTTCATTGGCTCCCATACACAGATGATATCCTCCTATATTCTTGAAATTTAATGACACATTCTCTCAATCAACACAACACATTAAATCAACAAATACAGACTGTGACTATTTTAAAATTCATAAATGGAGAGCTCCATAGACTTTATCTTGTCTTTGCGAGGAACTCCACCACTCCTTTAATATGATCAATTCTTATATGGACCTGTCTTTCAATCTCTCTTGCTTTGAGATCCTTTATATTCTTTGACCAACCAATAGCAGATCTGATGACACATTGAACTGATAATGAAAGCTGATTGGACTTAATGGTTATCTCTGTATCTCTGACTGTAACTGATTACATATGCAAAAGGAGGTTATTTTAATTTAGCCTCCTTGTGCCTTTAATGGCCATTTTGGACAGACTAATGTCCATTTGAATATTTATTCTCATTGGTTTGTTTAATGGAGCCTTTATTGCTGTCATCCTCTTCTATTCATGTAGTAAATAAAATGTACCTTGACTACCAGGCATGATAGAAAAAAATATATATATTTTACATTACATGCATCTTAGTTGTCCACATTAGTAGTTAAATTGACAAAAATATAACTTAACTTTTTCAGCTTAATTGTTCATTTTGAATAGATTTTAAGGAGGCTCTTGGACTAGACTCCCTTGTCTCTTCTGATGGACAGCCATGGGCATACACTGTCAAAAATTATTTTTTTAGAGTATTTTTTCCATATATGTTTACTCAACTCATCTCTTCCATTTCTCTGTCTTTCTTTTTATAGATAGAGATAGATAGTGAATAGATTGCACAAAGGCAGTTTTGTTCAGTTCTTTAGATCATCATCAAATCCAAAATAAATATGAGTATGTCAACCTTTCCCATCGGTTTTCCTGAGAGTACAGAACAGTCCTTATGTCCTGAACTCTCAGATGAGCTCACCATGGCCCTTGCTGCAGGGGAATGGTGGGCAATAATGGAGATTTCACATCCCATCTCTGAGGAGCCTGAGTATGGGGACCTCACCTCAGGGCTGTGGTGGGGAACAGTGGAAGCAGGAGAAACTCCATGCCCCACATCCCTGAAGTCCACGAAGCAGAAAAAGGCAGAGGGAGCACCTGTGCCCACCAGGTCCCAACAGGAATCAACCGTGTATGCCAGTTCTAAGAAGTTGAACCTCACCTCATCCCTGGCCTTCAAAGATGCATCTGAGAAGGCCCTGAACTCAGATAAAACACTAAAAACCACGGAACAGCAGAGAAAGTGGAGGCAGAAAAAGCCACAGGAAGCACCAGTGGCTGCCGAGTCCCCACATGGAGCACTTGTGACTGGGTTACCACATGGAGCACCTGTGCCCAAGTCTCTACAGAGACCACCTGTGCCTGCCCCAAAGGTGCTCGCATGTTTCCCACGTGGAGCACCCATGCCAGAAAAGGTCCCAGACAGGCGAAAGGTAAATATTCTGACAGCAGCAGAAGCCTCAAGCTCCTTCTCTTCAGGGAACACTGACTGACAACATATCAAAGAGGCCAAAGCTAAAGATCCCTGAGCCTCTGAGAGGGGAGCTGCTGCAGAGGCCTCAAGCTTCTTCTCCTCAAGGAGCACCCATTCCTGACAAGACATCAAAGAGGGAAAAACTAGAGGTCCCTGAGCCACTGAGACGAAAGCTACTGCAACTGAAGCCTCAAGCTTCACTTCAGGGAACACTGCCTGACAAAATCACAAAGATGCAAAAGCTAAAGATTCCTGAGCCTTTAAGACTGGAGCTGCTGCAGCAGAGGCCTCAAGCGTCTTCTCTTCAGGGGGCACCCGTGCCTGACAAGACAGCAAAGAGGGAAAAACTAAAGATCCTTAAGCCACTGAAGCAGGAGATGCTGCAGCAGAAGCCTGTCTGTTGTGCACAGGGATCACCTGTCCCTGACAAGGTTCCAGAGAACAGAAATCTGATCTCTGAGCTACTGGGGAAGGAGCTGCAGCAGCAGAAGCCCCAAGCCAATAAACCTTTCCCTGACAGGACCCCAGTGGGACTATCTGAGCATGCCAGGACCCCACAGGGAGCAACAGTGCCTGCCAGGAATCCACAGGCAGTGGCAGTGCCCTCTGGGGCTCCTGGAGCAGATACGCCCTCAAGGATCCCAAAAGGTGGGCTTGTGCATTCGGGGACTTCACAGGATCACTTGTGCCTGCAGATTCCCCAAAACTGAGAGAAAGCCTCAGGATCCCTAAGCAGCAGAGGCAGAAGCAGAGGGAACAGCAGGGACAGCAGAATATCCCAAAGGGAGCTTCTGTGTCTCCTAAGACCTCACAGAGTGCACTTGTTTCACCTTGTTCCCAAGCGGCAACCTCCCTGTCTCTCTCTTGAAACCAACACGGAAGTGAGTTAAACTGCAATTCGTTGACTGGCCGCTTGAGGCTGGTGTCAAAAGTGAGTCAAATCTGTATGTACAAAATATAGTACATTTATTGAATTGATGAAAAGGTACACTTAAGGTGTTTGGTCACTTGAGGAGTATGAGTGTGTGACCCCATTATCATATAGGAAAACATGAGGGTTAAACTCAAGAAAAACATTAATGTTGTCTCTCCATCATTCCCCAGAATAAAATGCCCCAGTTAATGTGGTCCTCGTTGTAATCAATGAATATTATGTGTTAATATTTAGCAGAAATTGCTGCGAATATAATGAAACTGCTGTATATCCTGCTTAAACCATTTAAAAAGATTGAGAGCAGTTGTTGCGCACAATTGAGAGCTACATGAACCACGAGATCAAAGTTGTAGCAACTCTCTTTCAACGGCTCTGCATCACTGCAACGCCAGAGGCGCCGGTTACCATAGAAGCTCGCGCCTACAACTGCACCAAGCCAAAAATACAAATTTTAACGCAATTTGAGCAAGAGAGGCAAACAGTGTTGTTCTCAGTGAAATATGTTATTTAACTGAGTTTGTTAAGCAGTTTTTGAGATTTCAGTATTCCCCAATTCAAATAGATAACGTAATACTTTCCCAAAAATAGCTGCCTGGAGGAATTGAAAATATGGCCTTCCATACATACACTGTACATTATAAATTAGCACAATTTACGATACTGATGGTTGTTAAAACGCGTAATTACAGTCTTTGAAAAAGGGTCCATATTACTGTTGTCAAGTGCTCGATCCAAATATCAAATGGGGATATCCTTCCTTTTTTAAATGTCACATAGGAGCTTGTTATAACCTGTAAAACTGCAAACACTGTGGACAACTTACACGATAAAATTACAAATAAGTTACAGATTTCAATATGACGAACTTGACACATTAAACAGATAACTGGAGGGGAAAATGCCTGGGCCATAGCTAAGCTAATTGAGCTAACGTTAGCCGATTCACTTTTGAATCTCAAGAACGCGTTCAAATGAAAATCAGTTTAGCTATATTGAAAAAGAGAACAAGGACACTGGAAAAGGTGAATCTAAATAAAGACATCAATGTAATTTCACGTTTATTCTTCAGTTTTAACTACATATTTGTGTAGTGTTGTAACGTTAACTGCTCTGTGGACTGCAGGAGCAGTTTACGTTACTCAAGTTAATTAGCACTGATACAAGTATTTTATTCATACAACACGCAAAATTCAACCAACTTTCCTAAAACCACGCCCATCTTATTAAACGTAGGGATATGGGGAATGATCAGATAAAACTACTGTCTATGGATATAACACATTCCCTGTTTTCTCTTTGACTGTAATTGCAAAAGTTATTGATTGTTGTACTAGTAGTAATTTTTATTTACTTATTACTTTATTATTTTAAAGGTAAAAACAAATTTATAATTGACTGTAGTTTTTGAATTTTTTCCTGTTGAATAAATAATTATTTTATATCTGGGATTTTTTTCTAAACTAATAATAATATTTTAACTATTATTTTAACCAAAAAAAAATAGTGTTTTCAGTGCATTGTGTCACTGTATATACAAATTATGTTTCTGAAGTTGTTTTGCAGAAGATAAAAGCTGTATGACTAATTTGTAATCACTAATATTTGTTTTAATTTAGTAACGTTTTTAAAACGCACTAACAAGTAAGAATAACGTTTTAATGCTAACGTTTATCAATTATTAAATGAATACTGCTATTTTTCTGTTGAATACATCATTATTTTATATTCTGGGATTTTTTTTCTGACCATAAAATGTATATATATATAATTTGTTTATACACTGAAAAACATTTTTCATTCATCCAATTAAAAAATGTAAGGGTAATGGTTCACATCTATATTTTATAACTTGAGCCAATGAAAAATAAATAACTTGCCCTAACCAATATTTTTGATGTCTATGAAAACTTTTTTATAAAACTTGGCACAATTAATTTAAGAAATGTGTATTAGATATTATTTGTTTTCTCCAATCAAATAGATATAGATTTAATTATACAATTATTTCTCATTTTTAAAAATACAACTTAATAGAAATGATTTATTTTAAACAAACAAAAAGATATGGATTTAATAAAACATGTATCCCATTAAGGAACATTACTTAATATTTAATCTTGTCCAAAATCTAATAAAAAAAGAAAAATAATTTTCATTACATAGATATTTATTAACTTATACATTACTTCCACACATCCACAATTTCAGTGCTCAAGTGTCAGATTTTCAACTTCTAAGAGCTGGCAAACATTGACTAAAACAACAGCCTTAACCGAGAACAATGCAGTGAATTAGGGAAATGTGACAATTTCTCAGTTTCATCTAGAAATGCAGCTGTAGTCAGAATCTCACTATCTCTGCCCTCGTTGTATTTTATGATGCTACAAATGATATCCAACTGTAAAAATAACATTGTTGAAAAGTCAGAAATGGTAATGGAAGTACAGAGTTGTTGCTATACACCGTCCCATTTCGTCTCATTGGTGTAAACTGGCAGCTTTCAGAACGCTGCAGCACGTAGCATTGTGTCACAGGTCGGGGTGGAGCGCCAGCGGGCCGCCCACCCCTCCGCTTGCGTGCCGCCCCTGAGGAGCTGACCGTGGACACGAAGGAGACGGACACAGAATTAAAAATAAATGTTCTTTATTAAATAAATAAAATAGTTTCTCTTCAGCATTAGTAGGCTCTTCCAGCATTAACAGGCTCTTCCAGCATTTGCAGGCTCCTCCAGCATTTGCAGGCTCCTCCAGCATTTGCAGGCTCTTCACTAGCATTAGCAGGCTCCTCCAGCATTTGCAGGCTCTTCACTAGCATTAGCAGGCCCTTCCAGCATTAGCCGGCTCTTCACTAGCCTCAGGCAGAGAGTGGAAGACACGTGCAACTCACAGCATTAACAGGCTCGTCCAGCATTAGCAGGCTCTTCCAGCATTAGCAGGCTCTTCCAGCATTAGCAGGCTCTTCACTAGCCTCAGGCAGAGAGTGGAGGATACATGTACTCACAGCGTTAGCAGGTTCTTCACTGGACTCAGGCAGAGAGAGGAATGGACAGCATTAGCAGGTTCTTCACTGGACTCAGGCAGAGAGAGGAATGGACAGCATTAGCAGGTTCTTCACTGGACTCAGGCAGAGAGAGGAATGGACAGCATTAGCAGGTTCTTCACTGGACTCAGGCAGAGAGAGGAATGGACAGCATTAGCAGGTTCTTCACTGGACTCAGGCAGAGAGAGGAATGGACAGCTGTGACTGCGAGTGAACAGCAGAAATAATTCCCACACTCGCATATCCACCACACACTGTAAGGTTTCACTCGTGCTCATTTCCACAATAAAACTGCAATTCAACAGACTCACGGTGCAACCAAGGCTTACACCCGCAATCCAGCCGAAGTTTTCTCTGTCTCTCTCTCTCTCTCTTTCTCTCCCGCGGCCTCCCTCCGCATCCGCGGCCGCTCACGTGCTGCGTGCCTCACATCTCGAACTGTGCTCCTCCTCCCTCCTCCCCCAAAGTGTGCTTTTATGAGCCACCTTCCTGCTACATGTCCCAATCACCTGTTGACATTTTCCCCCGCACAGCTGCCAGCGATTACCCTCATTCGCGGCGTTTTTCCAGCTTCCGTGTATCCCCGGAACCGGCCTTGTGTTACAACAGAGGGTCCCCGCTACAACAACTTCCCGACTTGTAGTTCCGGCCTTCGTCACCCCGTGACAGCTTAGAACGCCGAACCATAGCCAGCCACTCAAACATGACATCATTTACGGGAGTAAACTGGGATGTGTGGGAACCCTGAATTAAGCTCTATTGTAGAGCTGGTCATAGAGCCTCTTGACTTTGTTGGTCATGCCTTTTGGGTCCAGCTCCATGATGACTTTCTGGATATATTCAAATGTCTTGGGATATTCCAGACTGAATAAGGCATAAAGAAGGCCCAGGAGAATGGCAACAGCATTTGCGACAGACAGCAAGTCGCTCAGAACCTCTTGTCCCTCAAGTATGATGCCAATGTTTGTGGGTACAGCTTGTGCATCTCTGATGACGAAGATTGTCATGCTTTCTTGCTGAAGATTTTTTTCAGCCTCTTCCTTCTCCGACACCTGGAAAAGAATTTAGGAAAAGAATAAGGAATCGATAAAGCTTGGGTTTCCCCCAGATTAACCTCTTAACATTCAGACGGCCCGCAGGCTAATACCGTATATTCTTATATTCAGGCCAGCTAATACCGTATTGGCCTGAATATAAGACCACCCCCTATTTTTCACTCATTTTTGAAAAACAGCTTTTTGAAGACCAAATCTTGTTTTTATACAGAGTATTATTCAGGGCTGGACTGGGACAAAAAAATCGGCCCGGGCATTTTGGCCCAGACTGGCCCACTATATGATCATAAACACAACCCATCTTTGCACGCCCTTAATTATCTGCATACCAACTCCTATTCCTTAAAACCACTAATGCCATGTCATGAGTGAGTATAGGAACGAGTGAAAATTTGACATTTATTAATTAATACAGTTGAACTATACTCCACAGTGATGAATCCTAAAACAAGCTATAAGCTGCAATGGCATAGCAAATACCAGTGTTTCTCACAGGATTTTTGGTAAAACTGTGGTGGGTGGACCTTGGTTCTTCTACGGGGGTCCGGGGGCATGCCCCCACGTGAGAAAATTTTGTGCATTTTAATGTTAAATTCATCAATCTGGTGCACTTTGAGAGTTCAAAATTAAAATCTCCAACCCATATTCAGTGTGCAAATTAAACGAAAAATTCAAACCTCTTTTGGTTACAGTGTCTATTTACATTACACCTACTACATAATAATAGTTATAATATTAATCCAATGACAGTAATAGCCATATTTTGTAAAACAAATGCTCTAAAAAATAAAGGAAACTTTCATAATTAGTTTTGTACCAATTTCTATACTTGAAAGAGATAAGCACATGATATTTTATTTTGACGCAAAGTGCATCAAGCTTTTATTTTGGCGGAAAACATTGTTTACAAACGCCTCTCATTAAATTTCTAGTGAATTGCGGTAATCGTCTTTATATACTGTCTATGTAATCGTCAACTATGCAATGTGGAAATAATCTGTAACTGGGTTATGGGTTCCTACACTCGATCATGACATAGCTTAAGTGTTTTGAAAGTAGTTCTGCTTACCGCAGGCTCTACACTTTCTCATCTCTCTCCTGATCCTCCTCACTATCATCATCATCATCATCACAGGAGCTGATGAAGGGCAGAAAACATATATTTTGACACATTTTACAGTGTCTGCTTTAAGGGCTTGGTTCAATTTTTCCACGCTATTTCTCTGCACAATCCTTGCGTTTCTTCTCCATCTCGCAGACTACTTTGACAGATACAACTGAAACTGCTGCACGCGCGCTCACTAGTTTAAAGTTGTGATTGGGCCAGCCCAGTGTCAATCAAGAAAAGAACCAATGGGCCGCTGATCTACGTGTTTCATGGGCTGGTCTGTCAGAAAAAAAAAAGAAAAAAAAGACTTTTTTTGACCACTGAATTACACCGGCACAAACCCAGCGCCGCCAATTAAGCAAAACAAAACAAAACGAATGGGCCGCCGATGTACAAATTTTATGGGCCGTAAAAAAAAAAAAAAAATAGAAAAATAATAAAAAATGATGTATGAGTATGAGATGTATCGGCCCAAAAAGCACGTCGGCCCACCGGGCAAATGCTCGGTATGCCCATGCCCGATGGCCAGTCCAGCCCTGGTATTATTTCATTAGAAAATTTAACAAAAGAATGTTGGTTCACAGTTTTTAGATTTCCAAAGGCATCTATGACTGTCAGCTTGAAAGGAATGCAGCATGGAATGTGAATATGGGTTTATGTAATGTGAATTTGTGGTTAAATGGTTTATTGAAAAAATTGTGTCTCTGTCTTTTTTTATTTTTTTTATCAGAAGTTTCTTAAGGATAAAAAAAGAAAAGAAAAAAAAAACTCTGCTAATGCTGTAACTATAGGTAGCCCTTACTTTAGGCACATTACTATAATATTAAAGATTAACAATAGAGCCCAAACTACTAGCCTAAATTCAGTTGCTATTTATTTTTAGATATAATAACCAACACTCAAATAACAAACTGTGTGTAGTCTGATGGCTAATTTTGAAGTGGAGCCTTATAGCATTTTCGCATCTCTAAAGTAGGCTAATATTGTCTTACCAGGAAATCTTTGATGAGGTCCTCCACTGCTTCTCCCTTGTAAAGGATGAGACATTTAAGTGCAATCTCCCTTTTCAGAATCAGAATCAGAAAGAGCTTTATTGCCAAGTGTGCTTGCACCCACAAGGAATTTTTCTTGGTACTGAAGCTTCCAGTGCACATATACAAATACAAATACAACAAGAAACATAGTAATACAAATTCTAAGAATAAAATATATTAAAAAAAAATAAAAAAATAGTATAAAAAGTAAAGAAAAAGGGGTCACAGTTGGGTTTAGTCTGAATAAACATTTACAGATTATGAACATATTTACAGTATTTTGAGTAGTATGAATAATATAAATATAAATATCACCTGAGTTAGAGAATATTACACTAGACAGTGGGAGTCTAGTGCATGTTACAGATTATGAACATATTTACAGTATTTTGAGTAGTATGAATAATATAAATATAAATATCACCTGAGTTAGAGAATATTGCACTAGACAGTGGGAGTATTGCACTTACAGGCATATGCCTTGGGGGGCATGTTAAGTGTTCAGAAGGGAAATGGCCTGTGGAAAGAATAATAAAGGTTTTGTAGCGGTGTCAGTATCCTGCATCAAGATAGTAAAAATGTATATTACTGGTTAAGTCGATCCATTCATTTACTGTGAGCTAGTTTATGTAGGAATGAATGAATGGGAATGGTCACACATGCACATGGATGCATTAGAAAGTAGAGACATTCAGGAGGGTTTGTGGTAAGAAGGGTAGGGCCGGACATTATGGTCAACAATCTTTATCACAATATACGTTATCAGTTGAGATAATAATCATTACAATATGATTCAATAGTGTGTCAACCCTATTAACAGGCTACTTAATACAGCAGCACATTTAAATGGTTGTTTTTTTCACTTACTCCAGTTTCTCCGCGATGCAACCGATGATTCTCTCCTGTGCAGGAAAGTGACCCACGGAACGTAGACTTGAAGAGCCGGTCTGGTGACTGGTCGAGATTTGTGTATAATGCCCGTGCGCTGGCCTGTGTGTAACCTTGAAATTGTACATTTGTCGAAAAACAAATATTTCTGAGTTGAGCTCTTAATGAAAAATATTTATATTTAACAATGTTTTGAACGAAACAAATATTACCTGCAAAATAAAACATATAATGGTAAAATGAATTGAAACTAAGACAAATGTTTTATTGGATGAGGTACTCACCGCTTGAAAACCTTTTATTAATGTGTACATGCATTCATATAAAGCATGTACAATTACAATTAAATATTTGAAATGACACAACATTTAGCAAATATGCTACATAAATAGTCAATTTGGTAGCAACTGGGTGGTTGCTGTGGGGAACACGGTGGAGCAAGTGTTCTCTGTGGGATCTTGGCAGGCACAGACACTCCCTTTTGGATATTCTTCTGCCTCTGCTGCTTAGGGATCCTGAGGTTTGCGGAAGACACAAGCACTGGTGCATTTTGCAAATGCTGCCTCAGCAGCTCAGGGTTTTTAGGATTTCTCCTCTTGGAGATCTTGTCTGGCATTGGTGCTCCATGTGAGGAGCATGTGAGCAACTTTGAGGAAGCCACTGGTGCCCTCTGTAGTGACTGGATGGGTGTGGGTGTTTCTAAAGCGGCCTTTTTCAGATGTTTAGTCAAATATTCAGAGATCCTGAGTTTTCCTCTTTTTTGGGACACTATGGGCACAGGTGCTCCCTTTGGGCACGCAGCAGGCACAGGTGCTCCCTTTGGAGATGCAGGAGGCACAGGTGCTCCCTTTGGAGATGCAGCAGGCACAGGTGGTCGCTTTGGAAATGCAGCAGGCACAGGTGCTCGCTTTGGGGACACAACAGGCACAGGTGCTCGCTTTGGAGATGCAGCAGGCACAGGTGCTTCCTTTGGAGATGCAGGAGGCACAGGTGCTCCCTTTGGAGATGCAGCAGGCACAGGTGCTCGCTTTGGAGATGCAGCAGGCACAGGTGCTCGCTTTGGAGACACAACAGGCACAGGTGCTGAGTGCTGAGCTTTCTCCAATGTATCACCGAAGACCAGGGATGAGGTGAGATCCTCTTTTTTAGCACTGGGAGAGATCTGCTGCCTCCACTGCTTCGTTGTCTTCAGTTCTCCCCCCTTATATTTCCCATCTGAGAAGCCCGAGTGCTGGGAATGAGCCTTCTCAGATGCTTCACTGAACACCGGGGATGTGGGGCATGATGTTTCTCCTTCCTCCACTGTTTCCCACCACTGGTCTGAGATGAGGTCCTCATAGTCAGGATACTCAGATATGGGGTCTGAAACTTCCATTATCGCCCACCACCGCCCCGCAGCAAGGGCTGTAGTGAGCTCATCTGACAATTCAGTTGATGAGGACTGCTCTGCACTCTCAAAAATGGTGGGCATGGTTGACATACTCGAAAATGAACTAGAAGTGAACAATACTTCTTGCAATTTATATCTGTGAAACACTATGAAAGAAAGAGAAACAGAAGAGATTATTTGAATAATCAATTTTGTATCAATTTCCCTACTAATATGCACAACTCAGATGCACATAATGTAAATGTATATAGTAATTTCACAATCGCCGACTCGCTACAAGAAGAATAAATCCGCGGCACTGTTTATACTCACGATCATTATGACGTAACAGTCGACAGTTGACGTCACAGTCGGCCACACGAATTGACGTCACAGTCGGCCACCCGAGTTGACGTCACAGTCGGCCACCCGAGTTGACGTAACAGTCGGCCACACGAGTGACGTCACAGTCGACCACACGAGTTTGTGAGGAATGGAAGACCTAGGCTGTTTCGCTGTTTTAAAAGTGAACATGCAATACAAACAAAGACTGACTTAGCTGACTTAGCTTGATGAAGCGTGAAGATCATATCGCTGCTCTGAAGAAGACTGAAGCCTCTCTCTCACCTCTTCTAGCAGTCGAACGAGCCTCGCAGCGGAATGAACACGATGCTTTGCAAGCAAACTGATTTAGCATCTCCCCTGCGACTTAAATACAAGAGCAACTTTTAGAGCAAATTTCCAGCGACGTTGTTGCAAATGTCACAGCGTAAATGCAGCTAGTGGAGGGCTCACCTGCCCGCTCTGGATGAGCACTCTGAGTGTGCCTCTTTCCTGGGCCGCGCCCACGCCGAGGCGGCACCTCTGGACTACAGCTGTCAGCACTGTGAGAATCTGAACCTCGTGCTCTTCAGCGAACCTGCCGCTCCCCCATCTCCTTCCCCTCTCGAGCTGAGGCGAAAGAAGAAGTGGAGCCGCCAGGCTGAGCAGCAGGGCGGAAGCAAGCTCACGTTGGCCCAGCGCTCTCACCGCGTGCCTTGCTCTCCCCTCAATGCAACAAGTCCCTCGTTTTCTTCACCCGCGAGGATCAATGCCCCTCATTTGGCACGAGTGGCTTGGTCTCATTTGGTGGGTCTGAGGAAGAACTAGACTCAAATTCTCTGGCCGCCTCTGACTGCGAAGAGTGGGTGAACTCCGGTGATTTTGCCAGTC
The DNA here is from genome assembly GCF_965113295.1 of Leuciscus leuciscus. NCBI lineage: Eukaryota > Metazoa > Chordata > Actinopteri > Cypriniformes > Leuciscidae > Leuciscus > Leuciscus leuciscus. Next base: position 5,782,838 of record NC_138735.1, on the reverse strand, counting down.
CTCACTAAAGCCTTTGAGGAACTCGGCTTAGAATGGTCGGCCCCAGAAGAGCCCGGCTAGATGAATGGTTCCTGCAGCCGGGGCGCCGCCAGCGGGCCTCTTGCCAGCGTACAGCCCCATTCTTCCTGGATGTCCACCAGGAACTCACCAAGACATGGCACACCCCCTACTCTGTGTGCGTCCACTCTTCTTCTTCAGCTGCTCTCTCCACGGTTGACGGAGCCGAAGAAAAGGGCTACACGAAGCTCCCTCCAGTGGAAAAGCTGATTCTGCGCATCTCTATCGGCCCGCCCACACCTATCGGCTGGAAGACCAAGGCTAGCCACCCTTCCAAGCCCTATAGGACCACGTCAGCGCTCGCTTCCAGAGCGTTCGCCGCTGACGGACAGCCCGCCTCTGCACTACACACAATGGCGGTACTCCAGGTTTCTGCCCCCATATGGACGAGTCTGGACCTGACCTGGCTATGTTCAAAGAGCTGCGCAGTGCAACGGATTTGGGCCTGCGTGCTACAAAAGCCCCCGCACAAGCTATCGACCACACTATGGCACACCTAGTGATGTTGGAGCGGCACTTGTGGCTCAATCTCACTGAGATTAAAGGCGCCGACAGGACGGCTCTTCTTGATTCCCCCGTCTCCCTCCCTGTTCGGCTCCTCGGTGGACGGCTTTGCGGAACGCTACATTGAGGCCCAGAAGTCATCGCAGGCTATGCATCACTTCTTGCCTAAAAGAGCCAGCTCCACCACTGCCTCCAGTCTGAAAGCGGAGCTGGAAGTCAAGCCACGCCTCCGCCTGATGCCTCAGGACAGAGGAGAAAAGGATTAAGTCCCGTCTTGGCCGGACGCAGCCTGTAGTACTTAAAACATTTGCCACTCGACTCTGGGCTTGGCAAGCCATCCCCAGAGCGTCAAGCTGGATTTTGGGGATAATAGAACGAGGTTACTGCTTGGAAAAGGTACAGTGGAGAGATTTTTTGATTTTAGAGTCAGGCTTTTACAGTCGCTACTTCCTCATGCCCAAGAAGTATGGCGGCCTCAGGCCCATACTCGATCTGAGATGTCTGAATCGCGCCCTCATGAGATGGCCCTTCAGAATGTTAACTTTCAAACAAATCCTTGTGCAAATTCGCCCCGGGGATTGGTTTATATCAGTTGACCTTCATATCCAGATAGCCCACCATCACAGACACCGTTCTTGAGGTTCGAGGGGGTGGCGTACCAATATACTGTCCATCTCTTTAGCTCTGCATACTTTTACGAAGTATGCTCTCTCCCCTCTGAGACAGACGGGAATCCGCATACTCAACTATCTCAACAATTATCTGCTTATAGCCTAATCAGAACAGGAGCTATACACCCACAGATCCCAGCTCCTCAGCCATCTTGAGGACCTGGGCTTCAGGGTCAACTTTGGCAAGAGCTCGCTGCTCCCCGGCCAACGAATTTCAGTCTTTCAGTCTTCGACTCAAATGAAGGCTAAGCTCTAACAAGAACACACCTTGAAAATCAGGAGCATGGCAACCTATCTTATCTTAGCCCAAAGTGGGGTCCTTTCACCCCCTCAAGAGATTTCAGAAGAGGCCTCATGGCAAATTCAGTGTGTAACGTTACATGAATGTAAATGTTCTATGTAAATGTCACATTGCTGTTTCTAGCACTGCTGTTTTTTTTGTTTTGTTTTTTGTGTGTGTGTGTGTGTGTGTGTGTGTGTGTGTGTGTGTGTGTGTGTGTGTGTGTGTGTGTGTGTGTGTGTGTGTGTGTGTGTGTGTGTGGCATCCACTACATTCACATGTCCAATCAACATCTTAAATGTGTTAGCTTAATTTAATTATTTCTTCACTTTTATAGATGCATCCCTCCCATTCTTCAATCTTTTTTTGCACAAACACCTTTTCCGTTGCATAAAGAACTGTGTTAATGATCTTATTTAACAAATTTCACATACTATTTAGAACTAAGATGTTGGCATGAGACGTTGGAAGATTTGGTTACTAAATACCATGAGTTAAAACCAACAAAATATCAAAGTATAATGGTTATAATTTAATGTTGTGTGGACTTTAGCATTATGATGTTTATTAGGCGTTGGGTTTTGGTTACCTTACCTCATGACTAAATGTTGGTGTTTGATGTCAATAAGAAATGTACTGTACCTGTACTAACAATGTTGTTCTTTTTCCACTAGATGTCAGTACACTATAAAAGTAGTAGAATTTTTTGAAAAACATCTGGAGCAGAATTGATGAGGTGTTCTGCCTTATTAAGTGTTATTAGACTTCCAGATTGATTTATAAAAGGCATATTAATTTGCATAATAACTGTCGAGTTGATATAATCCCAAATCATAGTCATTCATACACAGTCCCATTTTATATTACACTGTAGGCTATCAGAAAGTTAGTTTATTATATGTAAATATAATTTACAGAAATAAATATTTATGAATAGATATTTAGAGATTCAGTTTTTCTGTGTACTTCAAGTATACATAGCAAAAGCAAATAGTGAAACATGCACCAAATAAATGCACCAAAGAAGCTTCCTAAAATATATTTTTATTTTATTTGTATAGAAAAGGTCCACTTATAAATGTAAAGGATAGTAAAAGTCTTTGGACTTAAATCTGTCATAAAAATTTAAACAAACCTTTATCTGATGATGTTTGGGATGCAGGCTATTGTTGCAAGATAATGTGTTCTGAAATAGTGAATCAGTTTTATTGCTGAAAGATTTTATTTTATTTATTTCAAGTTATAGTAAAATATAACTCCTTATTTCTTTAATTTGATATTGGGAGAAATATGACCCATATGTGTGTATTAGTCAGATATTCACAAGAAATACAGTTAATAACCAGTAATAGTTAGTGAGACAAGTGATAATGATATAATTTACGTTAATACTTATCATATGATATTATGAGCCTATAATATAGGCTACAAGACATAGGCCTACTATATATTACATATAATATATAGCCTATTAAAATACGTATGAAGTGTCTAAAAATGTATGTTTACTATAATAAAGTACCTGGAATAAACTTCTGGCATTTTTGTTTGATGTTATAGCGCTCACAGTTGTTTCCGCACGGAAATATAATGGTTTGCTCATCAAAATACAACAAATTATTCCTCACTCCTGTCCGCAATCCGAATATATAATGAGACTGTGCCACTACAGTAGCCATCTTGACAAAATTATTAGCTAATAGTTTGTAGAAAAATACTATTTAAACGAGTTGTCTGGTTTGTTTGACGTTGAAATCTTGTTGAAATCTGTTTAACGCTGCAGTAGTGACTGGTCGAGATATGTGTTTAATGCCCGTGCGCTGGCTTCGCCGAGTAACCTTGAAATTGTACATTCGTCGAAAAACAAATATTTCTTAGTTGAGCTCTTAATGAAAAATATTTATATTTAACAATGTTTTGAACGAAAAAAATATTACCTGTAAAATAAAACAAATAATGGTAAAATGAATTGAAACTAAGACAAATGTTTTATTGGATGAGGTACTCACCGCTTGAAAACCTTTTATTAATGTGTACATGCATTCATATAAAGCATGTACAATTTCAATTAAATATTTGAAATGACACAACATTTAGCAAATATGCTACATAAATAGTCAATTTGGTTGCAACTGGGTGGTTGCTGTGGGGAACACGGTGGAGCAAGTGTTCTCTGTGGGATCTTGGCAGGCACAGACACTCCCTTTTGGATATTCTTCTGCCTCTGCTGCTTAGGGATCCTGAGGTTTGCGGAAGACACAAGCACTGGTGCATTTTGCAAATGCTGCCTCAGCAGCTCAGGGTTTTTAGGATTTCTCCTCTTGGAGATCTTGTCTGGCATTGGTGCTCCATGTGAGGAGCATGTGAGCAACTTTGAGGAAGCCACTGGTGCCCTCTGTAGTGACTGGATGGGTGTGGGTGTTTCTAAAGCGGCCTTTTTCAGATGTTTAGTCAAATATTCAGGGATCCTGAGTTTTCCTCTTTTTTGGGACACTATGGGCACAGGTGCTCCCTTTGGGCACGCAGCAGGCACAGGTGCTCCCTTTGGAGATGCAGCAGGCACAGGTGCTCCCTTTGGAGATGCAGCAGGCACAGGTGCTCGCTTTGGAGATGCAGCAGGCACAGGTGCTGAGTGCTGAGCTTTCTCCAATGTATCACCGAAGACCAGGGATGAGGTGAGATCCTCTTTTTTAGCACTGGGAGAGATCTGCTGCCTCCACTGCTTCGTTGTCTTCAGTTCTCCCCCCTTATATTTCCCATCTGAGAAGCCCGAGTGCTGGGAATGAGCCTTCTCAGATGCATCACTGAAGACCAGGGATGTGGGGCATGATGTTTCTCCTTCCTCCACTGTTTCCCACCACTGGTCTGAGATGAGGTCCTCATAGTCAGGATACTCAGATATGGGGTCTGAAACTTCCATTATCGCCCACCACCGCCCCGCAGCAAGGGCCGTAGTGAGCTCATCTGACAATTCAGTTGATGAGGACTGCTCTGCACTCTCAAAAATGGTGGGCATGGTTGACATACTCGAAAATGAACTAGAAGTGAACAATACTTCTTGCAATTTATATCTGTGAAACACTATGAAAGAAAGAGAAACAGAAGAGATTATTTGAATAATCAATTTTGTATCAATTTCCCTACTAATATGCACAACTCAGATGCACATAATGTAAATGTATATAGTAATTTCACAATCGCCGACTCGCTACAAGAAGAATAAATCCGCGGCACTGTTTATACTCACGATCATTATGACGTAACAGTCGACAGTTGACGTCACAGTCGGCCACACGAATTGACGTCACAGTCGGCCACCCGAGTTGACGTCACAGTCAGCCACCCGAGTTGACGTAACAGTCGGCCACACGAGTGACGTCACAGTCGACCACACGAGTTTGAGAGGAATGGAAGACCTAGGCTGTTTCGCTGTATTAAAAGTGAACATGCAATACAAACAAAGACTGACTTAGCTTTTTTAATTCATGATTGTTCATAGAAAAACTAGCGCTGTTTATTATTTATTTTTAGCATTTGCAGCTGGTGCATAAACGGGAGCAAGTGAAGCTGGCATACATTTTGTTATTAAGCATAACAGACCACTGTTTTTTTTTTGTTTTTTTTTTTTGTTTTTTTTTACAGATATTAGCCTACAATAAAAGCATCTGCCATCTGAAACATTTCTGAAACAGAATATAATTCACAAAAAAAGTTCCTGTTGGCTATCCTTGTTTTTTTCTATTTATGACAATTATTTAAAAAAGCAACAGATAGGACGAGAAAGAGTGCTGTCCCGAACATCAGCAGGACGTTTTTTTTAATATTAAGTCGTAAATATTACATGACTTACATTTTGCTCTATATATCGGCAACGAAAATAGTTCCAAATAAATCTATAAATCGTTGCTCATCTTTGAGAAACAGTTTCCCTGACTGAAAACTTTCCATAGGCCTACGTTTAGCGGCTTTAGATGCTCTCTGAAGCGCAGACAGAGGAGCGAAACATAACGATGTCTCTTGTCAAAAAAACTGCTTCTTTCAGCAGGTTATTTTCGCTATGTAATATGTATTGATTGAAAAAATGGAGAATAATAAAATTTAGTTTATGAAACTCAAATTAAGATTATATTTACACTGAATTTAGTTTTAACATTTAATTTTGTCTTTTGATGAGATCTACAAATATATATTCTTAGAGCCAAGAATTTCCATGGGAATAAATCCATATAATGTGCTAATTAATGTGTGTTGTCATTGACAAATAAATAAATATACAGTTTACATATCTATATATAGAAAGAAAAATATTTCCAAAACAATACACACACACACACACACACACACACACACACACACACACACTGAAAAAAAGGTTTTCATTCATCCAATTAAAAAAAATGTAGGGTTCACATCTATATTTTATAACTTGAGCCAATGAAAAATAAATAACTTGCCCTAACCAATATTTTCTATGTATTTTCTAAACCTTGGCACAAAGTATATTTTTCTTATTGAAGAAAGTCAATTAATTAAAATTCAGTTTTTGATCTAAACAAAAATATATAGATTTAATATAATAAAAAATTACATTTAAGAAAGATGTATTAGACATTATTTGTTTTCTCCAATCAAATAGATATAGATTTAATTATACAATTATTTCTCATTTTTAAAAATACAAATTAATTTTAATGATTTATTTTAAACAAACAAAAAGATATGGATTTAATAAAACATGTTTACCATTAAGGAACATTTCTTAATATTTAATCTTGTCCAAAATAATTAAAAAAAGAAAGAATTTTCATTACATAGATATTTATTAACTTATACATTACTTACACATATCCACAATTTCAGTACTCAAGTGTCAGATTTTCAACTTCTAAGAGCTGGCAAACATTGACCTTAGAAAACAACAGCCTTAACCGAGAACAATGCAGTGAATTAGGGAAATGTGACAATTTCTCAGTTTCATCACTACTAGAAATGCAGCTGTAGTCAGTATCTCACTATCTTCCTTTTTTTTTTTTTCTCCATCTATTTCTTGTTCTTCAAAGTATGTACTGTGACACGTCCACCCAGTTACCTTTACACGCACACATGCACACACGCACACACACAAACGCACGCATCTGTCAGTTCCTGACTTGGTTTTGTTTTGGTTGTTTGTTTGTTTGTTTATTTGTTTTCCCTGTTTGTGGTCCCAATTTATGTACATCTTGCAATAAAAAAAAATTTTAAAATAAAAAGATTCTCACTATCTCTGTCCTCGTTGTATTTTATGATGCGATATCCAACTGTAAAAAAAACATTGTTGAAAAGTCAAAAATTGGAATGGAAGTACAGAGTTGTTGCTATACACCGTCCCATTTCATCTCATTGGTGTAAACTGGCAGCTTTCAGAACGCTGCAGCACGTAGCATTGCGTAGAACGCCGAACCATAGCCAGCCACTCAAACATGACATCATTTACGGGAGTAAACTGGGATGTGTGGGAACCCAGAATTAAGCTCTATTGTAGAGCTGGTCACAGAGCCTCTTGACTTTGTTTGTCATGCCTTTTGGGTCCATGATGACTTTCTGGATATATTCAAATGTCTTGGGATATTCCAGACTGAATAAGGCATAAAGAAGGCCCAGGAGAATGGCAACAGCATTTGCGACAGACAGCAAGTCGCTCAGAACCTCTTGTCCCTCAAGTATGATGCCAATGTTTGTGGGTACAGCTTGTGCATCTCTGATGACGAAGATTGCCATGCTTTCTTGCTGAAGATTTTTTTCAGCCTCTTCCTTCTCCGACACCTGGAAAAGAATTTAGGAAAAGAATAAGGAATCGATAAAGCTTGGGTTTCCCCCAGATTAACCTCTTAACATTCAGACGGCCCGCAGGCTAATACCGTATATTCTTATATTCAGGCCAGCTAATACCGTATTGGCCTGAATATAAGACCACCCCCTATTTTTCACTCATTTTTGAAAAACAGCTTTTTGAAGACCAAATCTTGTTTTTATACAGAGTATTATTTCATTTGAAAATTTAACAAAAGAATGTTGGTTCACAGTTTTTAGATTTCCAAAGGCATCTATGACTGTCAGCTTGAAAGGAATGCAGCATGGAATGTGAATAGGGGTTTATGTAATGTGAATTTGTGGTTAAATGGTTTATTGAAAAAATTGTGTCTCTGTCTTTTTTTTTTTTTTATCAGAAGTTTCTTAAGGATAAAAAAAGAAAAGAAAAAAAAAACCTCTGCTAGTGCTGTAACTATAGGTAGCCCTTACTTTAGGCACATTACTATAATATTAAAGGTTAACAACAGAGCCCAAACTACTAGCCTAAATTCAGTTGCTATTTATTTTTAGATATAATAACCAACACTCAAATAACAAACTGTATGCAAACACAAACTGCACATAAGGCTGCACATAATTTTATAATTAGCATTAAATAATAATAAACTTTATTTTCTATAGCGCCTTTAAAGTAGCATCTCAAAGCGCTTCACAAGAATAGAAACAAGATAAAACATACAATGAAAAAAAAAACAGATAAAAAATAAAATACCAAATAAAAACATACTATCAAAAGTCTGATAAATAATAATAATAATAATATGGCAATTACAAACAATCATATAAAAGATAGCCTAAACAAATAAGTTTTAAGGGATGATTTAAAAACACTAAAGTATTCAGCTTGCCTAATCTCAGCTGGCAGGGAATTCCAAAGTTTTGGAGCAATTGAAGAAAAAGCCCTATCACCCGTGGACTTAAAACTAGTAAGCAGAACAATTAAAAGGCCAGCTTCCGAGGAGCGGAGATCACGTGCTGGTGAGTAAGGGGTTAAAAGCTCAGAGAGATAATGAGGTGACAGTCCATGCAAAGCCTTATTAGTAAGCATAAGGATTTAAAAACCAACACAGAATCTGACAGGGAGCCAGTGTAAAGATTCCAATACAGGAGTGATATGATCCCTTGTCCTGTTTCCAGACAGGATTCGAGCGGCAGAATTTTGAACCAACTGTAATTTATTAAGGGTAGCTTTTGAGACCCCGGCCAGCAAAGCATTGCAGTAATCAATGCGAGAGAATACAAAGATGTTAATGAACTTTTCAGCCTCTGGGAGTGACAACATGGGACACAATCTGGCAATATTTTTTTGATGAAAAAAGTATGTCAAAAACAAATATTTCTTAGTTGAGCTCTTAAGGAAAAATATTTATATTAATATTTATTATACATTTATATCAATGTTTTGAACGAAAAAAATATTACCTGCAAAATAAAACAAATAATGGTAAAATGAATTGAAACTAAGACAATTTTTTTATTGGATGAGGTACTCACCGCTTGAAAACCTTTTATTAATGTGTACATGCATTCATATAAAGCATGTACAATTACAATTAAATATTTGAAATGACACATCAACATTTAGCAAATATGCTACATGAATAGTCCATTTGGTAGTAACTGGGTGGTTGCTGTGGGGAACACGGTGGAGCAAGTGTTCTCTGTGGGATCTTGGCAGGCACAGACACTCCCTTTTGGATATTCTTCTGCCTCTGCTGCTTAGGGATCCTGAGGTTTGCGGAAGACACAAGCACTGGTGCATTTTGCAAATGCTGCCTCAGCAGCTCAGGGTTTTTAGGATTTCTCCTCTTGGAGATCTTGTCTGGCATTGGTGCTCCATGTGAGGAGCATGTGAGCAACTTTGAGGAAGCCACTGGTGCCCTCTGTAGTGACTGGATGGGTGTGGGTGTTTCTAAAGCGGCCTTTTTCAGATGTTTAGTCAAATATTCAGGGATCCTGAGTTTTCCTCTTTTTTGGGACACAATGGGCACAGGTGCTCCCTTTGGGCACGCAGCAGGTACAGGTGCTCCCTTTGGAGATGCTGAGTGCTGAGCTTTCTCCAATCTACCACCGAAGACCAGGGATGAGGTGAGGTCCTCTTTTTTAGCACTGGGAGAGTTCTGCTGCCTCCACTGCTTTGTGGTCTTCAGTTCTCCCTTCTCAGGTGCTTCACTGAAGACCAGGGATGAGGTGAGGTCCTCTTTTTTAGCACTGGGAGAGTTCTGCTGCCTCCACTGCTTCGTGGTCTTCAGTTTTCCCTCCTCATATTTCCGATCTGAGAAGCCCGAGTGCTGGGAATGAGCCTTCTCAGATGCATCACTGAAGACCAGGGATGAGGTGAGGTCCTCTTTTTTAGCACTGGGAGAGTTCTGCTGCCTCCACTGCTTTGCGGTCTTCAGTTCTCCCTTCTCAGATGCTTCACTGAAGACCAGGGATGAGGTGAGGTCCTCTTTTTTAGCACTGGGAGAGTTCTGCTGCCTCCACTGCTTTGTGGTCTTCAGTTCTCCCTTCTCAGATGCATCACTGAAGACCAGGGATGTGGGGCATGATATTTCTCCTTCCTCCACTGTTTCCCACCACTGGTCTGAGATGAGGTCCTCATAGTCAGGATACTCAGATATGGGGTCTGAAACTTCCATTATCGCCCACCACCGCCCCGCAGCAAGGGCCGTAGTGAGCTCATCTGACAATTCAGTTGATGAGGACTGCTCTGCACTCTCAAAAATGGTGGGCATGGTTGACATACTCGAAAATGAACTAGAAGTGAACAATACTTCTTGCAATTTACATCTGTGAAACACTATGAAAGAAAGAGAAACAGAAGAGATTATTTGAATAATCAATTTTGTATCAATTTCCCTACTAATATGCACAACTCAGATGCACATAATGTAAATGTATATAGTAATTTCACAATCGCCGACTCGCTACAAGAAGAATAAATCCGCGGCACTGTTTATACTCACGATCATTATGACGTAACAGTCGACAGTTGACGTCACAGTCGGCCACCCGAGTTGACGTCACAGTCAGCCACCCGAGTTGACGTCACAGTCAGCCACCCGAGTTGACGTAACAGTCGGCCACACGAGTGACGTCACAGTCGACCACACGAGTTTGAGAGGAATGGAAGACCTAGGCTGTTTCGCTGTATTAAAAGTGAACATGCAATACAAACAAAGACTGACTTAGCTTTTTTAATTCATGATTGTTCATAGAAAAACTAGCGCTGTTTATTATTTATTTTTAGCATTTGCAGCTGGTGCATAAACGGGAGCAAGTGAAGCTGGCATACATTTGGTTATTAAGCATAACAGACCACTGTTTTTTTTTTTTTTTTTTTTTTTTTTTTTTTTTTTTTTACAGATATTAGCCTACAATAAAAGCATCTGCCATCTGAAACATTTCTGAAACAGAATATAATTCACAAAAAAAGTTCCTGTTGGCTATCCTTGTTTTTTTCTATTTATGACAATTATTTAAAAAAGCAACAGATAGGACGAGAAAGAGTGCTGTCCCGAACATCAGCAGGACGTTTTTTTTTATATTAAGTCGTAAATATTACATGACTTACATTTTGCTCTATATATCGGCAACGAAAATAGTTCCAAATAAATCTATAAATCGTTGCTCATCTTTGAGAAACAGTTTCCCTGACTGAAAACTTTCCATAGGCCTACGTTTAGCGGCTTTAGATGCTCTCTGAAGCGCAGACAGAGGAGCGAAACATAACGATGTCTCTTGTCAAAAAAACTGCTTCTTTCAGCAGGTTATTTTCGCTATGTAATATGTATTGATTGAAAAAATGGAGAATAATAAAATTCGGATTTCAAACGCAACGCCGAGTTTATGAAACTCAAATTAAGATTATATTTACACTGAATTTAGTTTTAACATTTAATTTTGTCTTTTGATGAGATTTACAAATATATATTCTTAGAGCCAAGAATTTCCATGGGAATAAATCCATATTAGCCTAATGTGCTAATAATGTGTGTTGTCATTGACAAATAAATAAATATACAGTTTACATATCTATATATAGAAAGAAAAATATTTCCAAAACAATACACACACACACACACACACACACACACACACACACTGAAAAAAAGGTTTTCATTCATCCAATTAAAAAAAATGTAGGGTTCACATCTATATTTTATAACTTGAGCCAATGAAAAATAAATAACTTGCCCTAACCAATATTTTCTATGTATTTTCTAAACCTTGGCACAAAGTATATTTTTCTTATTGAAGAAAGTCAATTAATTTAAATTCTGTTTTTGATCTAAACAAAAATATATAGATTTAATATAATAAAAAATCAAATTTAAGAAAGATGTATTAGACATTATTTGTTTTCTCCAATCAAATAGATATAGATTGAATTATACAATTATTTTTCATTTTTAAAAATACAAATTAATTTAAATGATTTATTTTAAACAAACAAAAAGATATGGATTTAATAAAACATGTTTACCATTAAGGAACATTTCTTAATATTTAATCTTGTCCAAAATAATTAAAAAAAGAAAGAATTTTCATTACATAGATATTTATTAACTTATACATTACTTACACATATCCACAATTTCAGTACTCAAGTGTCAGATTTTCAACTTCTAAGAGCTGGCAAACATTGACCTTAGAAAACAACAGCCTTAACCGAGAACAATGCAGTGAATTAGGGAAATGTGACAATTTCTCAGTTTCATCACTACTAGAAATGCAGCTGTAGTCAGTATCTCACTATCTTCCTTTTTTTTTTTTTCTCCATCTATTTCTTGTTCTTCAAAGTATGTACTGTGACACGTCCACCCAGTTACCTTTACACGCACACATGCACACACGCACACACACAAACGCACGCATCTGTCAGTTCCTGACTTGGTTTTGTTTTGGTTGTTTGTTTGTTTGTTTATTTGTTTTCCCTGTTTGTGGTCCCAATTTATGTACATCTTGCAATAAAAAAAAATTAAAAATAAAAAGATTCTCACTATCTCTGTCCTCGTTGTATTTTATGATGCTACAAATGATATCCAACTGTAAAAAAAAACATTGTTGAAAAGTCAGAAATGGGAATGGAAGTACAGAGTTGTTGCTATACACCGTCCCATTTCGTCTCATTGGTGTAAACTGGCAGCTTTCAGAACGCTGCAGCACGTAGCATTGCGTAGAACGCCGAACCATAGCCAGCCACTCAAACATGACATCATTTACGGGAGTAAACTGGGATGTGTGGGAACCCTGAATTAAGCTCTATTGTAGAGCTGGTCATAGAGCCTCTTGACTTTGTTGGTCATGCCTTTTGGGTCCAGCTCCATGATGACTTTCTGGATATATTCAAATGTCTTGGGATATTCCAGACTGAATAAGGCATAAAGAAGGCCCAGGAGAATGGCAACAGCATTTGCGACAGACAGCAAGTCGCTCAGAACCTCTTGTCCCTCAAGTATGATGCCAATGTTTGTGGGTACAGCTTGTGCATCTCTGATGACGAAGATTGCCATGCTTTCTTGCTGAAGATTTTTTTCAGCCTCTTCCTTCTCCGACACCTGGAAAAGAATTTAGGAAAAGAATAAGGAATCGATACAGCCCGCAGTCTAATACCGTATATTCTTATATTCAGGCCAGCTAATACCGTATTGGCCTGAATATAAGACCACCCGCTATTTTGCTGGTGTGTAAGGGGTTAAAAGCTCAGAGAGATAATGAGGTGACAGTCCATGCAAAGCCTTATTAGTAAGCATAAGGATTTAAAAACCAACACAGAATCTGACAGGGAGCCAGTGTAAAGATTCCAATACAGGAGTGATATGATCCCTTGTCCTGTTTCCAGATTCGAGCGGCAGAATTTTGAACCAACTGTAATTTATTAAGGGTAGCTTTTGAGACCCCGGCCAGCAAAGCATTGCAGTAATCAATGCGAGAGAATACAAAGATGTTAATGAACTTTTCAGCCTCTGGGAGTGACAACATGGGACACAATCTGGCAATATTTTTTAGATGAAAAAAGTATGTCTTGACAGTGCTCTGAACATGAGGAACAAATGTTAAATTAGTATCAAATATCACCCCCAAATGTTTTTATGTTGTTTGAAATTACAGTGTAGAAACATCTACACTTATAGTTGGAGACCCAGCCTTCCGCAGCTGGTGTGGTGAACCAAAGAGCATTACCTCCGTCTTGTCACTGTTTAGACATAGAAAATTCCTAGACATCCATTTTTTTATCTCAGAAATACATAGAGAAAGAAAGGACACAGCCACATTAACATCAGGTTTTGAATATAAACCTGGGTGTCATCTGCATAAAAGAGAAAAAACTGAGACCAAGTGATCTTAAAAGTTGACATGATATATCTGAACATAGTCTGATGGCTAATTTTGAAGTGGAGCCTTAGCTAGCATTTTCACATCTCTAAAGTAATATTGTCTTACCAGGAAATCTTTGATGAGGTCCTCCACTGCTTCTCCCTTGTAAAGGATGAGACATTTAAGTGCAATCTTCCTTTTTGTAGCGGTGTCAGTATCCTGCATCAAGATAGTAAAAATGTATATAACTGGTTAAGTCGATCCATTCATTTACTGTGAGTGATGAGAGCTAGTTTATGTAGGAATGAATGAATGGGAATGGTCACACATGCACATGGATGCATTCGAAAGTAGAGACATTCAGGAGGGTTTGTGGTAAGAAGGGTAGGGCCAGGAATTATGGTCAACAGTCTTTATCACAATATACGTTATCAGTTGATATAATAATCATTACAATATGATTCAATAGTGTGTCAACCCTATTAACGCCACGAAAAAAAATAATTTTTTTATTTTTACTGCCCCCCAGTGTCCTCTGGCTAGTACTACACTTTTCTGAAAACCAACTGACAACCGATTGGAGTCAATGCAGCAATACTTCTAAGCAAGTGAAGCTGGCGTACATTTTATTATTTAAGCACAGACAACCTCCTTATGGAATGCCAAGTCTGCCAATATTAAAAATAAATAAATACATAAATAAATATACAAATAAATGTAAAAAATAAATATATAAATATATAAATAAATATACATAGAAAAGCAAAAAAACGAAAATAAATAATTATTTATACATTTATTTCCTTATTTATGTATATATTTATTTTTTTCCATATTTATTTATTTATTATTTTATTTATTTATACATTTATTTATTTATACATTTATTTATTTTTACATTTATTTATTTATACATTTATGTATTTATACATTTATTTATTTATTCATTTATTTCTTCCTACATTTCTTCCTGCATAGGGTAATGAGGAGGGCGTGGTTTACCTCAGACATAGCAATCGAGCTCAGAGTAAGCGAAGGCGAAGGGTTGAGGCCACAGTGACACCCTGTGGCGAAATACAATAAGTATCACTCACTGACGTTGATACGGTCTGTGACTGCGAGGTATATGGTCAGAATCCTAAATCTTACTGTGTGACATGGATAGGCTACTCTTTATTCCGGACATGGCAGTAGAACATCGTTTGGTCTGGATTTGTAAAATGTCCTGGGCTAACAAACATGAAACAGGGACTCTGAAACGGAATTGATATTTTCCATTTTTCGGTCAGAACTCACAGAAAGGAAGCAGGGCACATATAGGCTACAGTGAAGTCGACGCAAGCATATTGACCAATGCTTTTGAAACGAGACCATTGCATTTGAATGTAGCCTAATTTCCAAAAAGAATACTGACAGCAACAGAAACCAGGGCCGCGGGAAGAGGTTTTAGGTTGTGGGTGCTCACCACTTTTGAATAAGAAACAATATCAAGACTATAAAACTCGTCAAAAAACGTGCACACACTCCAACCACCTGCCTGCACATTACATTTTTGACTTTATTGATTCTGCTTTTATTCGTAATGCAATGGACCGGTCAATGGGACATAAATGAATCCTTAAAGGATGGGACTTTATGGGACATTTGCAATAATAAATAACTTACCGTAGCCTATTTTATAAGTCGCTCCGGAGACGCATATCAGTAAAAAAAATGCGCCACGAGGAAGAAAAAAAAAAATATAGCCTAAGTCGCACTGGACTAAGTTGCTTTTAAAAAAAAAAAAAGTTATTTCACACAAAAAAAAGTTACAGACCTCCGCTACGGACGTGAGCGCTCTAAAGCGGCACTAAAAGAATGTTTTAAAACTTTCACAGAGACCTTAAAAACTGAAAGCACAAAGCCTGTCTTTACATTTAATTTCGTTTTGTATTAATTGTATCTTAATTTTAATCGATGTTTCATCAACAAATTTTGATGAATTTAATAAGAAGTAGCTAAATATAGGCTATTAGAAAATAGATAATCAGGACACGGAGGCGCTGGCGAACCTGGAGCTCGTCTCATAATGAAACTCAGCGTAGGCCTATAAGGTAGCCTATTGCCTCACAGACCTGAGACATATAGATAGCTCGAAATGTCTACTTTTAAGCAGAACAATTCAAAACGAAAGAAAACAGACTGCGCTGCTTATGTAATTCGTATGAAATGTGCATTTCTCTCTGGCGCTGCGAAGATCGCGAGTCGTCAACTTCATCTGTCTAGCCGACACTGACATAAAAAATAAGCAGCGCAGTCTGTTTTCTTTCGTTTTGAATTGTTCTGCTTAAAAGTAGACATTTCAAGCTATCTATATGTCTCAGGTCTGTGAGGCAATAGGCTACCTTATAGGCCTACGCTGAGTTTCGGTTCATTATGAGACGAGCTTCAGGTTCGCCAGCGCCTCCGTGTCCTGATTATCTATTTTCTAATAGCCTTCTTATTTATTAAAACCAGACAATTTTTTGATGAAACATCGATTAAAATTAAGATACAATTAATACAAAACGAAATTAAATGTAAAGACAGGCTTTGTGCTTTCAGTTTGAGGTCTCTGTGAAAGTTTTAAAACATTCTTTTAGTACTGCTTTAGAGCGCTCACGTCCGTAGCGGAGGTCTGTAACTTTTTTTTTTTTGTAAATAAAAAAAAAAAAAAAAAAAAAGTCCAGTGCGACTTAGGCTATATATTTTTTTTTCTTCCTCATGGCGCATTTTTTGACTGATATGCGTCTCCGGAGCGACTTATAAAATAGGCTACGGTAAGTTATGTATTATTTTTGTGCAAATGTCCCATAAAGTCCCATCCTTTAAGGATTCATTTATGTCCCATTGACCGGTCCATTGCATTACGAATAAAAGCAGAATCAATAAAGTCAAAAATGTAATGTGCAGGCAGGTGGTTGGAGTGTGTGCACGTTTTTTGACGAGTTTTATAGTCTTGATATTGTTTCTTATTCAAAAGGGGTGAGCACCCACAACCTAAAACCTCTTCCCGCGGCCCTGGTTTCTGTTGCTGTCAGTATTGTTTTTGGAAATTAGGCTACATTCAAATGCAATGGTCTCGTTTCAAAAGCATTGGTCAATATGCTTGCGTCGACTTCACTGTAGCCTATATGTGCCCTGCTTCCTTTCTGTGAGTTCTGACCGAAAAATGGAAAATATCAATTCCGTTTCAGAGTCCCTGTTTCATGTTTGTTAGCCCAGGACATTTTACAAATCCAGACCAAACGATGTTCTACTGCCATGTCCGGAATAAAGAGTAGCCTATCCATGTCACACAGTAAGATTTAGGATTCTGACCATATACCTCGCAGTCACAGACCGTATCAACGTCAGTGAGTGATACTTATTGTATTTCGCCACAGGGTGTCACTGTGGCCTCAACCCTTCGCCTTCGCTTACTCTGAGCTCGATTGCTATGTCTGAGGTAAACCACGCCCTCCTCATTACCCTATGCAGGAAGAAATGTAGGAAGAAATAAATGAATAAATAAATAAATGTATAAATACATAAATGTATAAATAAATACATGTAAAAATAAATAAATGTATAAATAAATAAATATATAAATGAATAAATGTATAAATAAATAAAATAATAAATAAATAAATATGGAAAAAAATAAATATATACATAAATAAGGAAATAAATGTATAAATAATTATTTATTTTCGTTTTTTTGCTTTTCTATGTATATTTATTTATATATTTATTTATTTATTTTTTCTTTTTTATATTTCTTTGTATATTTCTTTATGTATTTATTTATTTTTAATATTGGCAGACTTGGCATTCCATACTTCCTGAGACCCTGCGTCCCCATATGAGGACATTACATTTTTGCCTCTTGACACAATGATAGTCAAATTTGTAAATCTTAGACTAGTTGGCCACATTTAGGGACACTGCCCACACCCTCTTATGGTGATATCACAACATTACACCAATGTCAGTGAGAAGAAAATGGCTGGAATATCAGCAAAACACTTCTACACCAGTTCCCGAAAGAAAAATGACCCATAAAATCTATTCAAATTATATGAATGAAACAAATGTTTTTATGTACAATCAGGGCCGCATTAAGACCTCACTGGACCCCGGGCCATTTAAAAAAAAAAAAAAAAAATTTTATGTCAATATGACTTGCTAATAGCGGATATAGGGGTGGATAATGAGCAAAATGTTGTCATTATACGAGTAATTTTATCTTACAATAATGATGAGGAACTCTTTTCCAAAACGCGATAAATCCATTTCAATACTAGTTTTCAGGATTTTTTTTTTTTTTTTTTTTTTACCTAGACCCACACATTTTGTGAATATTCAATTTATCCTGTTAAAATGTTGTTGTTTTTAATTTATTTATTTTTGGCTCAGTCTGAACATGTTGAACACTGATCATTAAATCAAACAGTAATATTGTTGATGATGAATAAAAAAAAATATATATATATAGGCCTATATATATTTTTATAAACGCTATAAATCCATCCATTTGTTTCCCCAAAACGTTATAAATCCATCCATTTTTCCCAAAACGCTATAAATCCAAACATTTTTGGAAAAAATTTGTCTTTAAAAAAAGTCTTTTGTCTTTTATTTTTCGTTTTCGCATTTATGAGAAAAAAACAATGTTAGGCTATGTGACAGTTCTCCATGCAGAAGCGGTACTAAAAGACTTTAAAACTTTCACAGATACCTCAAACAGAAAGCACAAAGCCTTTCTTTAAATCGACTTTCGTTTTGTATTAATTGTATCTTAATTTTAATACATTTTCCGTTAACCAATTTCCTGGATTTAATAGCCTAAATAAAAAGTAGGCTATATATAGCCTATATAATCAAGCCGGCGCCTGAACTGGAGCTTAAGATCATCCCGAAACTCGTATAAAAGGTAGCCTACTCGCCTCACAGACCTACATTTTTTTTAAATATATCTATTGAGGGCCACTGTCCTACAGAGTTTAGCTTCAACCCTAATCAAACACACCTGAACAAGCTAATCAAGGTCCTCAGGATTACTAGAAAATTACAGGCAGGTGATTTTTTTCAGGGTTGGAGCTAAACTCTGTAGGACAGTGGCCCTCCAGGACCGAAGTTGCCCACCAGAAAGCTCGAAATCTTTACTTTTAAACAGAACCATTCAAAACAAAATAAAACTATGTAATCGAAATGTGCATTTCTCTCCGGCCCGGCGCATTCACTAGGCTACTGAAGATCGCGTCAGTAGCCTATCGTCAACTTCATCTTTGCAATAAACAATTAAAATGTCTCATTGCAATATTTTTCATATTCATAATCATTAGCCTACTTGCTGTTTTTTTGTGACAGCTTTTAGGTGCCGTTTATGAACGCGTCACTACTGCATCAGCACCGATAACACTGCGTGAGTAAGATGTGTGGTGTGACTCGTGAGTAACTAAATGAGGGTCAATTGCAAACGGTCAATTAATAATATTGATAATGATACCATGATAATGCATGTAATTTACGGCAAAGCGCCACCAAGTAACAGGGCTGATTTGTGTGGGGCGTGGTAAGGCTTTGGCAATCAGCGTTACCGATGGCTTGTGCTCCACAGGTGGTGAATACGGCCCTGCGTACAATACTGTCTGGCGATTAAAATTTGACATATTTTAGTAATAGTAGCACTCTAGGACATCAGTAAATGTGAAGCACTCATTTGAGGACATTGGGACTATATAACGTTATTTATTCTACCATGTGGTTAGCTAAACTTGGGAATATTTAGATGAATCGCAATAGCATTGAAAAAACAACAACATTTGTCTGTCTCTGTGTGTGTGTGTGTGTGTGTGTGTGTATAGTGTGTGTGAGCATGCATTATTGAGTTAACATGGAAAAACTGGTTTGCTTTAGTGCAGAAAACTGGTAAAAATCAAGAAGTTTAAAATGAAAGTGAGCCAATAAGTGGTCTTCTACTGCTCTCTGCTGGCCATTACCATTACTATTATAACACAATCAGATTTTGTCAGTTTATCACTTCATTTGTACTGACACTTCACATAATTGCTAGTACTATGGTAAATCATAGACCCACTGTCCTCACATGAGGACATCATTTTCTGCAAAAACTACTTCCTGTACAAAAACAAATTTTTGTTATTATACTTATTAGGTCCTACTTATCCCAAATAGCAAGAACAATTATACAATGCACACCAGGCAAACTCTCGGGTCTCAGGAGGTTAACCAAACTTAATCAACAGATTTTACAATAGAAGCTCATTTCTGAAACAGAATATAATTCACAAAAATATTTGCTGTTGGCTATCATTGTGTTGTTTTGTTTTCTATATTTATAACAATAGCCTAGTTAAGCCAACATATCAGAAGAGGAAGAGCGCTGTACCGAACAGGACGTTGATTATAAAATGTCGTCCTATAAAATGTATTACTTACATTTTGCTCTATATAACGCCAACGAAAATAGTTCCAAATAGCCTAAATCTATAAATCGTTGCGCATCTTTGAGAAACAGTTTCCCTGACTGAAAACCTTCCATAAGTTTAGTGGCTTGAGATGCTCTCTTCGCAGACAGAGGGTTAGGATTCAGCTTTTTTAAACTATTATTTACGCTATAATGTAGGCTATTGATTAAAAATGGACTTAGCCTATAGGCTACTGAATAATATTAAAATTCAGCTTTTAACGCCTATGAAAACAAGCGCTGATTAAGAAATAAATTGCCCACCGGAGGTGCGCAGGTAATGAAAATGCAATTTTCATAACATTTCATTTACATTTGAACTTAGAAATGTAAACTGTTTTCCTCTATTTAACAGCATTAGGCCGAAAGACGCCTTGAATTCCCTTTTCCTCGCGTCTTCCCTCAGGTAGATTGCATGTCTTGTGTGGCTGGATGTTGGGCAAATGAACAATAATAACGATGTTTATCCAATATTTGCTGAAAGCCACATATAAGATTTTTTAAAAGATCCTATATATAATAACCAGCTCATATGTTATTTTTAAAGTCTGTCAGTGTCAATATTTGCTGAAAGCCACATAAGATTTTAATAAGATCCAATTAGATATAATAACCAGCTCATAAGTTATAAATTAAAGTCTGTCAGTGTTATTGTTCTGGTAAATTATTTAACGCTCCTGCAGCAGAACACATAGATGTGACGTAGAACCTGTTACTTTTCTCAGCGCCGTTGAAGATGGACCAATCAGTGTTTGATTATTGCATGAAGTATTGTTTTTCGTTTGTGCTTCAGTTTATGACATTTGTGGGCCAATTCCCAAAATATGTGGAATTTAAAAGACTGCATTTTTGTATATACACGTCTCCAACAATAAATAAAAAAATTATGAGATTACTAAACCAGGGTTTTATTCTGTCACTACTGTGTGTTCTGGCCAGCAGAGGGCGCCTTCTCTTCTTCCGTTCTTCTGCACCATTAAAGACCCGCAAAGTAGCCACACGCTTTGCCTGATTCGTTTTGCAGAAATGTAACGGTAATTTACTTGTGTAAGATTAAAATTAGTATCACATTTATACAATAAATATCAGCTTTTATACAATCGTGAATAAACATAAACATTCATTTTTTTTCTGTTGACTATTTATTGTTTTAACACTTTTGGGCGGCTAAACAACCGCGTTTTAGGACCCAAATTTATGTGGCACATTTCAAATTTCAAAACAAACTCGTCGCGCTTGTCAACAGCATAGACAGTATAAGAAAGATCAACCGTGAGAAGGGATGCGGTGGACTGAACGCAGAACTGTCTTATTCAAACTATTACAGTTCGAATGCATGAAGCGTTTTAAAGCTTTTGTGGTGATATGTGTTTGATTTTTAACACAGCAATCACCATAAAATTGTTTTTATGCGTCTCGTGTGAATGAGGCATCTGACTGCAAGACAACTGGTCTAACGTTAGTTGGATTAAATTGATATTTGAAGCGACGGCAGAGATGGAGGCTCATGGATCTTCATCTGAAGGCTCAAGCAGCGCAGTGAAAGCTCCCTCCATCGAGGACTTTGTGCTGGTCAAACCCATCAGTCGAGGAGCCTTTGGGAAAGTTTACCTGGCCAGAAAGACATGCAACTCCAAACTCTATGCAATCAAGGTATACAGATGTTTAGTCAACAGGGGAAAATGGTGATAGCTATCTTTTATTTTTCACCATTTTGAAATTGTTTGCATTGACTAACAAAATGCTGTTGTTGTCTGGCAGGTGGTGAAGAAAGCAGACATGGTGGATAAGAACATGACTGATCAGATGAAAGCTGAGAGAGATGCTCTGGCTCTCAGTAAAAGTCCTTTCATTGTGCACCTGTTTTACTCTCTTCAAACCTCAACTAAAGTATATCTGGTACGTATAAGGGTGAATCTCATGAAATCGTGTACAGGTTACATTTAAAAAAGAACTGAGGTAGAAAATCTTGAGTTGTTTTAAAAAATAATGTCAAAAATGTATTTATGAGGTTCACCTCATCATTTATTTCAGCATTAATGTGACATTTTAACTGGTTCGACTATGTTTGATACTCTCATAGGTTATGGAGTATCTGATTGGAGGAGATGTGAAATCACTTCTTCATATTTATGGGTACTTTGATGAGGACATGTCTCTGAAATACATCTCTGAAGTCTCGGTCGCTCTCGATTACCTTCACAGACACAGCATTATTCACAGGTATTTCTGTCATATGAAACTGAGGAATTGAGTCATTTAGTGTTTTGTTTGTCAAACTAACTGACTTTTTTTGTCATTTGATTCAGGGACTTAAAACCCGACAACATGCTCATCTCGAATAAGGGTCACATTAAGCTCACAGACTTTGGCCTCTCCAAGGTTAAACTTGACAGGGGTATGTTTTTTTTTAAATGATTATTTATTGTTTTTAAACAACCAAAGTGCTAAAATATAGTCTTTATTGTGATTTTAACAACTTTTTCCTTTCCCACTATCCAGAACTAAACCTGATGGACATTTTAAACACACCTTCTTTAATGAAACCTAAAAAAGATTATTTCAGAACACCTGGTCAAGTTCTGTCACTGATAAGCTCTCTTGGTCTCGTGAGTAGATTTGCAGATTCATGTAATTTTATATGGCTCAACAATAAGGTGTTTTTTTCCCCTCACAGTTCTGTTGTTCATATTTTAATAGCCTTTCCACCTAGTAAATCCAGGTTTGAAGAAACAGGAACACTTACACGCTTCTTGAGCTGTTTCACTGGTTCTCCTAGTTCTTGCTTACACTGTTTAAGTACTTTACCTGGTGTTGGACACGCCTTACTATTTGAAAAAACAAAAGGGCTACGCTAGCACTTTGAAACTGAATTTATTTAAACTTTGACAGTGTTTAAAATCGGCCCCTATACCCTCATTAACTATTCCCTAAAATACTCCACTAATATGGTCCAATGAAGGAGTGAGTGGATTCGGACACTGAGTGCACTGGAAGGGCTGCCGCTTTTGCATAGTTTGTTTTTGCTGTTTAATAATTAATTGAAACGTAGCAAACTTGGCAGCTCCAGTAGTAATAAAAAGATTTATCCTGAACTCTGCTATGGAAACTAGCATGTATAAACCTTAGTTTATTAGTTTACAAAACTGCAGCATAGGTGATTAACACTTCTTTTTTTTTTTTTTTTTATGCCTAACAATGACCTTATCTATATCATTTCATTTAGACCTATCTCACTCTCTCTCTCGTACATTCTACGCATGTTCCCTCTCTCCTCAGTGGATTTTAAAAAGGTCATATATGCCCCTTAAATTTGCCGTACCTTTCTATTACCCTTAATATGACTTCAGTAATGATAGACACTGGTACAGTACGTCTCTAATACTGTCCAGATTGGCAGTAACAAACTCACCTTTATTGTCTTTATTGTGCTTGATTATAAAATAAATGGTGCTTTTAAAGTCCTTGAATCTGGTGTTAATGAAAGAGTGGGAACCCAGATATGAGATTGATTTCTGAAGGATCATGTGACACTAAAGACAGGAGTAATGATGCTGAAATTCAGCTTTCATCATAGGAATAAATTCAAATTTAAAATATATTAAAATATAAATAAAATAGTCATTTTAAATTGTAAAAAAAAATGTTTAATGTACTATTGATTTCTTTTTTAAATGTAATTATTTTAGTTTATGTACTGTTGATCAAATAACCCCAAACTTTAAATGGTGCTGTAAATAGTTTTAAAAGCACTTAGTAGTTGAATTGTCTGAACTAGTTGGTTTGAAGGAACTGTATGATTAGGGGTCACCGGACCCTGGTGGGGTGCTGTTCATATGGAACGTGAGCTTGTTTAAAAACGGCTTGATGAAGTGCAACAGAACTGCGGGGTCTTGGTACATTTTTAAAACTTCACGCTGTCTTAATACAACGTTCACACCACAAGGTATTGAAAATAGCAGTGAGATAAAATAGCAGTGAGATGCAACAGTCATCTGCATGTGTATGTTACAAAAAGTAGCGCACACTTAATATAAAGAACGTGCAGCCCTTTGAAAGTAAATATCTATGATCTTCTATTACTCAACTATCACAGCAAGTTTACAACACAAAAAATCTTTGCAAGATATAAAAAAAAAAGCATAAACCTGATGACAATGATGACACTGTACCAGCCTTATAGATAAAGTGACGATCCGTTATCTGGCCCGGGCCATCGATCATTCTTATTTTTGAGCCCTGTTTTATATACTTGTCTACAACATGTTTGAAACCGCTTGAACAATACATTATATTTTTGACTTGAAATGGCAGAATACCCCGGTGATAGAGGGCAAGCGTCACAGCAGCACAATGTTTGGCAGTCCCAGGTCCTGTGGGAAACTCAAGCAGAGGAATACTTCTCTGTGTTCACCTCTGCTGAAGAGACGGACAGATTACCTGAAATCCCCTGTTGGCACAAATCGAGCTTTAGGTACGTGTCAGAATAATGTTCATACGGAGTGTGTCATTAGTGTTACAGAGAACGGCATTTGTCATTTGTTTTTGCTGTAAGTGAATAATGTAAAGCCTAACATGAGCCATTCTTTAGGATCCAACAGTGTGTTCAGTCCTGGCCTGCTGGCTAGGAGTTTGACACCAAGGCTGATGAAATCCAGGAAGAGATTCGAGAGTGTTGGAAGCACCCACTCGTGGCAGTTACCATCCACTACTGATTCTGAAGACTGTGTCAGCCCAATGTGGGAAGATGAGCAGGTTTGTTTCAGCATTACTGTTGAAGGGCTTTTGGTTCATAGCACATTGATCAAGTATTAAAAAATAGAGTAAATGTGCAGCATAATTAAATATTTCATCAAACTAATAACAATACAGTACCAATATATGGTGCATATGTAATATAAATCCTTAAATTATTGTATTATCACAAAGTACAAAAATAAGTATTTTTTAAATGACAGTATTCAAATTTTTTTATGTATTTTATTATATTTTATATTATATATCTATCACACATCACATTTCTTGGGTAAGTACACGAACTGTAAGATAAATTGTAACCAAAATATTAAGTATAATTTATTCCTGTTGATAGCAAAGCTGACTTTTCAGCAGTCATTAGTTCAGTGTCACATGATCCTTCAGAAATCATTCTAATATGCTAATTTGGTGCTCACAAAACATTTTTTATTATTATCAATGTTGAAAACCATGATAAAAAATGTTCAGGATTCTTTGAAGAAAAGAAAGTTCAAAATAACAGCATTATTTGAAAGTAAAATTATAAATGTCTTCACTGTCACTTTTGATCAGTTTGTTGTTTCCTTGTTAAAAAAAAGTATTATTTCTTTTAAAAAAAACCACACTGACCCTAAACTTTTAAACAGAAAAAGTGCAATTTATCATTTATATTATAATACAAAAATCAACCTGACAATGTCTTGTAATTCTAGAATTTACTAGATGGCGAGAACCTTCCTCAGGTTAACGGAAGAGAAAGGGGCAATAGAATGTCAAGAAACATTCCCTTGACACCTGTGGAGAGGAGGAACATGTTTCCAGCACGAGCTCAGGATCACAGCAATGTTTTGACTCCGCTCAATAACCAACTGGACAATAGCAGAAATATTAAACCAGATATTTCTGCAAAAAGGCTCCAGTTCAGTGCAACCAAGCACAGTGCCACATCACTGGGTAAGGCTGTTCCTCATCAGTCATTTGGGAACAGTTTTATGAAGCCAGAGCCGCCAATCGGGCCCAAAGTCTCAGTAAAGAGAGCGTTTGAAGAAGTAGAGAAAAGCCCAGAGCAGGCTGAGATCCACTGCAAGAAAAACAATGCAGTGTACAAAAGGTCCTTCCATATTCCTGAGGGCAACTCAACGGCCAACACAGGCTTGACAGGAATTTTCTCAATTGTGGGGCTTGATGATGGTAAAACTGCACCGATATGTCAACAGTACAGTGAGAGAATGGGCCCAAAGCAATCTAGTCCCATAGCTGTGACCAAAAATCTATTCTCTGATCTCGAAGATCAAAGCGAAGGGATGACTTTGCTTAAAGCAGAGACCAACTTGAGCTCCCCAACCTCACCTGGCGATGCCCAAAGTATCAGAAGAAGCCTTAGTTTAGACCTGGACGGCTCGGGCCACGAGATGTCACTGGTTGCTAACACGCCACAAAAATCGACAGACTTCAAACATGAGGCTTTGTCGTCCTCTTTCGGGGAGCTGGATGAAAACGAGATTTCCGTAGTCACACCGGCAGCTCGGCCCACAATAGCAACACCAAAGCATAGCAGCTCAATGCAACATAGGGATGAATTTAAGTGTTCTCCTCTTGACCATCCTCACCGGCTATCTGACAGTATGATCAAATCACCTGGCTTCCTCAAACCCAAGAACGTGGTTGTGTTCAGGAGCTACTGCAGCTCCATAAACCGCTCTTGTATGTCGCATCTCAGCCTAGCCTCTTTGGATGCCATGGAGATGTCTGCGTCAACCTCCTTCCACAATGCCCAGTCTGTAGTGACTCCAGTTCAGAAGAAAAGGCCCAGTCTGAGCAGCTCACTTTACCAGGTGAGGGGAGCCTTTTGGAGTCTTTTTGGAACTAAAATAATTTAAAATGAAATAGTCATATTTTCTTTTTCCTTTCTAGACTCCACAGCAGATGATTGTGTCTCAAACTCCCTACAGAACACCCAAAAGTGTCCGTAGAGGTCCAGAACGTGTAGAAGGGGCTCCTATTTTGGGAACTCCTGACTACTTGGCACCAGAACTTTTATTAGGCAAATCTCATGGTAAGGGTTTGTGTGATCAGTATGTGATGTCTTTATCTTGTGCTGATATGTGCGTCAAATATTAGTCGTTAAATGATAATTGTCAACCATTATGGATTTTACAATGGCCGAGAGAGCAGGGTGTCCCAAAAGCTCATAATGCTGAAATATGATGTGGAATGTGGAATGCATGTCTTTAAATGAAGCATTTGATACAGTGTACTTGCACTATATGTAGTTATATTTTTAACAAATACATTCATGTAATACATTTGTAACTAATTTCTATAGTTACATCTGTAATTAACACTGTTGAACCTTCCCTTACCCCTTCACCCAACCTTAAACCTAACAATATCACCAAACGTCCCTAACCTTACCCGTATCCCACTTCAATAGCAGCATAAGAGTTTTGCAATACAACATAACAATTGTACAATTAATTTTTGTTACACAGTACATATACAAATAACGTGGGGACAAATCTTTTACTTTGCTTCATTAACAGATGTTATGTTTTAGTTTCAGGGTCTGTGCGTTATGGTAAGTATGCTAAAAGGTATTCTGTTGAGATCATAAGCCATGGAGATGTTGGTGCATGTGTGGGCAGCTTACCTTTACCGCATTAGATAAGGACGTGGCTGACTAATTCCATTATGGGTCGCAGCTTTTGTGATTGGCAGCTCCTGATTCATCACCCTTAATGCTTCAGTAATGCTGAATGTCTCAACTCTGTTGGGATGTTATGACGGTGCTTGGGAATTCTGGGGCATTATACTAAAGCAATTTCAATGTTTATTGTCAGTCAAGTAAAAGTCATTTGTGGCTTGACTTCCTGAAAAGTGTGAACGCTAACTTTGTGTAGTTTTCGAAACATTGCTCTGTTTGAGCAGACCGTGTCAACGTATGTCTCAACCAAGGGTGTGAGTTTGGGGCAGAACTGCCTGTTTGGCTTAGCAGTGGAAGTCTTTGTATGCTATAAGGAAAGTTTTGATGCAGCAACTTAGCGTATGGATACAGCCAAAGGTATAGCCTTTAAACGGTGCTCAACACTTGCTCATTTAGAGAGTTTTTCATCTCTGTCCAGAGTCTGCTGCGTCTCTCCAGATTTTATGAGCAGGGCTTGACATCAGCTACTTTGGCAAGTGGTTTTCCAAAGTTACTAGCCACTCAGCATTTCCACTGGCCACAACGGCTATATAGATATTTTTAATATTATCTCATAATTTGGCATCAGGTGTAGGCTACTGTCACTTTAAGACCCGACGCACGGATCCATTATAGTGTTACACATGGTTTTTCATTCACAACTGTTTACGTTCACTTAATACACAACTGACTGTGTTTACGTGAATACTCACAAGACCGGCATTTTGAGATCATTTTGTGTGTATTTGACTGTTTAAGCGCAACAAGTATTGAAAAATAACTAAATTTAGTACTGAGAGGCGGCTTTATGTGTGAGCACAAAATCTGCGGGAATGAGTAAAATTATGCTCAATACGCGCAATCCCACGGCAAAATTCAAGCCCTGTTACACCAACAGTATTCATCCGGAACAAGAAAAAAGTGCAAGGCAGGACTTGTTTTTGTCAATTGGGAATTGATTGGGTCGTTGGATGGTTTGGTTTGCTATTGCTGTGATCTCATGTCATCAGAGAAGATATGAGATGTCGCTGCAAGTCAAGTTATTTTGATTAACAATTATGAGTTCATGAGCAAGCTGAGTCTATGGAGTATGTACAATCAGAAAGAAAATCTGCCTACTTGTGTACAATGGTGATGAAAAAATGTGTGCACTGTACGAATACTCTAGTGTATGCATAAAAACTGATGTATACTTTAGATATACTTTTTAAACCCAAAGTATACTTTAGTTTTTGCATGTATGCGAGGATATGCATATGTGTGTCGTAAATTTCGAGAAATAGCTCAGCAATTGGACAAAGATTAAACATTTTTTTTAGCATGTGGACCTCCTGTGTTCGTGCATACTTTCAAAAAAGCTATGCCGTCGGCTGTACAAATATGCTTTGTTTGCGTTAAAACTCATGCATACTTTGAGTTTCTCAATTTGATCAAACTCTGGCATTCAATTAGTCTTGCACTGTTCGTCCCAGAGCCATAAAAGACAGACAGCAGATATTTGCACTAAGTCTAAATGGCAACAAAAAGGTTTTCTTTGCACTAATTGCAAAATACGTAGAACTCTGGTTAGTCACATTAAAAGCTAACACCACTCGTCTTACTCTTACTATTTACTCATGCCATTACTTTTCTAAACACAGTTTTCACAATAAAACAGGTGAAACTTTAGACTTGCATTGAAGAAAGAGACCCAGTCAAATCTCCAGATTTGAGGTGGTGAACACTTTTGATTCGGTCTTTTTGACCACCCAGAACACCCTAGCAACTGCATAGCAACACTCTGGCAACCACCTAGCTCACCCTGGGCAGTTGTTTTCTTAAAATAGTTATTTTCACAATTCTATTCAGTGCTGCTCCTGGCAAAGCAACTTCACCTTTTAGGCTTTAAGTTTATCAGTGTTGAAGGTATTTATTTTTTGACAGATTTTTTATTCAGTTTTGTAATGTAACATTAGCTATCATGATATTTGAGTTCATATCAAGCTGGTTTTGTGTTCTGCTGTTCCCTTTCCCCCCAAAAATCAACTCAAGCCTGCTATTGTCACCAAATTTATAACAGTGGTCACATTTCTAACACATTTTGAGCCATGTTGTATGTTTGCTCTAATAAAACAGTGTGCTTAAGTGGGTTTTGTTGTTCTCCAACAGATTTCATGGTGGATTGGTGGGCGTTAGGTGTCTGTCTGTTCGAGTTTCTCACAGGAATCCCGCCCTTCAACGATGAGACTCCACAGCTGGTGTTCCAGAACATTCTCAACAGAGGTAAGAGGATCAATGATAAATAAACACCAAAGGTGATGAAAATATTTTTTTTATTTTTTTTTATAAAACTAAAAGTTATGTACTCCTGGATCCAACAAATGGATCTCCTGGTTTGTTTTTCCTCAGAATCATGAGAGTTGTGTTGAATGTTCTTCATTTAATGATGTGTTCAGATATACCGTGGCCAGATGGAGACGAGGAGTTAACCCAGAATTCAAGAAATGCCATTGAGATTCTTCTCACCATGGATCCAAACAAGAGAGCTGGCTTTAAAGGTGAATCATATTATATATCAAATTAATATTTTTAACAACTGAGAAGATCTGTGATTTATTTTATTATCAAAGTTTGAACACTGTCAAGTTTATATTACATCAGCATAAAAGAGTCAAATTGAACGACTACAGGGAGGGACTATAAACACAAAGGCACAACATGTAAGATTTGTACATTCAAATATCTGAAATCCACTAGCACAGTGTTATAGATTTTGTTCACTTGGGTACTTATATTATCCCAAATGTTTCCAATAATGTTTAACTCCAGAGAAATGAGCAGTTTTATCCAGTGTAACATCCCTCATTGCATCACCTGTCAGTGGCCTCATGTCCGCTTTATCCTCGGTTTCCACGTTTACTGCTGTAGAAACCATGGGAAGACAGTGAGACTCAGAATCCCTCTGAGTATCTGTGGCTACGTTTACATGCAACCAAATAATCCTTTAGTAATCGGCTCAATCTGACTGAAAAGCCCTCATGTAAGACCTTAATCGATCCGATTCAGCTCGATCCGAATGAAATTTCGATCGGATTGAAAGGGGTGGTTTATTCCTTTTCTAATCCGATCGAGAGAACATGTAAACACTTGATCGTATTGAAAACCGAAACTGAAAGGACAGCGCATGTGCAATGACGTTAATATAGCGTGATGACGTATGACGCGTGGAACGAGCTGTTCCTTCTGTTGAATAAAGTGTCATATAAATGAGTATCCCGTCATTCTAAAATTCTCCTTTCACTGCGTCTGTGAAGTGAAGCAGGGCAACGTCCCACCAGTCCTTGTTTCGGATTCTCATCCACAGATGACTGGTTTTGGGCATTTTTACTGCTTGATAAATATTATGACCAGAAATGGATAAATATTAAGGCTGCTGTTTAAAATAAAGAACTAATGTAGGAAATGGTTATTATGCACAAACAGCAGGAAACTCTGTATATTCGTGCAGTGTGCACATTTCAAAAAATCTATTACGGTTTGAGGATTGTTACATATAAATGCGCACATCAACCCGATCACGTTTAGCGTTCATGTAAACACTACGTTCAAATTCATCAATCGGAATGAATTCAAGTCCGATTGAAACAAAAGTTGTGCATGTAAACGTAGCCAGTGTGGCATTTCCTAACGCTGTTTAACAAGTCTGGTGGACAAGTCTATGGCAGTGTAATTTAATACAGTATGTATTATACATAAGCAAGTCAGCCTTTTTGCATATGCTGTGGGTACGTTCAAATGCACTTTTAGTATGATTGTTACCCCACCATTTGATTTGACGAATAAAGTAACATGTATGAGTAGTAATTTAGCGTTTAACATTTACGTGTGGCTAATTCATTAGAATGAAATAAAATTATATGATCAAATGTAACGGCATAAAAAACGTCCATCAAAACCAACAAACGTTAAACAATGTTCACTAACCACTGAAGTTTTTCAATTGGATTTGCGTTTATTCTCTTTAGCATGCAGTGTGAAGGGTTTCACTCAGTTCGCTGATCATTCCTCTCCAGTTTCAGCGAGTAAAGAATACTCAGAGTTTGTGTGCGTTATGTATTATACATGTTATTGTCTCTGACATGTTGAAGCCGCTCAGGCCGCCATTTTCTCCTCCTCGGAAAGCAATAACGTACTCAAAACATCTGGTAGTGTGGGTTTTCCAGGTAATGCTTGCACTTTCTGGACTCTTTGCTTCCCATAAATACTACTGTGTATTATGCACGTTATTTTTGACAGACATCGATGTCTTGGTATTTAAATGCGGATTGTAAGGCAGTCATTTGTTCTTAGCCGACAAGTATTCAGTGCAGTGATTGATGTCTATGGGTGTGATGTGATCTTGACCAAAAATGTACGGACTTCTTAGTGTTATATGGATATAACATTACATTATTTATTTCCATGAAGAGGTTTATAAATTTTTGCTCAAGATCTTGTATTGACAATGCAAGAGTCCAGCACTCTGTAAAGTCTCCTCCAGCACATCCCATGGACTTCAATGACTTTAAGGTCTGGACTCAGAGGTGTCACTTCATGTGACAATAATTCTTCATGCTCCCTCCCAACAATTTTTTCACAATTTGCGTCTGATGAATCTTGACATTGTCATCCTGGAATTTGGCCACGATGTGTGTTCCTACATGGTTGTTTAAGAAATGAAAAGCTACACACTCCCATCAATTAGGGATAGAAGAACTGTTTCCAAAATGTATTTTCATTGAATTATTTTGAACTAGCATCTAAAACTTGTTAATCTTACTAACAAGAATTGTTAATGACAAAAATTCTTAACTACCTTAATCTCAACACTGGCATGTTTTCATGTATGTTGTGTCTTTCTGTAGAACTGAAGTATCATGCGTTCTTTGAGGGTGTGGACTGGGAAAACCTTCATCATAAGAGTATGCCCTTCATCCCTCAGCCCGATGATGAGAC
Organism: Leuciscus leuciscus; assembly: GCF_965113295.1. Classification (NCBI taxonomy): domain Eukaryota; kingdom Metazoa; phylum Chordata; class Actinopteri; order Cypriniformes; family Leuciscidae; genus Leuciscus; species Leuciscus leuciscus. Next base: position 5,750,268 of record NC_138735.1, on the reverse strand, counting down.
AGACACCTCGTACTTTGAGGCGAGAAACACAGCACAACATCTCACTGTATCGGGCTTCAGTCTGTAAACACACACACACACACACACACACACACACACACACACTGCAGCACAATGGGCTCACGCAGTATGTTCAGGTACAGCTGTGTTGTAGAAGCTCTAATGAATACAGATGCCACAGTGCTCTTGTTTGTCCTTCTTCCTTCTGTCTCAGTTATTCATGTCAGATGTTTTTATGTTCTTGAAAATGTTTATGCAGATTTGATGTTGGAAAGCATTCTGAAATGCATTGAGCACATAAATGCTGCAAAGCTTGTGGCGTAAAATCTTCAGTTATCTTTGTTTGGGGAAGAAAAAAAGTAATATATTTTGCAACACTACTATTTACTATAACGTCTCATTAGTGCACATTTAGATGGAAGACTGCTGTTTTTAACTCGTGTTTTCTTGAAAACTTCTTGTCTGAATGTAATTTTAACATGCTAAATGTTTTAACTAGTCTACAGCAAGTTTGATTTTGAACATGGTTGCTGCTTCAAAAACATCCGTTTTATTCATTTGTAATTGTTTAATATACACAACACCTTAAAATGTTTCTGGATTATAACTTGTCACTTGCCTATTTTTAAGATGATTAAATAAAATACAACTGTTGTGTTAATAGATGAGCGTTATTTCTGATTTTCACTTGAAACCTAAAGCCTGTGCTGTTCGTCAGATAGAAATAAATAAATGAAGAAAGGGGCACTATTCAATTCTATGGTTTTATGTATCAGGACATAAAAAATAAAAAAATCTGGTCCTTGGCAAGTCTTAAAATGAGGTAAATACAACCTCAGATGAACAACAACACGTGACACATTACACCATGTCAATATTTACTTAACAAAAACTAGGCCGAAATGGAAAAGCCATGGCTACAAACTAAGTGCACACTTACTGCTTCCATAGGAATGAAGAGGGTAAGTAACAGTCAGGCGCTGCTAATCAAATTAATTTGATTAATTGATCATCAGTAAGTGTGACCAACTCTATAAAAGCTGAAGTTCTGTCAGTTTGCTGGTCTGGAGCATTCAGGTGTGTGTTAACACAATACCAAGGAGGAAAACATCAACAGTGATCTTAGAGAAGCAAATCTTGCTGCCATCAATCTGGGAAGGGTTATACGGCCATTTCAAAACAATTTGAAGTCCATCATTCTACAGTGAGGAAGACTATTGCCAATCTTCCCAGGACTGGACGTCCCAGCAAATTCGATCTAAGGTCAGACTGTGCAATGCTCAGAGAAATCGTGAAACACCCAAGAACTACACCTCAGATTCTACAGGCCTCAGTTAACATGTGAAATGTTAAAGTTCATGGCAGTACAATCAGAAAAAGACTGGAGAAGTGTGGCATGTTTCGAAGGGAAGCCTCTTCTCTCCAGAAAGAACATGGCAGCACGGCTTAGGTTTGGAAAGTTGGATCTGAACAAACCTCAAGACTTCTGGAACAATGTCCTTTGGACAGACGAGAGCAAAGTGGAAATGTTTGGCCATAATGCACAGCACCAAGTTAGTCGAAAACTACACAGCATATCAGCACAAACACCTTACAGCAACTGTCCATCACGCTTTTTTGGCTTGTTTTGCAGTCACAGGACCCAGGCACCTTGCCCTCACTGAGTCGACCATGTCATTCAACAGGACAATGATCCCAAGCACACCAGCAAATCTACCGGCCCAGTCAATGTCCAGACCTCAACCCGACTGAAGTGTATATACACAACTTTTTGTTGTTGTTGTTGTTCAGGAGGTTTCAAAACTGCTAACCTTTTTTATTATTTCTATAAAATGAATGTACTATGTTTTAGTTCGATTTTGTTTTCTTATTTAATATTTTGTATTTTTAGGGGATTTTATGGTACTGAATTATAATTATGGAATAGTTATGGTCCATTTATTACCTGTTAATCACCTCTATTAACTGTTTGAGTATCGACCTGAACATTTTTAATTTCTATCTTAATCTGACGTAAATCTTGAATACTTTGGACCAAAGATTTAAGTTTGGTCTCTTTTTAAAGAAACTTGGCAGATTATTGTACAAGTTAAAAACATTTAAATAAATCTAAAACAAGTTATAGAAGTTTATTATGAAAAATGCATAAGACTTTTAAAATTTGATGTGAAATAAATCAAATCCATGAATCTAAGCAAAGTTCCAAATTTGAGGTTCTACAAAAACATTAGCTTTCGGTAATATTTTGTTTGGGCGCAGTACCAAACCTTTCCACTAAACAAATTTTGCTTACCATTCGTTTCTAATGCCAAAGTACAAGTGTGAGAATTTTTTCAGGACCATTTAACCTCATCGAATCATGTTCATGATTTTTCTTTTTTTCACATATCAAGTCTCAAAACCTTTACCAAGTTTTGTACAATTCCGCTGAAGTAAAAAAAAAATAAAAAAAAACATGACTAAACAACACCAGAGGGTTAACTAAATTAAAACAATAACAAACTTGTACAACGTGGTCATAAATGTAATAAATTATTTTGTATGTCATGTTTGGGACTCTGAATAAAATTACTATATAAATAGTTGAAAAACTTTCTAGACTGAAATGGAAAATCATGTGATTCTTTTTGTAAAATTGACTTATTTTTATATTCTACCAAGTTTGGTGTGTATTACAAGGTACATTCCAAGGCAGTTTTTTTTTAAAAGATTATCTAAAATACAACAAATAAAAAATAAATACACACATCTGATAATGCAAGAGCAAATATAACATTAAATACAGTGCAAGAAGGAAATAAAAACCATTCAGTTTTTCTAAAGCTTTTAATAATGCTTAAGTCTAACATATTGAATGACATGTATTGTAAGTGGTGAAACATGCGCTTATCATATGTCTGCTGTTTTAATAGGAACATAATGTTTCGTCAGAACAAAAGCATCAAATCAAGAACCTCCTGCTCTACAGATGATTCAAAGTAGTACAGACATGAATAATATATGCAAATGCTACATTACAGTATAGTACAATTAAAATAGAACTTTGTGTATATATTTTTGCACATTTCTAATATACAATTATTAAAGGAATTATTGACTCATTTACACAAACTACAATGAAACACTTGTATGTCTCAGTTAAAAAACAAACAAACAGCCTATGTAAATGATTCATTAGATTTCAGCCTTGTATTAGTTTTAGTCACTGTCTTCACGTTCATCCAAAGTGCTTTACATTTCAACTGGATAGATTTCAATCTCAACCCTGCAAACATTGACAAAGGTTTAGGATTTCTCATGCACACAGACCTTGTAGTAACATTCAAATAATTCACCACAGCCACAGATTAACATTAGTAACGACGCAACCATGTAGAGAAATGTGTGTAAATGTGTCTGAATCGACACAATACAGTGGACCCAAAAAGCATTTGCACACTTGAATCACACTAACATCCGTCTGAATGTCACTGCATCTTCAAACAAATTACGCTTATTTTATTATAGTTCAAAAAGTTCTTAAAGTGTGCTTGTTATCTCTATTTAAAATCAACGACACTTGCTTTAATATTCTGTATCTAATTCAGTGACACGCCGATTCTTGTTTTATTAAGTGTGGTTCAGCGTCTACAAACTTTTAGGGGTGTCTGATAGGCCAGATCTTTCAGAAATCATGATGGGATATTGAGCGGATGAAGAACATAAATCTCTATATTGCCTTTTGACCCTTTCCATAAATTTGCAAAGCAAAGGGTCACTTAAATACGCATGATTTTTTCTCATTATGGCTTTGATAAGCACCACAGATCACTTGAGTAAAAGTCAAGACTAGATATTAACATGTAAAGTAAAAATGTTACACTTAGTACCTCTAACAAATTTGCGGTCCGGAGCCCTTGATGTGGGCTGAGAATCAGAGAAATCACCTGTGCGGTTCATCAGTGCATCTTAATCTTTGCTACAGTATTAATGACAGTTAGCAGCTATGAGCACAGAACACTGAATGATATATAAGTGACATAAAAGTTATCTTAATGCATGTCTATTAACTGGGTTTTCATAACTACTACGAAAGATAGTAATTCTACGTTTAATTACCCAAATCAGGGATTTCTCACTTTGTAAATTTTACATTGCAGCTTATCGGAAAAAATGATAAGCTGCAATGCTGTACATTCACTCAGTCTTTCCGTTCGCTGATTCTCAAGATTCGTCATCATCATAGTGCAAAAGCAGGAGTTAGAGATCACAGGACAGGCAGAGAAACGCCCTCCTCCTCCTAAACGCAACACGCCTCTCTGGATCCAACCATCAGTTCATTCCTTTCAGTTGATTCTTCTGCAACAAGATGAAACAATCTTAAAGTCACCATGAAATCAAAATGGAATTTTTTTTTTCTTTTTCTTTTTTTTTATGGAATATTGCCGTATTTATTATAACTGTGCACATCTTTTTTTTTTTCTTTTTTTTATTCATGTACCCTTGATATCTTCAATCAAAATAACTTCCCCTCGCTCTTACATCTCATCTCTTCTCTAATGAGGTTTACTGGCGTGAGGGCGGGGCAACCTGTCACTCACATGAGATCCACCAATAGCAAACCACAACCATCCAATCCACTCCCCTTATGGACAAAATCAAGTCCCGCCCTATATTTGTTCTTGTTTGAGAAGAAATAACTATTGCAGGGAAAGAGTTAATGTTGAAAACAGTGTGTGTGTGTGGGGGGGGGGGGTGTTATTTGATGATTCGAACGGCATTTATTTGAAAAATATATATTTTTGTTACATTATAAATGTATTTACTGACACTTTTAATCAATTTAATACATCCTTGCTAAATAAAGTCTTAATTATTGTTTCTTTTTTAAAAACTTTTGAACAGTAGTGTACAAATGCAAAAATAAAAAGAATAGTATTGTGTTACTTAGCTACTGTAACATGACAGTGCGTACCTTCTCCTGCGCTGCAGATACAGACGGATGAGCCACTGCACCACAAATGGCCAGATGACGGCAAAGGCCACAGTTCCAGGAGACACATCAAAAGGCCACCAGGATGGCTTCTGTAAAGTGTAAACAGCAAAAATAATTATAATAATAACAAAATGCAAATATTATGTCAGCACTCGTTCTATGGCAATGGCATAGTCAGATCAAATGATCTGGGACATGAGAAGTAACTGGCCTTTTCTATGACCAGGGTACAAAATAACATTTACATCTGTGCATTTGGCAGACATTTTATCAGTTCAAGCATTCACCGAGAATGAACCCATGACCTCAGTGTTGCTAGCTGTTTGAGCTACAGGAATGCTCTCCTATTTAGTCTTAAAACTCTTAAAAACATCCCATCAATCAGTTTATTATAATGACTCTACCTTCTTAGTTTTATTTACAGGTGGTGACAGGTAGTCTGACGGCAGCGCTAAGGATCGGGCCTGAGAAGTGGCACATGACAAATGAAAAATGTTAGATTTCAGATTGAATCTGTGTTGTCTATCTTGATGTGATAAAGGTGAGGGTTTGTAACCTGTACGGCTGTCAGAGCTTCTAGCGTGTGCAGTCTCTCTAACACGCTCTGCATGTCTTCCTGCAGTCTGGCCAGAGCACAGATGATCTGTTGGTTGAGGTTCTCCATCACAGGTCCACCCGTCCCCCAGCGCTCCCCATCTCCCCCACTGCCCTGCTGTGGTCCTGCAGGCCCGGAGCCAGAGGCAGGAGACCTGGACCCTGATACACACGAGACAAACAACATTCTGTAGATCATTAACAGATTAAAGAAACAGGGTTTACTTGAGGACTTCAGCTCTGTTCCAAAACCTAGTGAACTGCCCACCTAGGAAGCATTTTAAGGCATCATATGTGCACTCAATGCAGAGGTCTTTTTTTGTCGGGAAAAGTTTGTTAATACTATTTTAAAACTATTTTGACCAAATCAAGTTTATTTATAAAGCACGTTATACAATAGATTGCTTTAAAGCTAGTAGCTGTAAAGTATTAAACATGAAAAAAAACAGTGTCAGTGTCTCTATAAACAGTGTCTCTTTTCTACTATAAAGCGGCTCTCCCGTGCGTTCATGTTTTCACTTGCGGACGTTTGACCTCTGACCGGACTGAACAGAAGAAATGAACTGGAGAAGATTTCCTCGTCATAGAAGGCGGAGCCTCAGTGCCACATCTACCTATTATGTAATTGCCACGGACCAATGGTAGTTCGAAGGCATTTAACAGCTGGAGCAAACTTTTCTTGAAAGTTTGCTTTGAAGAGCTGTTTCGAACTCCTGAAACGAAACCCCTGATACGTTTTGGCCTGATTTTGTTTGAAATGACATCACACAAGTTCGTTCTTTGATTTTGCTGTTGTAATGCACCATCCTAAAGCCCAGTGGTGGACAGTAACTAAGTATTTTTTCTTTGTTACAGTACTGAAAGCTGCAGTCCGTAGTGTTTCCTCTTTGTCGCCATCTCTGTTCGAAATCTACAATTGCAGTTATTCGCGGAATTATCAACTTTACGTGGGTTGTGCCTCGGCACGGCACAGCGCGGATGAATCCGATGTTTTGAGGAGAATGAAATGTCGTCTGAACAAGTAAGTAACATCCACTTTTGTTCTGACCAACTAGTCAGAAAATCTGTAAATCGCACTGATTAAATCTAACGATCGCTTATCATATCACGTCAAACTGTGCAAATTATACTTTGTTCTCAAATTGTTGATGTTCACAACATCAGCATTGCGTGACTACATTTAAAGGTAGGGTAGGTAGGAATTGTCTAAAAAACTTCTTTTCCAAATTTGTTTAAACTTTATTTATATATCAATACATAATTAAAATGTAAGTACTCTGAAAAAGAAAGTATAAAAATCGAGTGTCTGTAGACCTCTCACGACTGTTTTAAAGACAGCTCATTATTTCCATTCACTCCACCCCCTCCCTTCTGGGCTCCTTCCAAAGCCACGCCCCCAAAACACATGAACGCGCGACTCCAACCGCTGAGCTGGAAGACGCATTATTTACCTGAGACGAGCGGAGAGGAGCGCAGTGCATGCAGTGACATCATGTCAGAATCACATGTAATAAAAAAATCTAACTTTATCATTATGAATATAAACAAATAAGATGTATTTTAGTACTCACTATCAAGCTAGCATTGGTCAAGTTTAAAATATAATTTTTTTTGATTCACTAACGAGCTAGTTATATCTATAAGGCAAAGCTAAAAACAGGTTGCATTGATGCACGTTTTTCCATTACCATCAGTTACACTGTGATGAAGATGAATTTCGTGTAAGATATATGGTGGACATATAACATATATGGTGTTCTGCATGTAAGAGTTTCCATGATGAAAACATTGCTGACTCTGATGATGACTACACTCCAGAGACAAGTACCGCATCGTCAGCTCGAGGACGAAGCAGAGGAGGTCGTGCAAGAGGCCGTGCAACTAGGGTCCGAGGATATTGACACGCGTTTTATTTCTTTGTTTATCCAAAGACTTTTTGTTCATTACCTTTTCTAGTACTGTCTTCCTTTTTTTGCCTTGTTTGCCTTCGCTATAACTGCATATGCCGGTAATGTGAATTTTGATTGCTCTTTCTCAGCCATTGTTTTGCTATTCCTAGGTTCCGTGCCTCTTGAATTCCTCAAATCAAACGGATGCGCGCAAGTGGGCAGATCCTGTGGCAAAAGGGTGGTTGCCATGGTTGCGAGAGAGAGTGACAGTCGCCTAAGCCAATCCTTTGTTTCGTCCCGGATGGAAATAATGAGCTGTGTTTAATGCAGATTAAACGGTCTAGAGTCACTCGATTTGTATACTCTTTTTTTTCAGAGTACTTACATTTTAATTATGTATTGATATATATAGAAAATGTTAACAAATTTGGAAAAAAGTTTTTTATAAAATTCCTACCTACCCTACCTTTAATGCCCTTCCGATATTTATCCTTGTTTTCGCATGGGCCGCATGCAGTGTCTTTTTTTCTGTAGCCACAAAAGTCCGAAGTCTTTTGCATTTTACAGCAGGTGAATCTCCTGGTGATTGTCGTTTGAACCTTTCTGGATCCGCCGTCAAATTGATAAGTTTAATTATATCAAGTGCTGCGAGAAAAGGCTATAAATCTCTACCTCCAACATCCTCACACACAACATAGCCTACTAGCCGAGACTCTTCTTTATGTGTACAGATGTGACGTAATGAAGCAAAGACATGCTTGAATTTCCCGCAGAAATCCACCAGTACCACTGGGATTAAAAACATTATTACAAGCTTACCGTTTTGAATCAAGCTAAGGCAAGCAGAGAGTTTTGAACATTGGCTGGTTATATACTTGCTCAAAAAATTATTACGGACAAAAAAGTTACGGACTGCAGCTTTAAGTAAATTTTTCAAGCATTTGTACTTAACTGGGGTATTTTTATTTTATGAAACTTTTACTTTACTACATTCTAAAGCATAATATTGTACTTTTTTACTCCAATACCTAAAAAACATCTTGTTCCCCATTACTTTGAACTGAAGAAATCGTCACATGCTCCAAGTCACGACAGCGGTGTCCGATTCGTGAACGAGCTGATTCTTTTCAATGAGCCTATTAAAAATCCATTCAGAGTCTCCAGTTAACTGAATTCACTAGTCTGGCTGAAAATTAGCCAAGAACCGGGAGATCCTTGGAGTGCAATAAATGAAAATCATATTTAGGTCTCGACGGTCAGTTGTTTGTGAACAAAATCTGCTGTAATATTTGTCCATATCACCATCTCAACAGGGTAGGTTTTAGGTTAAAAAAAACCAACAACCCCAAACTTAACTGTAAAATAATGCAAACGAATGCCCATGCATCTTCCCCTCTGCCGTAGCAGATCAAATTCTATAAATCTGTTATATATGTTTGCATAATGTTCTTTTTAAAATTTTATGCATTACCCCTTTGTGGTGTCTGTTTTTATATTCTTTGTCAACACGCATTTTGTTTTTCCTCATTTTCAAACACTATGCTATATCTCCAAATGTTTTGATAGAATATGACTGACTACACGCCTGCACACATGCAAACACGCATACCTATAGACTGAACTCGTAATACACATGTGCACGCCATCAGCGGTCTCACGGGTTCACGTTTTTGAAAGTTTGCGCAGAAAGAACTGAAGAGTTTTCTGTTAAAACGGTGTCATGTTAGCGGCCCTTAAGTTAATGATCGTTGCGACGGAAGTGAATCAATCAAAACTAACTTTAGCTGGACAATAACTTTATTCTAGAGCTGCTGTAAAGCCAAAACAATCTCTGTTACTTTATTTTCCTATTATCAATGTAAAGCCGCTTTGGAACAATCTACATTGTTAAAAGCGCTATATAAATGAAGATGACTTGACTTGACTATGAAGTTTAGGTAATAAACTAAAACGAGAATTTTCTTACATGCAGATCAATACATATGTATTCTGCATCCACTAACATACTGACTAGTGCTGGCTACTTGACAATTCATAATGATGTCAGACCCAACAAATACCCTCCCTCCCCCCTTATGTAATATAAAACTAATAGGAAAGTATACAAGTATATAAAATTACAAAATAAAAGTAAAATTTTACTTAAGTAAAATTGAAAAGGAGTATTTAATACTTTTACTGCAGTAATATTTTAATAGAGTATCTGTACTTTTACTCAAGTACAAGTTACACTCCACCACTGCTAAGTATACTTAAGTTTTTACACGTATGCATAAAGTGTCGTCAATTTTGTCATCAGCTCCCGGTATCGGGATGTTTTCTAACAGTATAACGCTGCAAAGGTATTTCAAACTTCTTAAGCGAAGAATGAAAAAGAACTTCGGCTTGAGTATATCGGGGCCTTCAGTAGACAATAAAAGCAAGCTAGCAAGGTTTTGAAACAGAGCTTATATATGATCGCTACTGTTTTTGGCTGCTAGGTTTTACCTCTTCCCCTCCTGACCACAGAACTGTTACTTCTATTCGCAGGAAGTCCCTGTCTCTGAGAAGCTCCTCCGCTGCTCTGTCCATCTTCTCCTCCATGCTGTGCACCTTCCTCTTGTCCCAGCAGTTCCTCCTGTGATCTGACCTCGTCTGTGGAGGACAGCCTGCTGTGGGTCTCCTCGGCCACGTCCAGTGAGTGGTTGATGTGTGTCTCAGATCCCTGGTGTCCAGGAGCAGAACCACATGCATTGCTGACATTTTGCTAGAAATCTGGCTTACAATTGCAGAGGTGCTCTGCAGAATTATGGTGCGGTCACATTTACTTTGGATGGGCAAATTTGCGCGAGTGAAATCTAGTCATTACAATAGGAATCCATGCGATTGGGAATTTCACTTGAGGGTGAAAGATTTCCCAACACACATATTCTGGCCAACAGAAACTGCTTGGTTTGAAACATTGCTACACTATTGACAATAGATAATGCCTAACCTTTGTCCACAACATTTTGCCAAAATTTCAATAATGTGACCGCACATGTCAAGTCAAGTCAAGTCAAGTCAAGTTTATTTGTATAGTGCTTTTCACAATACAGATTGTATCAAAGCAGCTTCACAGTATTAAATTTTAAGTATTAAAAACATGTATCTTAAATTCTCAGCATCAAGTAAATTATGGTTGGGACATGATGAAAGTGTAAACTGAAATCTGCTTACTTCCTCTCCACCAAACTGGTCGACAGAGTCACAGTACACCTCGCTGTCCGAATCACTGGCCACATGGTGAGAACTGGACACATCTTCTGTTTCATATGCAAGACATTGAGTCTTTAAGAATTTAAGTTCAGATAACTACTGATAGTGTGTTCAAGATCTTACTTTTAAAGTCTTAGTTATATAGGTAAATGATTACCTTCAAAGTCCATTTCCTCACCTTTGATGTGTCTGTTGAGCTCTACGATGTCTCCAGCATGGTTAATGCTTTCAGAGTCTTCTTCTGACTCTTGCCTGTTCAGATCAGACATAGACCCGTGTGTTCCATTGTTAAGGACTTTGTGTTGACTGATATTGCCGTTAGAAACCGGTCCTTTAAGTCTCCCTGTAGAAGCCCTTTTCTTCGGTTGTGAGGCTAAAAAAAGTTGTCAAAAAAGCAAATGCATTATTATTGCATGTATTATGAAGAAATTTAGAGTTGCTTACCAACACAAAACTGCTCACAATGTTATATGGGTGCCAAGGCTCTGCTAGGTTTCTACGGCATCTATGTTGTCCTGAACTGACCCACAACAAAATAGCCATTTAGAAATAGTCTCTGACTCAAGTCCCTCTTCAAGACTTTTCAACTTTTAAAGTGCCCCATTATGCTATTTTAAAGGTTCTTAAAGGTTGTTCTGTAATCTGTCTCTTTTCTCCACTTTCAAACACTTCTGTCCTGCATTTCTTCGAGGGGAGGGTCTATGGGTGGGTAAATGTATGGGCTTTTTCAGATCTCTCGATCTAACGGACAAAATAAGCTCAAGCAATGTACATTTGAAGACGTTCTGAGATGACGGAAAAACATGCAGAGAGAATCAGCTTTAGATTCTGCTCTGATAGCTTTGTGTGTTAGAAATCAGGAATGGTGAGAGAACGTGCTTGATACGTTTTCCATCTTCAAACTAAACTTGGGTCTACAGAAGACAAAGTTGAAATCCTGTCTGGCTAGTGTGCCTTTCATAATGTTAATGCGTTAGGTCAGTAGACGGAGAGTAGAAGGTCTTTTGTGGCTGTTCAAACACATTCGACCACATGAGCGTTTACACTACGAAAGCAATCCGGACTAACATGTTTTCAACTACCTCTGGAAGTGGCCGAAAGTGGACGAGCTTAAAACTTTTTAGACCCCGTTTACACCTGTATTTAGTGTCGTCGATCAAAACACATCTTAATACCAGGTGTAAACAGGGCCTGAAACGGTTCGATAAAGGATTCGGTCTCTCTAAACCCCACCTTTCTCTGTTCTGATTGGTCAGGCGGCCCAGTCTGTTGTATTCACAGTGATACGAACAGTAACGGTGGCGTAGGTTTTATCGTTTCAAGCCGATAGAGAAACATCGGAAGAAGTATCTGATCAACCTAATCCACAACTAACTAACTTTCTGACTAATACGTTTTTATTTTTGTTTGTCGTATGTTGAGACGTTGGTTGAAGACAATCATTGAAAAATCATTGCGAATTATGCGAAAATTTATTTTAATTCACATCCTCATCATTTGGAAGTGCATGCAAAGTGCATTTTTGCAAAGGTATGCAAGTTCTCGCAGGAAGTGAGGCTGGAATTACTGCCGACTCGTTTTGATCGGCTCTTCCTTTTGGGAGATAATAACTCAATTTATCTGCAGTTTGATCTTTGAAACTATGCAAGACATTTTACATTCACAAACAGCTATATTATATTTCTGGTTTTTCACCCACCTACATCCAAGACATGCAGCAACATCATGTTACAACATCAAGTAGATAGTCAATTTATATTTCTTTTAAATATTCGCAAAAAGAAAAGTGTGTGTGACTGTTCTGCTTTAAGCTTTGCTGCACCAAATGTTACAAAAAATCACATATTTAGACACAAAGACACATATTTAAATCTCTGCTTGTTATTCTCCTGCCAGGCTGCGGTTGTAAATAAGAATTTGTTCTTAAGTGACTTTCCTGGTTATATAAATAAATAAATACCTTACACACTACATGAAAGGTAATCTCAGAAAAAGCATAATGGGGCACTTTTAAGATGCGGTCATAATGAAAAAATTTCGGTTGCACTTTAGTTTACAATATGTGCAATTTCAATGTACTTTCAGTATACTTTCCCACTAAAGTACTGAGTAATGTAAAGTAACTTAAGTTAAGGTTACTTTACAGGGTAGGTTCAGGGTTAGTACCTATTTATTACCCAGTTAGTGTCATTACTTCAATAAGTATATAGTATGTTATGTTCATGCGAAATTTATATTGCACAAAAGGTATATTGTTTATCGTCATTCTAGTTTAGTGATGTATGAAGCATAGCTGACTTTTAAACCAAGCAGCTTTCTGTTGGTTAACGAGGCAAATCCACATGAACCCTTTGTGAAATCTGCACTGGGAAACTCCTGATTGTGTGGATTCCTATTAAAATGACTGCGGTAAATGTGACCGTATATTAAGTTATGAACAGTGGTAATAATGATGTTTACCTTTTTTCAGCTCTTTAACCTCCTCTTCTTCATCTTTCTCCTCCTCTTCCTCCTCATTATCATTTTCTCCATCTTCCAGCTCTATTAATTTAGTCTTTGGCATTATTGCTGTTTTGACGGAGTAACTGTCCAGGCTGCCGTTCATCTCCATCGTCCTGATGATGCTTTTCGTGACACTTTTGGGTGGTGATGTTAGCAGGCTCCCAAAGCCTGGTTAGAACAACAATACATATGCTGTATCAATAGATGATGCTTTGAGGATATGCTCTGCACACTTTCTAAAAGGTCTGTTCAATAAGGACTGTCTACAACCCTGTACAGAAGCCAGCAATCTACTCTAATAATAGCAGCGAGGGAACAACTGAGGTGTCAAAGGAAACACCTGGACTATGGCACTATTAACTAAGGGCAAGGGCCACTGGGAAAACACACTGATATTCACTTGCCTTCAAGTTGCCTAGCAAATCTTTCCAAGCGGGCTGAGCATGAAACAAAGCGTGATTAGTTAATTGATGTTATAATTGTTTACATAAATACTACCTACGTTTAGGGTTGAGTTTTTGAAAGAAGTTTGTTATGCTCAACAAGGCTCCATTTATTTGATCAAAAATACAGTAAAAATAGTAATATTTTGAAACATTATTACAATTTAAAATAATTTTTTTCTAAATTAATATAATGAAAATGTAATTTATTCCTGTGATGCAATCTGATTTTTTTTTAGCATCATTACTCCAGTCTTCAGTGTCACATGATCCTTCAGAAATCATTCTAATATGATGATTTGCTGCTCACAAAACATTTCTTATTATTTTAAATGTTGAAATGAGTTGTGTTGCTTAATTTTTTTAAACATTTTTATAATAATTAATTTTTTATAACAATTTAAAAGATTTAGCTGTCACTTTTAATCAATTTAATGTGTCCATACTGAATAAAAGCATTATTAAAATCCTATTGAATGTATGTGTATTAGTGTATGCAAATATAGAATGTAAGAATTATATATATATGCATTATTTTATAATGATGTTTGTTCCTATTACAATATAATTATTATAAAACTTCAGGCTTTCCAGATGTAATTGACATTTTTACAAAAATGAATACGATAACAATTGCTGTGAACAATTACTTAATTTGATGTGAGTTTTTTTACGATTTGATTCATGTTTTGATTTATTACAAGTTTGATCAATTAGAGAACATTTTGAGGATGTTTCTTTCAAAGAAAAGTACAGTCATATTTCACCCCAAATTTGAAGGGTAAAAAAGTATATTTTACATTAAGGATATTAAGTCAAAATTTTCAGACTTAATTTTTTGGCATTGTGACATTATTTACATGACAGTAAATAATGTCACAATGCCAAAAAATAAAGTCTGAAAAATTAGACTTAATATCCTTAATGTAAAATATACTTTCTTAGGCACATTTTTCCTTAAAAGTCTAATTTCCGTAATACAACAATGAAATGCTGAAAATGTCTGGAATTGACACCATGTTTTTTTAAGTGCTTAAATTATAAAATGATTATTATTGTTCTTACCAATAAAAAAAAAAATATATATATATATATATATATATTTATAACAGAAATCTTAAAGGTTAAAAAAAAGATAGCATTTTTTCTTTTGATTTTTGGCCAAAATACAATTTGTGTGAGACCCGAGAGGGCACTATTGGTCAGTTTACCTGAGCTCAAATCTGACACTTGCGTTATCCTCCTCTTTTCATCAACGAGCTCATAGAACGGTCCAATGATCTGCAGAAGCTCCTCTACCTCATTTGTTACAGGCATACTTTCCAGAATCTGTTCAGCACATATCATAAGTTACAACAAAGCTGAAACGCGAACAATTACGTTACATACTACATTCCCAAACACTGCTAAAGAATCCAAAACATAATACCAGTTTCAAGTCATCCACATAGGCCGCCATCGCCTCCTCTTTTGGCATTTCTCCAAGAGAATTCCACGCATCCCTAAACACAAGCACCATGAAGGGTCACTTCACTGATAAGCTCCATGTCAACACTGATGTTGTCATCTCAAGCACAACCATATCAGGAGTTTGCACATTTTAAAGCAACTCTCAGGACGAATGTATAAAAGATGGAGGAAGAAAAACAGCATGGAACATAATAAAATGGTATGTGTGGGAAAAACTGAATTCCTCAATGAATCATCTGACTCTCTGTCGGTAACATTAAAGATTTTCGACAGCGATTTTAATATACGTTTTTACAGAAGTACAAATGTGGAACTTTCAGAGCGGTTTCAAAAAGTTACTGATAATAGGAATCAGATGTTACTGATACTGATCTGTTATTTCACTGAACTTTAAACGGACTAACAGTTCAGTTTCAGTAGGTCACTGACACTGGTCTAAATGATGTAGACTCATACTGGCAATCTGGCATAGACCCCAAAATGACATCTCCAACTTTAGTTGTTGTAAATCTTGAGACTCCGGTCTCTTTTTAAAGAAGACACTCAGCAGATTATTGTAGAAGTGAAAAATATAAAGGTTAAATATGTTATTTTAGCATCAATAGTTGCACCAAGTGGAACTGCAAAAATGTCAAATATGTGAAAAAAAGTCAAGTCTTTCAAAATCAAGACTTTGTAAAAGGACAAAATAAGGTCTATTTAACAGTGATTAAAATAAATAAATAAATTGAAACCTTAAAAAAAAACTATTAACATTTATAACTAAACATTTCTTTATAAATGTACAAATATGGACATTCAGCAGGTTCAATACCATTTGGCTTTGCCAACGGGGTCCCAGAATCCTGGACGGGGGATGTTGCAGGGGCCTTGTGTTGCTTGCTTGTAGTAGCTATAAAATTTCAGCATCATGTCATTGGAAGGCTGAAAAGAACCTGTTTGAAAAACAAAAAATACTGAAATATTAGAGATTTGTCAAAAAAAAAAAAAAATCTTGATTCTCTCCATCTTTCTGACTCCGGTTTGAACATAAAAGGCTAAACGTTTTTGAAATTTTCAGTGCATGTCTGTGTGAGGTAAAAGGACACAAGATCTTGAAGCTCCGCCCCCTGTGCTGGGAGCAGCAGCTCATTTGCATTTAAAGGGACAGACATAAAAACTGTGCGTTTTTGCTCACCCTCAAAAAGTTACAATTTGAACATGCTATGTAAAAATATCTGTGGAGTATTTTGAGCTAAAACTTCACATACACACTCTGGGGACATCAGAAACGTATTTTACGTATTGTAAAAAGGGGCATTATATCACCCCTTTAAAAGCAAATATCTCCCTTTGCTTTGAACTTTGAGCGTTGTAAATTTGCAGATGATGTTTATGCTCAAACCGCAACGTTACACACTAACTAAAGTTAGAAAAGTGAAATCATAATCAACCACCCCTTTAAAACATTCTTATCTTGTATTTCACAAAATAAATACATAAACAAACAGCATAGGCTATTGGTTTGGGGTAAATGAAGACAGAATTTAAATGTATGGGTGAACTATCCATCTACATAGAGATACCATAAGCATGTCTTTAGCATGTTGTCATAAGGTAACACATCACAAATCAGCACACGTTGACTGTGATCAGGGCAAGAAGCACATGAGCTGTTTCACGTCTAAACCCAGCTGAATGTAGGCTAATCCCGTTGACCATAGAAGCCCGAAATAATTTCTAATTTGATTATGAAACTGCGGCGATCAAATGAAAGTAGGTGAGGGGTCGCGTGCACTGCTGCAATAACACACAATACACTATCTGAATGAGGTCAGGTCAGATCTACTCACCGTTTGAAGGTAAACTTTGGATCACTTTGACAGCGGCATTGAACCTCTGCTCGTAGACTGGTTTGTTGTCACCCTCCATCATGACCATCTAAACCGCTACAGCAAGATCTGGATCAAACCTACAGGCAAAGTTACATTACATATTACCCTATTTATGAAATGCATTTTCCTGTCACAGTAAATCTAAGATGCTCATTACAAGTTCATACGACTATTTATCATTCCAAAAGAAGTAAACAAAGCAAAAAACAACCCATTATGTCTCGACAAATCCTGAAGGACAAGCAAGACATGACTGAAAGTGCACCGAATACTATTTGATGTGATATTTCTAGATCAACCTGCATTAGAAATGATCGAAGCGACGAAGCACTAGCATTTGATACTTTACCATTTGCTGCTCTACCTGCTGTGCTGGTGAGACTACGACCTCATGAATACGTACCTGACAGTCAACATACGAAAGCCTTCCTCGTGTGTTTAACGTTACAGGGAATTGTAGTTTCTTTAGAGAACGAAACTGCCGAGGGTTTTGCAGCAACGGTATTTAAATCCTACAAATACCATAGTTCTTAACCTACGCGCGTAACATTCTGGGTAATGTAGTTCATCGCAGTAAGCTTACCCAAGGGGGTTTATGACATAAAAACCATACCTAGCTACCGACTTTGAAACTGCCTAGCAATATTTTGACCCATATTTCTAAATAAACAAATACGTTTAATAATTCTATGCGCAATCGACGCGAAGGTAACACTGTAGCACTTAATGAAACACATCAAAGCGTTCCGTCCCTCGTTACTAAATGAATTGTAAAACTACAAATCCCAACGTTCCATTCGCTCAGCAACGTTGTATCAGCTGTGTTGATAGGTGACGCTGTGTGACGAAAGCGAGGCCAGGGGGAATCAGACTCATTTCACAGAATCGGCTCTTTTGAACAGATCTTTGCAACGAACCGTTTAAATAAATAATAAAATCACTGATTCTTTTGCGTCATCACGTAGTTACGTCACCACGTGTCCCTGAGATCCTGGCATTACATTTCAAATGCTCATTATTAAACCATGTTGACACATGTTTCTGTTTATTGGTATTTCTTTCTCTATGACGTTATAAGTAGGCTATAGGGTTGTATATTGTAATTCATCCCATTTGCTACAACTCTCATATGAACCTAAATGTAGGCTAATGCGGATTAAATTAGGCTATACAATCACCATTTCTCATGTTTTTGTGCAAGTTATAACCAACTCCTTTTCGTATGCGTGTTGATGAATCTGTCATTTAATCAAGTCGTCAACATATTTCCAGTGTGTTTTGTAATATTCCTGCCTGCTAATCGGTTCACTCCAAAGCTCATTACGAGTCGCGCATGTCTCGGTTCAATGGTTCAGTGAGTCGTTGACTCGAGATTCAGATTCTTAATGATTCAGTCCGACATTTGAACTGTATGCATACGAATCGTTGAGTCCTGTTTTGCGAACCGATTCAATCGAGATTCGACTCAAAAGAACGACTCCGACTTCACCAGGGCTGAGCTTGAGCTCTCAATCAAATCCCAGACAGAGACGAGGAGTAGGAAGCTCTGCGGAGACATGTAAGATGGCAGAGCTGCAGATGTTATTAGAGGAAGAAATTCCAGCCGGTAAACGAGCTCTCGTAGAGAGTTACCAGAACCTTACGAGGGTCGCGGACTACTGTGAGAATAATTATGTTCAGGTAAGCGCGCGCGTGTTTCTCTGTTAGACTCGCTGATCTCCAACACTGCTGTGGGGATCGGACAGGAAATCTGGTTGTAAAATGGAAAAGCTGGGACGAACCGCTTGTGGGAGAACATTTTGAGCTCATTAAGGGCGATCTTTTAAAAAGCTTGATCTTATTTAAGTGGTTTGTAGATCAGATTTGTAATCGTGTACGGGATTTGTGTCGTTTACATTGAGGGTGTGTCTAGATAACGTACTGTTTAACTTGGACAAATGAAGTTTGCTCATATCCACCAGAATTGTCTCAAACTTCAAAAGGAGGATGTGAGATTTGTCTTGTCTTTAGAAAGACACATTTCTGACTGTTTTGACGATAGACCGAGATTAGATATGAAACACGTTCAACTCGTTGTGTTTTCACAAACTTATCGTGTCAAATGGGAACATGAGAGATCATGGAGTCGAGCTATAGTCATGTTTTATAGATCATTGTTTCTCGTATCTCATCAAATCTGCTTCCTCAAAGTGAGGAAGGGTTTCTTTTTTTCTGGTGAAACTCCAAAATCACATTGCTTATTCGAATTTGAGACATAAACCTGATTGAATTTATGAATCATTAATGTCATATATAAATAGCTTATTAAACCATTTTTTTTTAATATTATTGTTTATTGTTGTAATATTTGGTCTTTATTAAGTGTATATTTATTTTAATTGCATTCATATAATTAAATTATTTATATGTGTATATAATTACTTTGAATATATATTAGTATACATAATGTATTTTAATTTAACTGTTGTATTAGAATAATTATTGTATTAAACTAAGAAATATTTATGTTTTATTAGAATTTTTTTATTCATTTAAAAATGAATGGGGAGAAAAGTTAATCAAAAAGAGAATGATTTATGTGTTCACGATCTGGCAGATAATTTTATTTTTAATTGCATTTATATAATAAAACAATTTATATGTATATGATTTCTTTAAATATTCATTAGTATACATAATTTATTTTGTTCATACTATTTACATTATTTTATTAAACAAAAAAAATTTTTATGAATAAGATTTACTTTTAAATGTAAGTAAAACTACATAAACATGTGAAAAAGCTTAAATCAAAAAGAGAAGGAATTATGTATTTATGATCGGGCAAATGATTTGTTTGAGCGTTTATTAGCATGACTGGAATTTTTCTAAGTGTTCAACGGCTCTTAATGATCCTCCTCTGCCAAGAGAGTTCAGTGCACTCTTGATTCACAGCCTGTAAGGAACATTTAAACACTCTGTAATCATTTACGTCAGATGTTTGCAAACAGTGTCATGTTTAACCCCTGTCTTTCTAACCAATATTTCTCCCGAGACACAAAAAAACACCTGTTAGAAGTGTCTAAGATCGAGCCACAGGTGAGATCTACTGCACCAAAGCGGCATAATCAAGATGTTTATCGAGGTTTAATTGCAGAAAAAGTTGCTCGACAGGTAGTGCCACATTTAATGTAAAAGCTGCCCGTCAGGTTTGATGTAAAATGGCAACCCTATTCCCCCGCATGACCGAGCACGCTTCGAGTCGCACCGATACTACAGCAGAAGATGACTCAGATGGGAAACCAATCACTAGGTCTAGTGTTCAAGTCTCGGCTTGACAGTCCGGCTGCAGGCTACCATGTGCCTCTCTTCTTCCTCTACATCATGCCTGAGCGCGGGATGCAGGCACTTCCTGTGAACGACTGCGTCTCTGCGGTGATGCAGCAGCAGATGGTGGGAGTGGGTCTATATAACCAGGACAGCCACTGCCCCACTTTCTCATGTTCTCTCTGTGTGTGTAAGAGAAAGAGAGAGAGAGAGAGAGAGAGAGGCATGTGAAGCATGTAAGGAGTGTCGTGAAGTCGATCGTCTCCTCCAGGGCCGGGGCAGGTCGCGCTGCTGTTTTACAGCCTCATGTGGAAATGTTGATCTTTCCCTGTCTGGATTAAATCGGAGATGACATCCAGAGAATCTGGTGTTTTACCCAAAATCCAAAGAATTTGTCACAGAAATACCGGTAGTTGATTTACTCATCATCATGCTGTTCCAAACCCTTATGACTTTCTTTTTAAAGTGGAACATGAAAAGAGAAGTTCAACAGAATGGTATTTTCAATGAAAGTGACCAATGCCGGTCAAACTCTAAAAACCACCATATGCTTTTTTGGTCATGTCAAAAAGACAAAAAAAATAACTATATATATATATATATATATACCAAAATATACGCGGTTGATCCATATCGACCAGGCCCCACGTTTCGGCACATGTGATACTCGGATTAATAGCTAAGTTTAACCATGTTATCTTAGCACAGCCGCACACACCCGAATCACGCGCACACAGAAAGTCATGTTTTAGATAGCAAGCGAACACTGAATTGATTCCTCTTTCGCGTCTCCTTGCGCTTGAACGGACGCATATACACAAAATGAAGTTAAAACACCTGTATCGGCGAGTATTCTCGTAAACACAGTCGGTTATGTCTTAAGTGAATGTAAACAGTTGAGAAAGAAATCCGATGTGGATCATTATATTGGATCTGTTCATTAGGTCTTAAAGTGACAGATGCCTATCAAATCTGCTGCTGTCGATGTCATTAATGTTAATCAAACAACAAAACACATCTTTAACAAAAGATTAATCTATATTCAATTTATAGTGTTATTTTACATTTAATGATTACATTTGTCTTTAATAATGTTTAGTTATTAAAAGCTAGATTTTTGCTGTGATATCGAAGTACTTAAAGTGGGCTTTCAGTAATAAATGAAAAGAAAAGTTAGTATACTGTCAAAGCATTAAACTTTAAAGCCACACCGCAGAACTTTTGCGGGCGCTAGACCTGTAACTTTCACGTCTAACGCCCCTAGAGGCCACAAGCGCCGCAGCACTGTCGCAAAAGCCTAGAAGACATCCACTTAATAAATTAATTGCACAAAAAGTGAACCGAAAATAATGACAAAGACATATGGCTGTATACTAGGAACAAAGAGTTAACTTACCAGTCTAATAATAAAGTTGAGAGAAGAGAATCGGTTTTACATCCAGCTTCTTCTTTCAACCTGCGCCAACGAGCAAACTCCTTTCCAAGATCGACTCTTGAGCACGGTCCTTCTCTCGTTTTCTCTTTTTTGCCTCCTCAGAAGCAGTTTTAAATTTTTTTATTGCCTCAGCCATGTCCGCGAGCCGAGCAGGCGGGAAAATAGTAGCAAATGCCTTATCTCCATGAGTATATCAGAGCCTATGGTCACGTGACGGCCGTAAAGTGATACGTTCTCCAGGTCACATGACCTGGCCAACGACGGTCCGTCTTCTCCAAACTTACATAGGCGGTATTTCAAGAGGGCAGCCCCGATCGGAGCATTAATAGTGTCAAACGCTGTATATTGGCCTGAGGAATCATTTAAAATAACTCCTATGCGTCAACTCTTTAGGTCACAAAGTCCACGGTGTGGCTTTAATATACTAAAATGTCCATTTCAATTACCGATAACTCAAGTGCGCAAGCAGGTGAATAATAAAATGCTAGTTTTACATAATATGAAACTGCTGGAGCAGCAGGAATATGTAAGGGCATTAATTTGTGTTATTTTAACGTTATATTGTAGTTTTTCCCAAAAGTAGCCTAAAGTAGCCTACCCCATACAGACGATGATATACAAATGACATGCTTACTCTTTTACTGCAGATACTAAAATTTTGCAGCATCCGCCACATTCACATTTCAAGCTCAAAAGATCTCCCGGTTCTGGGCTTATTTGTGATTCAGACTGGAAGACTATATTTCAAGTCTTCTGAAACCATACATAGTTTTGTGTAGCAAACAGACTGAAATTACTCAAATAAATGAAGTAGTTATACGCTGAATTGTGCGTCTGTCCCAATGCCATTGTATAGAAATGAGCAGAATCAAAGTCAGGATTTGGAACAACACGAGGGTGATCAAATGATGACAGCAATTTAATTTAATTTATTTTAACTGTTCCAATGAGACACTTACATTTAAGCATTATGGAAACACAAGTTGCATTGCTTCACGCATGCATTCAAGTAACATCTCTGGTGTTTTGTACCCTGATAAACCAGAGTTCTCGCGAGAGCACAAGTTGAATTTGCTCAGCGAGTTACTCTGGTGTCGAGTAATGATGCTCATTAAATATGCCCCTCGATCTGAGCTGCACCAATCACATCGGGTTATCTGATATAGGAGGGCCAGAGGCGAGCTAAACAGATGATGACAGCGCTGTGACGTCGAAATCATCAGTAAACATTGCAAGATGGCTATGGATGAATAGCAGTTGTTTGAAACGGCTTTGGCCGCTACAGTGAACGAGTTAGACTTGGCTTTTTCCCAAAAGAGGAACAGAAGACGGCGCTCGAATCGTTCCTTTGCAAGAAGGGTGTTTTTGCTGTTTTGCCGACCGGAAGAGTCTAATCTACCAGTTAGCTCCGCTGGTAGCTAAGCGTATGGGGTTTATTGTTGTGATTGGTCGTAGTGTTATCCAATTGCGTGCTGTGAGATTTTCAAATGCATGCTTGGTGCCGCCCCTCGAGCTGGCCGAGTTTCATTGACTGACACCAGACCATTAATCTTTTAGATTTAGGTCTGGATTTCTAGGCTAGGTGTTTTGTATAATGTGTTTAAAATACCCCAAAGCCCAATTTGCATGTTTGGCCAGCAACAGTTCCTCTTTTGCAATGCAAGACGGCGTGCTTCTGTAACCTCTGTGGACAGGTTGACTTCTGAGAAGGATGCATTAATGAACACACACCACCTGGCTTGAACAGGTGCTGGACCAACACTGCTATGCGAACAAATATGAAATTGATACACAAGTTAAGTAAAGTAAAGCAAGTGCATTGATGTTTGTTCCAGCAGTCATTTTTAGTTTGTCCATCTCCTGTGTGGTTTTCTGTTGAGTTGAGGTGCTCTTCTCTTATTGAGCTGGGCCAGCTCGATGGCACTGGTTAGCAGTCTCTCAGCGTTCTGCCCTACATGACTCCAGCGCTGTCTTCAGCAAACCAAGTGCACTGCAGACTTAGGTTTTCTGTATAATAGGACAAGTGTGAAGATTTCTGCCCACTGTTCCAGCATGGCTTCTCTGTGGAGGATGTGGGTATTGTGTACAGAACAATAAGTCTGATTTTAGTGTGATATAAAAGGCCTACAGCAGAATTTGTGATAAGACAGTTATTTAGAGACACTGAAAAATGTAGCACTAGATATGTCAAATACAGATTTCCTTGATAAGTATGTGATTGGGTGCAGAAGTCACCATGATGCTTGGGTGTTTCGAGTGATGCCGTTGCTATGAAAATTGTAGAATTAAGCCCAACGTATACATCAGTTTTGATGCAAACACTTAGTGCATGTGTACATCAACGTTTTTTTTGTTCATTCTCTTCCTAAATAGTGCATATATATATATATATATATATATCAGATGCATGTGCGAGCTAAGAATAGCGAGTATGCGAATAGTCAGATAAATCTGGTTGTGCATGTACAGTACGAGCATACTATACATTACTATATTTTAGTCGGGCTAAAGATTAGTCGACCAAAGATTTTCCTAGTCGACTTTGTCGTTCATTAAAGCCATTAGTCGATTAGTCGGGGAGGAATACTAAACCATAATAATGAGCATTTAAAATATATATTAAACATTCCAGCACACGCATAATAAGGCTTGCCGTATCAATACCGGCAATGCATATGAAATAAATATGATTTAAATAAGTCTTATCTTAGAAAATGAAATTTATCAAAAATATGTTTTAAATGTAGGACATAAATGTAAATTATAAACAAAACAAAACAAATAAATATATAGCAAACTGTATATATTCACATTTCAAGACATTTAAAATGTCTTGAAATGTGTAAGTTAGCTGGTAACCTGATATAATAACATGGGAAAGAGTACTCTTTTACTCTTTAAAAGAGTAATATCAGTGAAAACATAATCAGATCGACTGACAAGTTGACTTAACATCGAATGACACACAAAATAAATATACATTATATAAAAACGAATAAATATAAAATATAGCTTCAAACTGAAGAATATATACAATTAGACTACACTACTCGCCTTGCTGCTTACAATGAAGCCCTAAAACCGGCCTATGAGAAGATGCGCTCTGATGTCATGGAAGTCAAGTTAAACACTACTACTGATTTAGCTTTCACACTCCACACGAACACTTGGATATACACCTAATGTTAGCGCACATTTATCTACTTTAATGTTAACAATAGAGATAGCGGTCGTATAAAGTGGCTAGTACTTTGTGGTCATTCTTTACCCTCTCGAAATATACCCATACTTTGGATTTTGGGATGTGGTATTATGTGGGGCATAATGTGTTAGTGATCTGTCACTGCGCAACTTCACTGCGATTAGTCGACTAACATTTAGTTGACTGTAAGGGGGCAGCCCTAGTATAAACCATCAAGTATACATTGGGCTTAGATTCATTTATTATTTTTCTTGTTATATTTTTGTGAAGAATATAGCCTTTAAAGCTTAGCCTATATATCAATCAAAAATAAAACAAGTGCTGTTGTTAGGAGGTTGCTAGGCTGTGAATCCCGCTTTCTATGTAAATCTATTGGATTTTTTCCCACCAATTTGTCGTCCACCCAGTGAAAATAGTATTTTTTTTTTCACAGTAGTAGCAAACACTAGTAATAAAAGTGTTCAGCTACTGAAGCATGACCAATCAGTTTGCAGAATAGATAGTGACCTGGGTTGTTTTTCATACTTGACCACTTTGGCCGATGTGGTTTTTAGATCATTTCCTCAGTGCCAGACATCTGTGAGAACATTCAGAATTCTCAGATAAAAGTTGTAAAATACGTTAGAACCAGACTGAGGTTATGTGTGTCAGCTTTTCTAATCTAGCTGTTTGTCCCGTGGCCTTCATAGGTGTGGCTTGCTTCTCTCCGATGAGTCAGTGAGTCTGGATAAGGGCGGTGCCATCCGGGGCGGATGGTCATATCATGGGCTCTGTCTCTTTTGCAGGGCTTAGATGCCAATTTTATTGCAGCTTTGATACCTTGCTCATCATCCTATTCTTAATTGACTAGCCAGACCACCGCTAACTTTGACTGTTTTTGACTTTTTAACATTGCACCAACATTAATTACAGTAAACTTGCTTCCTTTCGAGGCTGACTGAAAGGAATGACTTGCCGTTCATTGAGTGAGTCAGATGTTGAGTCAGTAACCCCTCGGATGGCTTTAGTGAGTTCATTCAGTGAAGGATTTCTCCGAATTATTTGAATTGGGTGCTCTTGAGTTTGATCATTAAAACAACTTGTTTTTCAGGGCCACTTGATTGACAAATTTGTTTTGTAAAGATATTCAGGCATTTAAATGTGTTTTAAGCATCCAACTACTTTTTGGGGCCACTGTATGTTTAGATTGTGCCTGGGTGTCATTGAGGTTCGCCATGGAAATGGACACAATAACCCCCCAGATGTCTCTGTTTACGGGATCGAGGTCAGAGGCTAGTGCAGTTATCATGCGAGAGACGAGACTTTACCACCGCTAGCTCAGCTCCACCTAACATATGTCCTGGAAAGTGGCGTTAGCATTGCTCATGCCAGTACCTAGATTACGCCACAAGACCATAATCCTTTTCTCGCTGGCATCCTCTAGCAAAACCACATCAGTAAATCCTACAAATACTCATTATTTTTCCTGGAGGAGATCCTAGGCTGTCCCTTAACCCAGGCAGTTTGCGAACCAGCATGCACTTGGGTGGGAGGCGCTCTAAAATGCCCCTTCCTGTGATCAGACATGGCGATTACAGTGGCCGTAACAGATTAAAGAGGCCTGTAATTACAGCCCTGCTTCTTTGGCCTTGACTTCCATCTGTTCTTTTGCTTGAAGGAATTGACACAAAGGACACACACTTTGAACTCTTTTTTTTTTTCCCTCCTTGAGTATGAGCTACATATTCTCCTCTAGCACGAGCCATAAAAGCCTGATGTATCAAATATGATAGAAAAAAAAAAACACTTTAATTTATATTTATACACACACACACACACACACACACACACACACACACACACACACACACACACACACACACACACACAAAAATGGGCCAAGCCAAAGAAGGCAAAATATTTAGTGGACTTATAATGGTCTTAACCATTTTAATCACAAATCATTGGTCAGGAAATTAACAAGATTTACACACATACTGTAGATAAAGTAACTTAGCGCAGGAGCATCTTGTTGAAAAAAAAATCTGATAATTCGACTTTAGATAACTTTTCAATTGCGAGAAGCAAGCCATTCTACAATATTCTCCTGTACTCCAAAGCATTAAATGATGTTTCACAGTAAAGTTGCTCGCCAGTACCAGCAGCTAAAAGGCTCTCCACACAATAGCCGTGTTTCCACTGTCGGGACAAAAGCGAGTGTGCTAGTAGTGCGTGCCAGGGACAGTCGAGTTTCCTCTAGCCCTTTCGGGGCTTGATCGGGGCCAACGGCCAGGGGATTTGGGCCTGCCGAATACCTTGGTCCAAAGCGGGCCAATGGGCTTGAGGAGTGGTCATGAGCGGAGTCAGGAGACGGTCAACACCGCTGCTCATTTCCCATGTTATTATATCAGGCTACCAGCTAACTTACACATTTAAGACATTTTAAATCATTTTAAACGCACTTTCAGACATCAGCGAGTGTTTGAAATAACTTCCTTACGATCTGATGGGGATTCTGATCGCCGTATGAGGCAGAAATGTATTTATATGCATTTCTAAAGGCTACTTGCTAACCATTGCGATAATAAATACACTTTTTTCATTGTGATTCATCACTCCCACAACTTCCCATATTCTGCCAAAAACTTAATTCTGTCGTTGATGTTTTTCTGAGAGAGCAGTGGCTTTTTAAGTAGTGCATTTGCTTAAATTTAGCTAATTTCCAGACCAATAATGTGTGGTTGAGTCAATTAAAAGCTTAATGTTTAGCCATTTTGGGCCCATTTTTTTGCCCTATTGTATGTGTGTGTGTGTAAAGGTTTCATTTTGAAAGATTACATTTTTATGACATTTGTATCATGTGTTGTCAGACTTAAGAAGATTTTCTTGAATCCAGCAACTGTTTTCATTTACTTTCGTTGTGCAAAGGAGCAGCGTGGACATTCGACTCGAAGCGTGCTCGGTCATGCGGAGGAATAGGGTTGCCATTTTACATCAAACCTGACGGGCAGCTTTTACATTAAATGTGTTTCCACATGTTTATGGAAAATACCAAAGAATACTTGAAGAACGTAGACAAATCATATCTGATTAAAATCGTGTATTTAATTGTTTTCCGGTTCCATCTGTTTCTTCCCTGTGCCTTTTTTAATTCCGGACTAATGTGTCCGCATGTACAGTTTGTCATAAAAAACATGCACTCCGGTTAACTCGTATAACTCATAACTCCTGTTTTCTGTTCGTGAGCGCCCTCTGTTGCTCTGGCTGAAAGGATAACAGTATAGTGAGACGGGACCTCGCTCAAACCTCCTCAGATCGCATCATTTCCATAATTGGACAGTTAATAGAAATGCTCACTGTTTCTAAACAAATGTGATGTAAACATGATATTTGATCAGTATTTTTCTAAATGTGTAAGTCTTTGGACTTAAAAGCCTTAATGGAGTTGTTTTGTGCATCCTTGCAAATAAATGAAAGGTGCATGTGTTTGCTTTTTATGTGAAATGGTAAATACCAATTAGATTCAGCGTGATTGCTGTACACTTCCTAGACACATTAATAAATTACTGTCTCACTAACTGTGTACATTTTTGTTGGAAAATATTGGTCAAATATTGATGCTACAGTCTTAAGTCTTTAATTAACCTAAAGACTAAACGTTTATGCAACTTGTTTCATTGTGATTCATCACTCCCACAACTTCCCATATTCTGCCAAAAACTTGATTCTGTCGTTGATGTTTCTCTGAGAGAGCAGTGGCTTTTTAAGTAGTGCATTTGCTTAAATGTAGCTAATTTCCAGACCAATAATGTGTGGTTGAGTCAATTAAAAGCTTAATGTTTAGCCATTTTGGGCCCATTTTTTGCCCGTGTGTGTGTGTGTGTGTGTGTGTGTGTGTGTGTGTGTGTGTGTGTGTGTGTGTGTGTGTCATTGTGCAAAGGAGCAGCGTGGACATACATCATAACTTTTCCTTTCTTACTTCATGGCGAAAAAAAGTAATACAGGCTTGAGTAAATGATGATGCAATATTCATTTTTGGGTGAACTTAGCCTGTGACAAGTCTAGTTCACACTGCCTTAATGAATACCAAATTGGTTGAGTCAGTGTGGTTGAACCCTGTTGGTGTTTGTTGGGTTGGTGTGAAAATGACAATATGTTTCCTGACATTCTAAATCAAACAACCAGCAGAATGTTTGCAGGGAGTTCGTTGGGACAGTGTGAACTGGCCTTAAGCAGAATGCTAAATGCATATTTTTAAAAATGATTATTGGTAGGTTGCCTGAATGACTAATTTAATAATTTGTCATAAAAAACATGTGCTCAATTGAGTTGGATAATTTTTTTAATCTGATATGAAAACATGTGCATAAACTACGATGGAAGCACATCGATGCGCATCAGAAAAGACGTGACTTTGCGATGGGACGGCATAACTGGACTATCCAGCGGTCCGATCTCACAGCGTCTGAAATGCCTA
This sequence comes from Leuciscus leuciscus, assembly GCF_965113295.1. Lineage (NCBI taxonomy): Eukaryota > Metazoa > Chordata > Actinopteri > Cypriniformes > Leuciscidae > Leuciscus > Leuciscus leuciscus. Next base: position 5,720,885 of record NC_138735.1, on the reverse strand, counting down.
AGCAAAGTCTGTCGTCAAAGTAGTTTGTTATTATAACCTCCCAGAACTGACTTACACGATTGCGTTCACAAACAGGAGAGCAAAGCAGAGGAGGAGTCTTCGTAAGAGTTACACTGTGTTAATAAAGGACATTCCTAACATTTTTTTCACCTGATCTTCCGAGTACATTTCCCTCTGGATCTGTATTAGAGCAGCGTGAGCTGGGCTGTCAGCTCTACAGGAAGTCCAAACAAAGCTCTACATTCTGCTCTGGAAGAGGAGAGAGTGTTTTGACTTGTTCTTCAGCATGAAGATGAACTCATTGCATGCTAAACCTTGAGTGTTTTACCGAGTGCCCATCACAGACTGTTCTTCTAGGGCAGAAAGGAATTAATTGTAGTTTCTTGCTAGCGTGCCAAGATACTTGGCTCCACCGTCCGAGACAGTACTGTGCCTCAGAGCTGATTATGTCCAACAAAACTGTCCAAAAGAGTTACTGTTTCTTCCTGTGGTCTCCACCAGTGTGTTGGGTGGAGCGTCTCTCCTGATACTCCGACTCTAGGGAGGAAACGTAGGCTTTTCCTTCCTGTGCACTCAGAACCAGGAACAGCCGACCTACCCTGTGATTCCTTTCATGGAAGTCGTGGAGATGAAGGTTGAAGAATGTTTTAGGTTCAGCTTAAACTTAAGATAAAGGACTGCAGTGTTTACTTGTAATGGTATGTTCGTCTGGCCTTGTGATTGGTCAAATAAATGCTTTATGTTTGCTCTTATCTTGTCAATAGACGTCACACTGACTTACAGGATATTGTCTCAGGAATTTCAACAATTAGTTGGTGGGATGTTTCCATTTTAATGTGAACTTTCTAAAAGGTCATTTTTAAAGTGTTAATTGTGTAGTTACAGTGCTTGACACTTTTTTTTTAAATTTAAGAGTACAAAAATTACTTATGGGCGCAATGAAAATGTAGCCTATTAAATAATATTTTTTTCCTTATGTACAAGCAAAACACTTCAATTCATCTGTAGTCTTTAATACTTCTAGCTGCACATTCAAACATGAGAAAATATGCTTTCTTACAACCAACTAAAACATATTACAGTACAAATACCATAAGGTAAACATTGTCATCATGATTCATCATCAACAGTAGACCAATAGCATTAGCGTGGCAGAAATGTGCAGTATTCACTGATGGTGAACGGCTCTGAAACTGCACGCCTAGAACGTGCAACAGCGCCACATTTTCACTTTGAACATGCAGCATTCATATTTATTTCATTAAGTTATTTAATTATTTTGAAGTTTTCAAGTAATTGAAGTTTAATAATCCCATTAAACCGTATCACGATTTAAGACCAAATTTAAGACCTCTTAAAAAATGTATTAAAACTTTAGTTCCACAATTAAAGATATTTAAGACTTTTATGACCATACGATTTTTTTATCGCTCATTGTTCAACAAGGAAGAGTTGGCTTTCTCCTCTGCACCTTCTGCCTTTCCTTATCTCGGGGTGTTTGTGCCTGTGACCGTGGAAGTGATGAAAAGAGATTGTTGCCTTTGTCTTCTGGGAATGGGAGTTTGCCTTTCTTGCTTCGTGGGAAGTTTTTGGAGCTTTTCTGAAGATGCCAATCAAACATTGTATCTGTGTGAAATGTCCTTCAGATAAAGCTGTTTTTCCCAAAAAACTGCCTGTTTAGCCTTGATGGGCTAATGTGAGATTGGTGCATTGTGGGTCCCACAACAAGTCTAGAAGGTTATTGATGTTTTTGTAAGAGCAAATATGGAAAAAAATGTAACAGCTGGACCAGAACAAATGACTCCTGTTACTGACAAGGCCATTTCTGTTACGCCAACACACATTTGCCTTATCAGCTCGCACAGTCTGGTGTCTTGAAGAATCAGATCCACTGGCCAATGATAAGTATGATCGTTCGTGATAAAGAATTATTTTAAAAATCTACTTTAAAGTTCTTAGAAACTGACTCGTACACTACCGTCAGTAAGTTCTAGTCTAAATAAATGCTGTTCTTTTGAACTTTCTGTTCATCAAAGAATCCTGAAAAAAATGTGTAATGGTTTTCACAAAAATATTAAGGATTTATACTAAGGAAAATAATAAGGATTTTTTTTTTCTACTGGCCCGACTGGGACAGTGGTTCAAATTTGTAAGTTTGCCCTGCCACAAAGTAATAAATAAATAAAATAGGCCTAGTTATTGTTTTTTACCCATATCCTTAATAAAGGTTGTCACACTAAAAACTACTAGCCTAACTCATATAAATTTCAAGTAAACTGTAAGTAATAAAATAAGAACATACAATCAAATTACGTGCAATAGCACAAATACAAAAGAACAAATATACATATAACATAAACACTGCTTTTCATGTTTTTCAGGTAAGTCTAACAGTATATTCAGGTTGAGAAAATTAATAATGAAATGTAAAATAGCACTGCAGCAGCAAGTTTATTAGGCTGCTGTCACTTTAAGAGCTGCACGGATCTAATATAATGTTCCACATGCGTTTTATGTCTTAACTGTGTATGTTCACTTAAGATATTACAGACTATGTTTACTAGGATACTCACCGATACTCATTGTTTGACGTCATTTTGTGTGAATATGTCCATTCAAGCGCAAGAAGACGTGAAAGAGCTCAGTTCAGCATTCCACACAATGTTCGAGAAGCAGCTTTCTGGGCAAGCACTTCGGATGTGTGCGCAAACAGAACTTCTCACAATATTAAATTGAGTTCTCTTTTGCATCTTCTTGATATAAATTGGCAAGGATTAAAAACGTGCAAATGATTAAGTTTCATGATGCAGCTCTGGCCTGATCAGGAAGGTGACAGTTGCGTCAACAGATAAGTAAGGGATGATGTACATCCAGCCGGTTGTTATCTCAGAATAAACACTGTCAGGGTGATCAGGACCCGACACGAAGCTGAGGACTTTCACTCAAAATAAATAAAGATTTGACATTTATTGTGATAATTATTGATATCAACAAATTATTATTTTTTTTGCCTAAATCTCCTATGTGCATCACAGGAATAAATAACGTTTTGAAATATATTCAAATTGAAAAAAAACATATTTTGTAAGGTATGGGGGGTGTCACACCACGTTTTGCAACCTGAGTTAAAACCGGTTACAAGATAATTTTAAGAAGCTTATTTATGATATAACGACAGTTTTATAGTCTTGACTTCAGGCCTTCAAAAATATCAAAATTAATTTTAATTTAGACATTTGTATGTTTAATGTATTTTTGAATTCATTAATGTGGCTTTTGCATGGGCAAGCACCACTGACATTTTCTTCAAACCGTAGAAATTCCCTAGTCCTCTAGTATCTGCCCTACTTATGTACATTTCTGTTAGCCGGATATGAGCTATGAGATTTACAGACGCAACAAAGGTAAAATTCAATCAACAGAACAGCCATAAAGCAGAATAACAACAGATTCTGATTACAGTACCGTACATCCAGACTGGAAATGGGCCAAATGTTCTGTTTAAGAGATATGAGATTACAACCTGCCTTTATGGCACTTTCAATCCTTTTTAAGTTGTCTGTGGAGAATGTTGGATCCTATTTGCACATCTTGTTCAGCACCATTAAAATGAAGTCTGAATCTTATGACATGTGGACAGGGTTTAAAATGTTAAGCTTTGAGTTGGTTTTCAGTGAGCACCCTGAACTACTGTGTAGGCTAGATGGAGACACATTTATTTTCAACCCTTCCAGTATGTGTGAATTCTATGGTTCTTAAAGCAAGACTCTGGGAAGTGCATCTCTAGTGTAACAATGTCCATTGCTCTTGCCAAACCCTTGCTAAAAATAGCATAACTTTTGACTTAAGAACAGCTCTGTTCCATTTTTCAGTGGAACATCTGTAAAACAATATTATTGCATACCTTCACATCACATAATTTACAATGGAGAATGCAGAGCTATAGTCCCCAAGTGTAAATGTCTTTTAGTGTATGTTCATGTATGTAATACAGACAGAGGGTGCGTCTCAATCAGCTCCTAGGTCGTGAATAGTATATCGTGTACACAAATTCGGGCACTGGTAAGGACAGTAACTTTTTAAAAGTACAAACAAAGTTTCATGATTGAAATCCCTCCTCACTGCAGGTGTTTGGTAATGTTTTATCTGCATGTGTGTCAGGTTTTGAAGTCCTTTCACAGAAGGCCTTGAGTGATAGTTTACCTCAGTGAGATCATGGTTTACCACAGAGGTAGGCCAATTCGAGAACTGAGGAAATACCACATTTAAAAACTGAGTTTCGGTTCTGTGCGGTTGCGTTTGAGGCAGATTCTGTTATTCTATTCTTAGTTTCACAACAGTTTTCGAGTCGTTTAAATTTAAAATCTTTTTAGGCTAGCATACGTGATATAGGTGAAAGTTAAGACAAGTGTATATATATATATTTCCAATACTATTTATTTGTATGTTGAATTGTCTGATATAAAGAGAGATCCCATATAAAGAACAAAAATACGAGAAAATGTGTTGTTTACAGCTTTGGACAGAATACTAAATGCATTTTAATTATAATATATACAAACATATATTATCATTATTTTATTATATTAATGTTATAACAATATTGAAAATAAATGGTTACAAAATTGTAACCATTTATTTTCATTTGTTTAACTTCATTTATTAACTTTGTTTAGAAATATGTGATGTTATGCTATTTGTTTTTAAGATTAAATTTTAAGATTTAGTGATTCTCATCCTTTTTGACTAAAATATGACTACACTGTCCACAATATAATCGAAGACCCCTATTGGGCCCCAACCTCCTAGTTGAGAACCACTGGATTGTTGAAAATTGTGAATCTGTAAAAATTCCACATTACAATATCCAAGAACCACCTGGAAATGAAAGATACCACCGCAACAGACCACTTTACAAAGCAGTAGCTAATCTAGACAATACTGTAGCATTGGATACACTCACATTGGGTTTGCTCACTAACTACCTCAGCAAACTCAAATGAAGCTTTGATACATTGCAAACTTTATGAAATCCAGTGATTTACTTTGCCTACTAAAGCATCCCGGTACCTTGTAAATGTGACTTTGTTTTCCTCAAAATGATTTAAAACGTGTGCAATCTTCCAGAACATAGCAACCTGGCAGTCAGATTGGAATGGATGCTTTTAGCCAGTTATTTTTTTGTTTGCAGCATGCTGTATATCAGACGGTCCGTGGGTGTGCTCTCTGAGGCTGAGACTGTGTATAGGTTGAAGCGATTGCTGTTTTTTGTGAAAATGTGAAGTAAAATGTTTTTCTGACCTTGACCTGCAGGCACAGGATAAGAGGAAAGCCTTGGAGGAGACCAAAGCCTACACCACCCAGTCCCTGGCGAGCGTGGCCTATCAAATCAATGCCTTAGCCAACAATGTCCTGCAGTTGTTGGATATCCAGGCCTCACAGCTGCGCAGGATGGAGTCCTCCATTAACCACATATCTCAGGTCAGAAATGTTCATTTTGAATATATCTTTCTCTCAATCTCATTTCCCTTGCTTTGTCCTTGTCTGTCTAGAGTTTTCATTTAGCATTTGTCTGTCTCTCACAGTGACTGACTAGTTAATATCTGTTTTCTGTTCACCTCTTCTGCCCCCTGTTTCTCTTTCTTCTTCTTGAATGCGTCTCTATGCAGTCATCATGGAGATGTAAAACTCTCCCACGGAGTCCTTGTGTAAATCTCATCCCACTTCCATATGGTGCTGTTATTTGCTGAAGTCATGACTGGCTTCAGTCAAACCCACTAGTTTCTGCTGCCAAAAAAAAAATAAAAACTCTGCAACCTATGGCCATGAGACAGCCATGTTGATATTTAGAACAAAGTAGTCTTCCTTTATATGATATTGTTATACCATCATATAAGATTTTCAACATACAGCCAATCCCTACTTAGGAATGTGAATATCATTTTTCTTTAGGAGAAGTGTGTTTATTCAGATCACTGCATTTTATATATTATTTTGAATGGTTTGAATGATCAGTTACATTCATCAGGACTAGAGAATCACACTGATTCATCATTAACTTCAGCTTAGGACTTTATCTCTGTTCCAAAACATAGTGAACTGTGTTATGATCTTGTATGGTCCTAACCGTTATATGGTCCTATATAACCATATAGTGTCACTTATGTTATATACATATATATATGTATATAACCATAAGTGACTTATTTTGAATGCTCTTCATAGATAGCAACTTGACTTGCTATTAATTTCAATAGTCTGAAATTAGCATGTTGCTAAGCTAACGGCTCGCTGCTGTAATAAATATTAAAGTACATAAAACACAAAAAAATCGGGTAAATAGTCCATGTTTAAATTTATTTATTTTTTTGCTGAATGACTAAATGTTTAGTCTTTTCACTGAGCTCATTACAATGCTTTCTGGTATTGAATTGAAGACATATTCTGCTGACTGTTTGCAGCAGCTTTGGTGCTGTTTAAGAAGGCAGCTCACTAGGCTTTTGAAAAGAGCTTATCGAAGTTTTTAATACATTTTCCTCATCACTCAGAACTGTGGGGAGGTTCAGCTTCCTATGACAGTGTCAACAAGTACTTCAATCATCTGAAGATTCTTAAAATTCGATCTCTTATTTGACAAACACCAATTCTGTTTATCTCACCCTCATAGCACAAACACTGCCCACAGTGAAGTGCTAAAACCAGAATTATTAGACTGATATAATCTGCCAGTCACATTAGAACTTTAATCTGCAGATGTTGTTGGGTTTAATTGGCTTACAGTGGACTATTCTCAGGTCTCGTCTCCATTCACATGCGTGTCTGGGAATCACAGTGGGCTTTATGAATGGCTGTAAGACAGGCTTATTTAGATGGTCAACAGAGGCCTGTTCTCACGTCCAGCTCTTTACACACACCCTCCACTTACAGTGTCAATCATGATTCTCTCCAAAGATGGAGATGAGAATAATAGGACAGTTATGTTGAAAACAGGGTGCTGTCTGTGAGCAAGCTTTGTGTTGTAGCATGTTGTACTAAAGGTGGGGGAAAACGTATTCAGTGATACATCACAATTCTGAATCGCTCACAGATATAATGGTATGCTTTGCTTGCTGTCAATCCCAGACACAAAAAAACTCAAGTATCTAAACTTTCACAAAGCTTGGAAAGAGCATGATGAATTTCTAAGTCAATCAGGGTTTTTGTGACATTGTCCATTACAACTGCACACTACATCAACAGTACATCGCAGCTCAAACCTGTCAACATCATAGTTCAGTAGTGTCAAATCCTGTTCCTGGAGAGCTACCATCAGAGTTTAATTAAACACACCTGAACCCGCTAATCTAGGTCTTCAGGATCACTAGAAACTTCCAGGCAGGTGTGTTGGAGCTAAACGCTGCAGGACAGTGGCCCTCCAGTAGCAGAATTGGACACCCCTGTCATAGAGACCCAATTTCAGTCAGAACTCATTGCAGTCCCTGCATTTTGCATTGGACTGAAAGGAATTTAATTGTATAGTGTTTAAAGATACTCTCTCCTATATTTTAGACAAACTGACATTGGTCATTCAACTCTGGAAACTGTAGTAGTTCCATAAACAAACCGTAACCCTGTAGCCTCAGTGCTGATTGCCACGGATCAGACATGACTGCGCTGTTCTACTGGAAGGTGACTAATGGCTATAAAGTGGCTCTAATCTCTCAGCTGAGGCACACCTAGAGCTTTGCTGACAGAGGATGTTCCCGTCTTTACAGCATTTCTCACTCTTTCCTCTTCCTCTGGCTGCCGATTAGACGGACCGCACTGCCAGCATGTGGCCAAATTAAATTAGAACATCAGTGCACCAGACTAATGGGCCAGCATGCCAGGTCTGGAGTTCATTGTTTTCATCGCAGCTCTACACAGAATGTTCTGAGTTGTGTTATCACGAATCTGTCTTGTTGGAGCCGGCACTGACCCTGAGCGTGGGAGGCTGAAGTGCTGCTACCTAGACCAGTGCATGAAGTGGCTGCTAAGAGACTGTGAACAGTCCGCGCTTTGTCTGGCCGGCTAAAGAGTTGGCAACACACTAGGAGTCTCGTTTTGCTTTTCTCTCTCTTCATAGCTGCAAGTAAATCTGTGTTTGCCTGTTGCATCTGAGGAACTACAGAGATGACTAATTAAAGGCAGCTATGAGTGGAGTTCTTAGAAACGGTTTCATGGTTACCCCATCAGCGACTGATCTCCTATTAACTAATTTCAGAGAGGCTAACAAAGCAAGCTAGCTTTGAAAGCATGAGATTCCACCCTCCCTTCAGAGGTCTCTAAAGCCACGCCTCCTTCAAAACACATGAACACACAGCAGAGTCTGCAAAGCGTCACGAGACAAGTGACTGTGTTAAATGACCCCATGTCTCAAAGCACATAACATTTCAATAATAATGAACGTAAACAAATTACAGAGCTCGGATTTGTACCACCTTACTGCTGCAGATTCATTTTGGCATTGATAGTGTTGACATAGAAACGCATAAATTTGAGTCTGAGGACGTGAACAGCTCCTGGTAGAATGTCACTGGTTCTCATCTCGTAATTACCGTTACGATGGCGTGAACGCAGCATAAGCTCATTGTTTTGGTTCATGGAGCTGTAAAAAAGCGACTGCTGTTTGTTTGCGTCATGCTGTGTTCCTGACCAACTCAGTTGAGTCCAAGGATAAACATCAAGAGTAGGTTGAGTCAAGACTGAGAACAGAAGATGGAGTCCAAGTTAAGACAGAGACCTAAGGAGGGTATTAATGATTCAGACAGAGTAAATATTTTTTTCCTTTGGGGTGAATGAAGCCTGGTTTTGAATTAGTCATGCAAACATCTGCAGGACTTACCATCTCCCGTTTTTCATTAAAGTTGGGTTTGATTGATGCATCCCTTTACAAGACTTGAAAAACATGTCTGTCATTGAGTATTTTCAAGTAAGAATTCAAAGTTCTGAGTTGTCTGCAATGCAGCAAAGTTTGTGCATTCCTCAAACATATTCATAAGCCGCGTTTCCACCGCAGGAACTTTCCCCAGGAACTAGGAACTTTGGGCTGGTACTCGATGTGTTTACACCGCAGGAATCAGGGTCTAAATGAAGTTCCGGGTAAATATTTCCCCCTCCGATAGTCCCTGCTCATGAGGTAGTACTTTTTCAAAGTTCAGGAACTTTCAGGGGTGGGACTTGTGCGCTGCACAAGCTGATTGGTTGTGTTCACGCCGCATTTTGGTTGGATGACTCCACGCAGCATTTATTTATAAACCTCCCTTTTTTAAAAATCTATTGCGGTTCGTGTCGTGGCTTCATGCAGTAAGAGTTGTCTGTCTGCAAATATGGAATTTAATTAAAAAAACTGGTGGACTGGCGACGAGTTTCAGGCTTTATTAAGGGTATTTGTGGAAGAGGAAACTTTCTTCGCGTTCGTCCCAGCCATCTCACGGTCAATGTCCGCAATAGCTGATAACATACAAATATGATATCTAACGTTAGCATTACGAGCTTACTGAACACGCTTCATCAGTGCTCGTCTCTTTTCTGCCACAGCTTTTATTATTAAGTCATTATGTTTACACATTGTCATCTATTGCAAGGCACTCCAAACCATGTTACAAAGTTACTATAACAGGATTGAAATAGCGCTTTGAGGTTAGTAACAAACAACTATTTACAAGACTGTCACTATTTATGATTGATAGACGGGGTTCAGGCTTTTTTTAAGCGTATTTGCGAAAGAGGAAATTTTTGCACGTTCGTCCCAGGCATCTCACAATAACTGATAACATATGTTGTCTAATTTTATACGCATACGAGCTTTCTGAACACGCTTTAGTATCAGTGCTCGTCTATTTTGTTTTGTTAATTACCTCGTTAGTAAACCAATACATAACTGCAGCACAGTTTGAATCTCCTCCATACTTATTATAAATGTGGCGCTCAAAACTGATTACTGTCCGTCGCAGACTGGGAGGAGCAGTTGCGCGCAGTTTACCTTCCCGGTACTTTGGGTACTTTAGACCGCGGTGTAAACGCAGAAAGCAACCGGTCTGGGGCAAAAAAAGTTCCTGGGAAAAATGTTCCTGGGACAAATTGTTCCGGGTAATTTCGGTGGAAACGCGGCTATAGCCTCTAATAAGCTAAAAGCTCTGTTTTGTGATGCATCTCTAATCATTATCACCAAAGTGCAAGTTTATAGTGTATGGCACTTGGCTGCAGAATGCCCCCGCTGGGAAGTTCTGCATACTTGGTTGTTACAAGTGTAAATACTTAGCCCCCCACTTTGAGTTAGCAAGATTAACTACAAATTCTTTTGGGATCTCTCTGTCTTCATCTCTCCTGACTGTCTGGCTGAGTGTGCTCTTGGCAGATGAGCTTCATCCAAACAGGAAATGGAGTTCCAGAGATGAGATTGTAGGGAAGACCTGCTCTCCCTCTGTTTCCTGACAATAAAGTTTGGCCAAAATGTTTCACTTGGGAATGAGATTATGAGTGAATTGTGACCATTAAGTAGGTTACATAAGGGGGCAGGGGTTTCTTCAACCGTATAACCTTTCCCAACTCCATGCTTCCCACACAACCTGCAAGTCTCTGAAACGTCTTATTCCTCTTCAGAATCGCTAGAGACACAGAGAGCAGCTCAACAACTCTCCAATGCGTTTCCCAGTGTGAAGACTTCAATCTATTTGGCAAAGAAGAAGCACAAATAAGTTCCTTGCATTAGGGTGCAGTTTAGACTATCCTCGTAACCTGATGTTGACCTACAGTGTTTTGATTCTGGAGTGGAAGCCTCCAACGCAATTTGAAGAAGAGTAGAAGTAGTAGACATGTAGAAGAAGAGAGAGTCATTGAGGGCACAGTATAATTTTAGTGCTCAGTTTAAGGGATGTAAACTACCCTCTGTCGATTCCTCAACTTCACTTATGTTATTCACTTTGTTTCTAACCTGGGTATATAAACCTTATGCTTCACACAGGAGTGAAAAGAGATGTTGTTTGTTTCAGTAGATTATGCTTATTTTCACTGTTCACTGTTTGGAAAGCTTAAATCCTTGTTCTCTGAGTATTTTCTCGTATAGTACTGTGAGAATTTAGAGTCAGATAGTCCACATATAGAGTCCATTTTCAATTGACCCGGTCTATTAAGCTGTCCACTGAGTTGTCGTGTATTTTGCACCCATTGTACATTGCACAGTGTGTAGATGTGTCTTTAACTTTGTCATTCATGAGGTTAATTGCAGTCTTTTGTGTAATATACAACCAAATACATTTATATACTTTTGCAAACATTTGCAAAGTAAAGACTCACTCTTGAAGAGGTTGCTCATTTATATTGCTCACAGCAGACGTTCATCTGGCTCGCTGCAGAGATAGCTGCTCTCAGATGCTCGTGGTCACCCTGTCGGAGAGAAGCCAAAGCCAGATGGAGCATAACACATCCGTAAATCTGTGGAGGGAGCGCCTGTCCTTACCCTTCAGCTGTGCTCGTAATGTTGTTAGTGAGCTGCAGTCCAAACTAACAGAGCTGCGTCCTTGCTTTTAGTCCCCAAGCGTTACCGTTTAGCGCTGGATTTGCGGCAAAGAGCTGTTCCACATGTTCTGTTGCATGAGTGGTTAGTTTTTTTTCCTGAATTGTATTGGTTATGTGCTAAGAATGCTGGTTCACAAGCTATTTAGCCTGCTGTGGGACTTTAATTCTTACAATGAATAAAAAATAAAAAAGGTTTGGCTAGTAACACGAACATCAGGGTGTGGTCCGTTTCTCATTTCAGAAATAATCATGCGGTTTTGCGCTATTATTAAATGCTGGCATGGCAATCCTATTGACATAACCACATAAAGTGGAAGTGTGTGTGTGTTGTTTTGGGTGTGTGCTACAGGCCACTGTTGCTACAGATATGCACGACACGTCTGTCTGTTTGTGCATAGCTGGCTTTTCCGGAAGCCATGCCACCCCGGGGTCGCATCGTTAAACTGCTGAAATGACTTTTTTCTTTTTCCTGTCAGTTGCTGAAGTGAAACTGTCTGACCCGTTTCAAAGCCTCTCTTTTTGTCTGCTGCTTCTCCACAAAATTCACAAAATTTTGTTCGTAAGTGAAATACATTTCACATTGAAGAATGTTAAATATATGGTTGCACTTTATTTTACAGTCCTGTTGTACACGTGCTGTTTACTAACTACAATAACCAGTAGCACATGTTAAGTCCATGTATTGTAAAATAAAATGTTTTCAATTATTTGGTTTCAAATTACCTAGATGTTTCTTTTTTTTTTTTTGAGAATAAAGATGTGTACATATATACATATATTATATTCAAGGGTTAACAAAAATGTCTCATTACTTTTGACTTGATTGTTATACCACATGACATTTTTAGTCATTTAAATTAAAGCTTTGCTCGAACATAGTAAAAAAAGTTTTCAAAACCAACATGAATACAAATAGTACATTTCATAGAAATTGGTATATATTGGTAGATTAAAGAAAAGAAAAGTTGTTTCTCTCAAACTAAACGAAAATATGTCATTGACCCCTCTGTAAAATCAAGTTCCGAAACAATCCGGTACGCAAGGGCTGTCTGTGCATAAATGTGTGTGTGTGTGTCCTCCTGTGAATAGTACATGCAATAATATCATGTCTACGTGCATGTCAGGTCATATGTGCCTCTTGGTCTGAATGCTCCTTTTAGCGAGTTATTAATGTCAACAGACTCAAATTATTCAGAGGTGCTTTAACCAAAAATATTCTGTCATTTACAGGCAACTATTTAAACCTAGCGCATCACTTTCCATTTTAACCATCTTTGCATGTATGCAGCCTCTCTCTCTCTCTCTCTCTCTCTCTCTCTCTCTCTCTCTCTCTCTCTCTCTCTCTCTCTCTCTGAACATGCTTGTCTACGAGAGCCAATGCTCTCCCTCAAATGCTGATGAGAAGACAACACTTTTTAATGCAAAGTAACTCAACTAACACACTACTTTCCATACAAAGAAATCGTTTTAAATGATTATTTGAACAGAAGCCGCTTATTATAATTGCACTTTATTATCACATTATGATAGGATTAAAGTACTAATGTGCAATATCTAAACCTAAACTTATCTAAAACTATATATAAAAAGGGAAAGTGCAGTGCACTGTTAAGTAGTTTTGTTTTACATTTGATTTACTAAATTAATATCTTTATTCTGTTGTTTGTAACTGTCTGTTCATTTTACAAATGATTCTAATGAAAACGTTTAACAGTAGTTACTTATTTAATGTACTATTTATTTGAAAAATACTTGGACTATATTTCATTATTTTAATATTTATATATTTAAAGTTTAAATGCAAACTAGTTTTTGCTTTGATTTAGAATAAAAGGTATCAAGAATCATAGAATTTTACTAGATATTGGTATTGACTGCTAAAACTTTGTTATAGGGACAACCCTACTGGGGATCATTTAGGTCACACAGATCACACCTCTTTGACCTCAGACATGCAAGAGAAGCAAGTTTGGCGGGAACCATTATTTTACTGTCGAGCAGTTTTTGAATGTGACCAAAGTAAGCACCCTCTTGTCGTCTTCTGAGGGTGGTGAAAGACCCTTGAGCAAGACACTGCTCCAGGACCGCCCCTGTAGAAATTGTACATTGAGTTTCTTAAAATGGGAAATGATCTACTAAATGACTAATAACACAGTAAAGGCTCTTTCACATGATTCTCCTGTGAACTCGGTGTGAAGTCACTTCATGTTGAGTTGTGATGCATCTTGATACATCCTGTTGTAAGACACAAGATCCGAGGCATACCATTACATTAGATATTCAGAGTTTGAATTAAAAATTATAAGGCTTTACAATTAATTGGTATAAAACAAAATTGCAATATAGTTTGGTACCGTTTGGTGCAATATAGTTTGCTATTCAATTCACTTCATTTCACAGCCACATTATCAAATTAAAAATTTGAGGTAGATTATAAAATAGGCCTATAAAATGGGAAATTAAACTGGAATGCGTATTTAGCGGGTAAATGTACTGATATTAACAACAATAACATCTTTAAAGTAAACATCTCATTTTTATTGGGTTGAATAAATATATATGAGTTGGTAACCACTATACACACACTCAAAGAAACTGTAATAGTTTAAACAAAATTATTTTATACCCTCCCCTAATAAATGAAATACAATATACATGACTATATTAAAGGCAGGGTAGGTGATTTGTTCCAGATTAAAATTGTTTTGTTATGCCGGTTGAAAGTCTCTTCACATTCTGTAAAATGTTCATCCAAACATTGCATTCAGTCCGGATGCAGTGGTGCGATGTCCTACCTGCCTGTCAACATGTATTTTCATACGTCTGCGCACCCTGCTCTTACCAACATCACACGTCATAAGCACGTTTCATGCTACGCAGAGTTAGACAGGCGTCAGTCAGCGAGCGCCACAACCGAAACAGCAGCCGCCTTTACAGTTCCTCTTGAACCAAAACAACCAGCTTATGCTGCGTTCACAACTCCTGTAATTTGGAAGAGATGGAAGCCCGTTACGTTATACTCGGAGAGGATTGTGACTCAAATTTATGCGTTTCAATGGCAACACTATCACCGGCGAAATGAATCTGCAGCAGTCAGTTGGTACAGGTCAGAGCTCTTTAAGTTGTTTGTGTTCATTATTATTGTAATGTTATGTGCTTTGAGACATGAGGCAGTAATGTTGCACGATATACCGGTACTAGAAAGGTATCGCGATACCCTGCTATTAAAAACGATACGATATTAACTTTTATTAGTACCGGTACTTTAACAGTGACAGTGAAATAATAAGAGCAGTATTTCTTAATTTGCGTAGCTGTGTGACAGCAGGAGTCAGGAAGTGTACATTCATTAAACAACGGAAGCAGAACAGTAAAATATATACGCGCAGCACTTGACAAAGAAACTTGCATGCATGAGAAAATAAAGCGCGGGACGTGCTCGCGCTGCTGCCGGGCTCAGACCTGACAGCATACGATCGCGACTTCAGTTCTCTTTCGCGGATTATTAGGTTTGAATAGTCAAAATGATATGTAAAAATGCACGTCCTGTCGAGTATTCACGTAAACACAGTCGGGTATGTCTTTAGTGAACGTAAACCATTTGTAAAAATAAATTGTATATGTTCCAATGTATTGGATACGTGCAGGTCTTAAAGGGCCGGACCGGCAGCGTAATATTCTGTCTGATTAATGTTAATCCAACAACAAAAGAAAATAGACAGTCACCCAATGCTTGACTGAATACATTTAATCTATTTATTAAGAATCAGTCTATAGTTAATTTATAGAGTGAAGACCTTATTTCTTCAGCTACAGAAGGTCTAGCTTTCAAAAAAGAAAATAAGGACCGTTTATTTTATTTGTGTCTTATGGTATTTGTCATATTGTTTGTAATTTGCTTTTTTGCTTATTTTTAATAACAAAGATACAATTAAATTAAATATCTATATTATAATTATAAAATTACATTTAAAAAATATTAAATGACTCGTTTCATGAAATAAGATTTTGGTCATCCCAACCTGTTCAGAGTTGTGAAAGGTTTGTAAATGTTAGCATGATTGATAATAATGTGATTGTTGCAAACATCTCGGTAAGTACGTTCACACTGACATGTAATTATTATTATTATTATTATTATTATTATTATTATTAATAAAGGGTAGGGAATGGTCATAAAGCAGGGCAGGAACATGCTTTTTTTTAATATACTTATTTAGAAAATAATAATAATAACAAAGCTGGAATAGTTTTTTTTAATTGCAATTATAATTTTATCCGAAAAATTGCAATTCGTTGTTTTTTATTTTTTATTTTATTTATTTTATTGTGCAGCCCATTACAGTTTAAAGAGATTCTTGCCACTTGTATTTAAACCTTGACATATATAATTTCTGAAATATTCTGTTAATGAAAAAGGTGAATAATTTCTTCAGAATGAGATTTTTAGAGCAAACTATTGCTGTTCTGGTGTGTGCAAAAATAAGCTCAGCTTCAGACATCGCACCTACAGAGCAGACATATACCGTCTGATTCTTATTGCACAGAAAATATAAAGCACTTTCTCAGAATGCTCCATTCTGATTAACTGGTTATATGCAGTGTGCGGGAGTCAGGTTGCACTGAATTGAACATAAAATTTACATTGATATTGTTTGCATAAACAACAAATTTTTTGCTTGAGTTTGAGGGCCAATGAATGCATCTATGGAGAACGGTTGGATTTGCCAATGTCTGTGTGGTTTTCTTAACCTAAGTAAAAAAATAAACTAATTTTTTTTTTTTTTTTACATATTAGTCAGTAGTTATTGGCGAGAATAAGCTGCAGTGTGGACCAGATTTCATGCCAATTGTCATAAGTCTGGCTTCACAAGACTGTAGAGCAGATACAGTCTTGCCAAACTCAGATGACCTACTGTGATTTGTAATTAGTTAGATCCACATGCTGATTAGCAATGTGTGAAAGCCATTCAGGGCTCAAGGGATGAATGTGAAAGTGATGGAGTGTGCATTTGAACTGTTTTGGCAGCAGGGTTGGCCTTCATCATAGGATGTTGAAATACTCCCAGTTTGAAAGCAAGCGGGCATTTCGATGAACCCTAACTCTTGTCAATCAGGAGAACGCTCTCAATACTTGATTCCAAAACAATGGAACACGTCATTGGGTTTTTTGAGGACCTTTGATAAAGTTGGACCCACACACATTGTGCAATATGCAGCGCACATTTCAGCACATCTATTTTTCAGCTTTCAGGAAGGAGATGAAGTCAGATTGTGCTCCCTTCCCACTTCCCCCAACTCCAGCTGCACAGCTGAATGTGGAGCTCAGTTTACTCCAAAGAAGAGCTGCTGATTTCACTAACAACAGTTCTGTAAAGTCTACATCTATTTTTTATCCATCCACATTTACATCTGAAAAAAACCTTCTGTCTTTTTGTTGCAATGGATTCTAGTGCTGCAGAAAGAAAGTCCTGCAAGCTAACACTGATTTAGTCTTAGCCTAGGGTTCGCCATTAGTGCATTACATATTTAGAGATTGTCAAAATGCGGTAAAATCTGATTTATTTGTTGTTTATTTGCTCCGTTACAGGCCTAACTGGCCTTAAACATAAATATCTGTAGACATTTGAAATTACAGGCAACCACTGCATTTTAATCACGACCCTAACAAAGATGTTACATGTTGCTTGAGCAGTTGTTTTTATTTTAAATTGGATTGTATTAATTTGAAGATTTAAAGCAAAACTGACTTTAGCTTTGTGAAATTATGCTAGATTAAACATATCTACACAAAACAAAAACAGCAGACAGACTGAATGAAAATGCTCTTTGACAGTAGGTGGTGCTTATGGGACAACAGCGATATAGTGTTTCTTTGGGTGCCGCTGTACACAAAGCCAGTTCAGTGCCATTGAAACTTTACTGAAGACAGTCAGTTCTCTTCAAAGATACATTCAAATAAACCACTTCCCTCAATTCAGTATGTATATTTTTCTTCCGATATTCAATGTTTCAACACAATTCTTGAAACATTGTCATTACATTTTTTTAGTTGTTGTTTTAGGCATGTAGACATGGTTAATACGATCTGCTGAAGTTTAAACTGAGCATCAGAATGAGGAAGAGCTGTGATTTAAGTGACTTTGAATGTGGCATGGTTGTTGGTGCCAGACGGGCTGGTCTGAGTATTTCAGAAACTGCTGATCTACTGGGATTTTTGCACTCAACCCTCTCTAGGGTTTACAGAGAATGGGCCGAAAAACAGAAAATATTCAGTGAGTGGCAGTTTTGTGGGTGAAAATGCCTTGTTAGTGCCAGAGGTCAGAGGATAATGGCCAGACTGGTTCAAGCTGATAGAATGATAACAGTAAATTAAATAACAACTCATACAACCAAGGTCTTCAGAAGAGCATCTCTGAGCACTCATCACGTCTAACCTTGAAGCAGACGGGCTACAGCAGCAGAACACACACCAGTGCCACTCCTGTCAGACAAGAACAGGAAACTAAGGCCACAGTACTAATGGTCTCACCAAAACCGGACAATAGAAGATTGGAGAAGCTTTGCCTGGTCTGATGAGTCTCTTTTTCTGCTGTCACATTCAGATGGTAGGATCAGAATTGAACATGAATACATGGATCCATCCTGCCTTGTATCAACGGTTCAATGGTGGTGTAATGGTGTGGAGGATATTTTCCCAGTACACTTTGGACTCCTTAATACCACAGCCTATCTGAGTATTGTTGCAAACCATGTCCATCCCTTTATGACCACAGTGTACACATCTTCTGATGGCTATTTCCAGCAGGATAACGCGCCATGTCACAAAGCTCAAATCATCTCTAACTGGTTTCTTGAACATGACAATGTGTTCACTATAATCAAATGTGCACAGATAATAACCTTACTCTAAACATTAATAAAACAAAAGAACTCATTATTGATTTCAGGAAGAAACAGATCGTTCACACGCCACTGTATATCAACGGGGAGATGGTGGAGAGAGTGTCTAGCTTAAAATGTTTGGGCACACATCTCTGAGGACCTTTCATGGACTACAAACACCACAGCATTAGTCAAGAAGGCACAAAAGTGGCTGTATTTCTTAAAGGTCCCATGACATGCTACTTTTTGTAGGCTTTAATATAGTCCTTAGTGGTCCTTAGTACTGTATCTGAAATCTCTTTCCAAAAATTCAGCCTCGGTGCAGAATTATAGCCACTACAAGCCAGTCCCAGAATGAGCTTCCTTCAGACGGGCAGTTTCGGTGTCTGTAGCTTTAAATGCTGATGAGGAGGAGAAAGGCGGCGCAAGGTGGAGGGTGAGTGTGGCCTTGACCATCTTGCAGCAACGGTACCATGCATGTTTACGTTGGATATATTGCAATGGCACGAAGACACGCAGTCGTTCAAGCATTTCAGTTTGATCCAGAATCTGATCCAGATGGAGAAGCAACGGATGAAGAAGTTGCAACTCAGCGGCTCCAGCAGGACGTTTCCGAATGGTTAGTTTAAAATATTATGTCTGGATACGGTACTTTATTCGGATGGTTTACAGTTATCATCATGTAGCTAACGCTAACCTACTGTTGCCTTTTCATGAGAGATCTGTAACGTCTGTAATTTATCTTATTACAATTACATCAAGCTCTGCGATCTTGAAATGCGGATATCGCGCGTGCCATATAACCAACAGGAAAACGGTTATCCAAATAACAAAGAAGTGTACAACACTCGCGTTACAGTATGTGTATTCACACACATACTTGATGCTGTCTACCTTTACATTAGCGCAAGTAACTGCATAGCTAATGTGACAGCCACATTCTACGTGTAAGAAGCTAGGTTACCATAAACAGTAAAGCAACACACTTATATATAATTTGTTGACTTACTTGTCCGACGTTCAGCAAGCCCAGCTCTGTATTGACCATTCGACTAAAATCGCGCGCGCGTGCGTTCTACTTCCTAGCTCATTTTCTCAGGGGCGAGAAATATTCTCTGGGCGGGCAAAGCAAAGAAAGGGGAGGTAACATTTCTCCTTATGACGTCATAAGGAGGAGATTCAAGATCAGCCCGGTTGAGCTTCCATTTTCTCAAAGGCAGAGAAAAATAGCAAAAGCTCGATTTACACAAACATTTTTAGAAACTTGGGGACCATATACAGGCTAGGGGAACTCATATTAATGTTAAAAAACCTCAGAAAGTGGAAATTTCATGTCATGGGACCTTTAAGAATGCTTAGGAGAATAAACAACGGCTATCACAACAGCTATTGGTGTCATTCTACCGCTGTTCCGTTGAGAGTGTCCTCACACATGGAATGCTGGTGTGGTATGGAGGAAGCTCGGCAGCTGATAAAAAGGCCTTGCAGAGAGTACTAAAGACCGCTACCTGCCCTGGATGACATTTTTACCTCTCGTTGTCTGCAGAAAACACACAACATTCTGAAGGATCCGTATCACCCAGCCCATCACTTATTTGAACTACTGCCATCCGGAAAACGCTACAGGTCTATCAAATCACGCACAACGAGACTCAAGAACAGCTTCTATCCCAAAGCTATCACGATAATGAACCATGAACTGAAAATACATCCCCAAACCATCATCATCACAACAACACATTCTTGACACACAAGATAACTTATGTGAAGCCCTACGAGCACTTTATTTATTTATGAGCAATACGGCCTTGATTGCAATATGTATTTAACTACTCTTACCTGTATACGCTAAAAAATCTAAAACATTTTGTTGTATGTGAATTGTACAATGACAAATAAAGAAATCTAATCTAAAATGGCCTCCACTGTCACCAGATCTCAATCCAATAGAGCAGCTTTGGGATGCTCTTGGTCGAATGCGAGATCATGGATCATGGATGTTCAGCCGACAAATCTGCAGCAACTGCATGATGCTGTCGCCAATATGGACCAAAATATCTGAGGAATGTTTCCAACACATTGTTGAATCTACGCCATGAAGAATTAAGGCAGTTCTAACATATTCATATCGTTAACTGGGTAATTTAGTTTAAAGTGATTTTTTTTTGGACTTCCACAGTTGTGTGTGTAAATCAAGAGCTCTTGTATTACACTAGTGTCTTTTGAGATGACTAAGTAATAAGCGGATGAATTTAAACCTCAGAGGTTTTTAAGGGCTGCAATGCACAAGACTCCTTCTTCCTGATGTTGAATAGGAGCTGGAGCTGCTCTGACTCCTTTGAGAAATGAATGGGATCCTCTGTGTTTCTGCACTGCAGACACTGCTGCCCTTTCATCTCCAACAGGAGGCCTGCTGCATCTGCTCGAGTCTCTCGTGTGCCAGAGAGTGCTGTTCCCTCTCCGAGAGACGGACTAGATCAAGCAGATGGCAATAAACATTTTAATTGGTGCTGTATGGTGTGTTACTGGTAAACTTTGTTGCCCATGAAGCCTAATTGAGGAATCCGTAAAGTCTTTATAGGGAACTGAAACCTCAGCACTAGTGCAAGTGATGCAGAGCCGTTCAGATAAACACCCAGCATTCATTGTGTCAGCTTTTTATGCCACTGATTTCAGCCTTTGGATGAACTGTAGATAGTCAGAATGTGTTTAAAACATGATATGCATGGCCATTCAATTTAAGCCATTCATCAAATATAAAATATAATGACATTCTTTCCATTATGAGGGAATTTTCTCATGTTCTTCTCAGAGCTCTACGTGATCACATTAACCATTTTCCAATGTCTGTGAGTTTTGTATATTATTTAGGACAGCATTTCTCAGAATGAGGTCTGTCAGAAAATAGTCAGTAGGTCCATGGAAAATCCCTGAATTGTGAAAAAAACATAGGGACCTAGGACTTCCACAATGTGGAAAACACAGAATTGCACAATCTAAAAATGGAATTTACTATATAATGTGGAATGTCACTGAAGGTAACATTTTGGATTCATAAATCAAAAGAAGGGCTAAAGTAATTCAAATCACGTTATGTGACTGGTATCTTTGATTAGCGACTAGTCATTTTATGTAATTTAAATCTTCAAACACAGATAGGTCTTTACTACAAATGACCAAAATAAATTGTATAGTAAAATATACTTCTCAAAGTAATCAGAATTTTGATGTAAATTCTAAAGTTTTCTTTTAAAGGAATAAATAAAAAATAAAAAAATCAGTCTTTTTGAAATATTGATTAAATGGTTAAAGTTTCATGAATTAATTTCATTACAACCGGAGTAAAAACTCCATTCGTTCTCTCCATGGGGAAATTGATTTTTAACAATAACTTTTAAACCTTTAAAGACAGACTGTGAGCTACGGGGTTGTTAATCGATGGAATTTGCTTCTGTTGAAACTGTCAGCCTGCATTATTTCAACTAATTCTTAAAATAATCGTGTTTAACAGTGGAATTCATGGTGGAACACTGCATTACCCATGATGCTGTACAGAAAATTCCACCAATCAGAGAGTCGTCACAATCAAAAAGCTCCGCCTACTCTAATGAAACACTGAATCAAGTCGGTCTCCCTACGCTCTCAAAATACTTAAGTATTTGTATTGCAATAAGCTTGAAACATAGTGTGTGTGTATGTATGTATGTATGTATGTATGTGTATATATGTGTATATGTGTATGTATATATGTGTGTATGTGTGTGTGTGTATATGTATATATATGTATATGTATATGTGTATGTGTGTGTATATGTGTATGTATATATGTATATATATGTATATGTATGTATGTGTGTGTGTGTGTGTGTGTGTGTGTGTGTGTGTGTGTGTGTGTGTATATATATATATATTAGCTCGAATTTCGGCGCGGGTATTGCGCATAATTTTAATCATTCCCGCAGGTCTCCCACTTATAATGCGGGAAATTCCCACAAACATTGATTCACTTTAGCATGTAGGTTGTATTGGTAAATGAATCCACACAGATTATAAAATCAGATCAGTCATTTTAAAACTGTCTGCGAGACGCAATTCCACAAACAGCGCGAGTGATTCAGCGGTGCTGTGTCTTCTATCAGCTCGTTAAGCGCCGCGGGCGATAATACACTCTCACGTTTCGGGAGTCGGCATAGACGGAATTCACTTGCATATTCGGGTCAGCATTGCATCATGAGTAACTAAAGTTTAGCATTTGCACGTCTTTTAAAGTTTTACCAGTTTAAACAGTTTTTAAAGTTTTTTTCTCTACACACATACGTAAAGCCGCCTCACAAACAGCTCGCGGGTAACAAAAGTAAATTTTCGTGGATTATATCGCTTTAACAGTCAAAAACATGTGAAAATGTCAATTTCGGTCTTGGTGAGTATCCTCTAAACACAGTCTGTTATGTCTTAAATAAGCATAAATCGCACGTGACCGTATAATGAACACAGGATCCGTGCACTAGCTCTTACAGTGACAGCAGCCGTATGTGTCTGTCATTCATTTGGTTGTCAGAACAACAAAACATATCTTTCATTTTAAGGAATCAGGATTAATAGCCTATGTATTTAATTTAGTCAGGACTAAAATACTACCCAGTGTTATTTTGCATTTGATTACTTTATTCAGTCTCTGTAGTATTTCTGAATACTAGTGTTAGACCGAAGCAAAAACTTTTCTCTTTATTTCTCTTTATTGGTATCTTTATTCTATTGTATTTATTTGTGCTATTTTTTTCAATTTAATTCAAAGATTGAAATCAAGCTTCCTTGTGTTGTGTAAATTCTTAAGAACAAAATTACCCCATTGTAAAAGTGAGCATACATTTAGGCGAGATACATGTAATAAAAAAAAAAGTCTAAACTCCCCCCTCAAATTAAAAATTCCCCCCCATAAGAATCACCTAAGGGGGGATTTCCCCCCCATTTTCCGAAATGAAATTCAGGCCCTGTATATATATATATGTGTGTGTGTGTGTGTGTGTGTGTGTGTGTATATATATATATATATATACACACACACACACAACATTTTCAAATGAGTAATTTTATATTTCTTTTTTTTTAAATTCGATTATGTTCGCAAGTCTTCTTTTTCACTCACTAAAGCTGTTAAAGCCACAATATGTAACTTTTTTGCTTTAAAAATAGCAAAAATCACTATATCTGTTATATATTTTTTTTAGTTGAGTACTTACATTATCCCGACTGTTTCCAACAACTTTCAAACCAGGAGAAATTTGTAATTTAATTCGAGAAACGTCCCGTTTCTTTATTTCCGTTTTGTCGCCGTCAATGGCGTCATATCCGCGTTGTCCCTGGTTTCCGCTCGTACTGCCATGGCAACCAGAGCTATGAACCAGAGAGCCCTCTGATAGTAACCAAAGCGACTGACGGTAGTTCGCAATGTCTATTTGCACGCTGTTGTTGTTTCGTTCAAACATTATGGACCATGGCAAGCAGACTTTGGATACAAAAGGAGAACTAAACTGAGAATCAATATCAGCGCGGTGTTTTCGAGATGCCTAGAGCTCCCATAGACAGTATATAAACGAGAGCTCCACGTCCGAGACTTCGACCGCTTCTACATGTAACTTACTTTATTAAACAGGTGAGCACATTTACATAAAACTAATCAATGTTATATAGCTCAACATGATGAAATGTTAGAATATGATCTGTATGTTATTCTAATGTTGATCTAGCTTACTGCTAGTCTCATACAGACAAACTTAACACATACATTTCAACACATTCAAATGCAGTTTAGTGTGATAGTGTAATGTTAGACCAAGTGAAACAACGCTGCGTTACCTCACAAGTTTAATTTGTCTAATAAACTGACCTGTGACTGTGAGTAGTAATTCTGCACTCGCGTGTAACGTTAGTTCGGTAGAATGAAATGTCCATATTCCTTATGCGGGACTCGCGTCGCTTGTGGAGCTGATAGCTGTCTCTTAGCAATCCCGAACTGCTTCATATCACAGTCATGATAAAAGCATCGATGTATTCAGTCATCCATAAACATTATTAGATCCATAGATTAGATCGGTCGGCTTGACGTTGAGGACAAGATCCATAATTCTTAGCAAATGTTGCGTCATCAAACTACGCCTTTGTTATTATAAATAGGTTAGCGACCCCTAGTGGCGAAAAATTCCATACTGTACGTTTAAGTACACAGTCTTGAACCATTGCATTTTTTTGTCCGATTCTCAAATATGTTTCTGCGTCAAATCAAATTTTGTAATGTTATGATTCACCTTGAGCTGGTTGGCTTGGTCCATGGCTTATAAAGCTTTAACGAAGACTGTTTTAAAATCCCTAAAAAATACTTCCAGAACCAGCGCTGCTGAAAAAGTGGGCAGGAACTGTTGCACACTTTTAGGGTTTTGAAAGGAGTTTAAGTATATCACTTTAGTTTAAGTATTTAAAGTATTCACAGAAATACTCCTAGGATCCCAATTTTCATACTCTCTGTATGCAAAATTAGAATTAGTGCAATAAGTGCACCCTGATTCACATTTGGCGTGTACGTTTGTACACTGAGAATAGTAAGCCTGGATTATGTACTTTTCTGGTGGATTTTCTAATGATGTATTTGTGAGATGATGCATCTCTAAGATGCTTCTGAATGTTGAAAATTGGCAAGAAATGGCTGCAGAGGCTGAAGCTTTCATGCCAATTTTTAAATGTATTACCTAAAGTAATGATTTTATCACACTGTAGTATGTCTGGCATACTTTTAATGTGTAGTACTAGTAGGCAAATTGAGACACAGCATGTGATTTTTGTGCCCTATTAGTTTGAAAAACAGAGGCTGCCTGGTGTTTTATACACCGTTATGGGTACTTTTCTCTTTTATAGTGTCTATTTAAGGTCAAAAGTGTTTCACTTCTTCACAAGCTCCTCTAAAACACCCGGAGGATGTCTCGCACAACAGGGTACAGACACTGCAGTGAATCACACCGCTGAAGAAACCCTTCCGTGTCCGGCACGTAGAGCTGCTCGTGCTCCCAGCATCACCACCACCCTAATTTCACATTCACAGCATGTCACGCTTATGGACTTGTTCCCTGTGTACACGGTCCGACTGGCTGGCATGTCATATCACGTCTCCAAAACCCCTGTGAAGAAGAATAGCATTCATGGTTCTTTCACTTAAAAAAAATAAAAATATATATATTATTATTATATAATGATGTACATCACCATTCAAAAGTTCAATATCTGTAAGAATTTTTTCACTTATGCTGCTCAACAAGGTTGCATTTATTCAAGCAAAAAATACAGTAAAAACCGCAATAATGTGAAATATTAATGCAATTTAAAATTATTTATTTATTTATTTATTATAAAATAAGTTCTATTTGAAAATATTTTTAAATATAATTTATTCCTGTGATGGCAAAGCATCATTACTCCAGTCTTTAGTGTCACATGATCCTACAGAAATCATTCTAATATGCTGATTTGCTGCTCAAGAAACATTTCTGATTATCATCAGTGTTGACAGTTGTGCTGCTTAATCTGTTGAAACGGTGGTACTTTTAGAAAGTATTTATTTGTAACATTTTAAATGTCTTTACTGTCGCTTTTGATCAATTTAATGTGTTCTTGAATAAAAATATTAATTTCTTTAAAAACATTTGAACAGTAGTGTAAATGATTTCCGTAGTGCGTACCAAAGAAGAAAAAGCTGTACAGCTTTATTTTATGACAAGCATGTAATCAAATTATTGGCTAGGTTTCTGGACCTTGTTGTCAATCTTTCATCTTGTTTTTGTCTTGTGTGTTTATCAGACGGTGGATATCCATAAGGAGAAGGTCGCCCGGAGAGAGATTGGCATCCTGACAACAAATAAGAACACATCAAGGACTCATAAGATCATCGCTCCTGCCAACATTGAGCGGCCGGTGAGGTACATCAGGAAGCCCATCGACTTCACAGTACTGGATGATGTGGGCCATGGGGTGAAGGTAAATACATTGCCATCTATTTAATCTATATCCTCTGCTTCCAACTCACATGATTCTTATTTTTATTTTATTTATTTTTTACAATTTCTTTTTTGTGAAAAATACAAAAATCTGTTTATTTTAAAGATGCATTTATCAAGTTGTATTCCCATATACATTTTCAGTACCTTTTATTTCAGCAATTGTTACACGTGGTTTTGTTATGTTAAAAATTTGTACGGTGATATCTAGGGTTGTCATTAACGATTGTTTAATCGAGTAATCGGGCGAGTATTTTGATGATTAATCGAGTAATCAGTGTTTTTTTGGGGGGGGGGGATAAAAATAGACCCAATTGAAAAGCCTTTAAAATGATTAAAATACATGTATAAAAACAGTGAGCCAAGCACAAGATGCAGGTCAGTGGAACGAATAAAAGCACAAGGTCTTAAGTTTAACTTTTTTTTTTTAACTTGAGTGACACATTTTTAGAGTGCTGTGCCACGCACTAGGCGCTGCGAAAGACGTTCGTCTAGCATGTGTTTACATTGATAAACAATGGAAAAATGAAATGGAAAAACAATAGGCTATACTATTGAATTTGTGAATTAGGTCTAAAGTGACAGCAGCCTAATATTCTCGCTGCTTTCTGTGTTTTTAATATTAATCAAACAACAAGGCAAAACTGCTCACAGCTCTTTACTGAATAGTTTTTGTAACTTTAATGAGGATTAATCTTTATTCAGTAAAGACTATGCAGTGTTATTTTACATGTAGTTGCTTTAATTTCTGTACCTGAAAACTACTGTTAGACCAACGTGAAAAGCACAGTTTAATTCATTTAAATAATTCTGTTGTATTTATTTGTGCTATTCCTCGTAATTTGATTAATTGTTCTTTTATTACTGACTTGTCTTTACCAATATTTGAAGTTTATATGAGTTAGGCTAGTAACCTTACATGGGTCAAAAACACTGAAAACAATAACTAGGCCTATTTTATTTTATTTTATTTATTTATTTTTTGTGGGTGGGGCCAGTGAAAATTTTTGCTGGGCAAGTACAAATTTTCATCACTGGGCCAATATGAAAAATCCTTCACGTTGAGCCCTGCATACAAAATTATGTCAAAATATCCGTCTCTTCAAGTGTCCTCATAAAGACTATGGTTATGAAGTACTTAAAAGTGTTCTTTGAATAATAAATGAAAATGATATGATCCACAATATGATCCGATCCGTGAGTTCTGTGATCCGTTGCACCCTAATCGGCTTTATATTGGCCATCGGCCACCCGGCCCATCTAAGATATCTGCCATCAAAATCCATATTGGTCCACCACTAGTTAATAGCTTTAAGCATTGTTTTTGTGACTCGCCAGCTGAGACTGCGCTTGGGGTTAGGGTTTCTAAAGTACGGTTTCTGAGACCTTATGTCTATTAAAATTGAGTATGAAAGTTATCAGCAAAATAAGATGAATGGCACAAGATTAAATCTGCCTCTGTTCTAGTTTATAGAGGAAGGCATTGCAAAGCAAGGGCTGGAGTTTTAAATAACCTGACATTAATTTTTATTTATTTTTTAAATCCAGCAATGTAGTGCACATTCCAGCCCTTGTGTTGACAGCATGCGTCGGTGTTATCTGATGTGCTGAAATGTAAAAACATTTGACCTAGTGACAGCATGACCCTCCATCTGTGGTTCTTCACAAGGGATTAGGGCTTAGATGACGCCTGCGACCCAACAGCCAATCAATTACGAGCATTTATAGGATGAGCCTCACATATAATCAATATTGATGTATGTGTTGTTTACATTTATTGGGGTTAAAGCTAACTGCTGTTTGTTTGTGTAGCTTCAGTGTCTATTTGGACTTTAGCCAATGGCAGTTCAGCCAAATGAATGTACAAAACCTTGTTTCAGTGACCAGGGCACAAACTTGTCATTATTGTTTCTTATGCTCATCCAAGGCTGCGTTTATTTGATCAAAAATCCAGTAGAAACTCTAATGTTGTGAAATATATTAAAATAGAAAAAAGTTAATTTTAGATTGTAATAGTAAAAAAAAAAAAAAGTAATTTATTCCTGTAATGCAAAGCTGAATTTTCAGTATCATTACTCCTGTCATTTTTGATCAGTTTAATGCATCCTTGATGAATACAAGTTAGGATTTTACTGTCTCAACTTACACTGCAGTGTACTTTTAATTTAATTTATTAATTATTATTTTTATGTTTTTGTAAAGCTCACAGGACATACGCAGTTAATCGTTATTGGTTTCCTCCCCAATTAATTATTTATTTATTTATTTTATTTATCGGCATTTATACCATTTCTCTGGTTATTTATTGCTTAAAGGGGTGTTCATACAAAAGTCAAAATTATATTTTCTCACCCAATTATTCCAGACTTTCCTCTGCAGAACACAAAATAATATATTTCTAAAATTTGTTTTATTTTTATGTATTTATTTGTGTCCATACAATGAACATTGTTTGGTGAACTTTTCTTTAAAAGTTTAAATTTGTCGTCTACACTAAAGTTCCAGAATTTGT
Source organism: Leuciscus leuciscus (assembly GCF_965113295.1). Lineage (NCBI taxonomy): Eukaryota > Metazoa > Chordata > Actinopteri > Cypriniformes > Leuciscidae > Leuciscus > Leuciscus leuciscus. The sequence continues at coordinate 5,691,908 of NC_138735.1, read as the reverse complement.
ATCATTTCTAACTAAAGCCAAAATGTTGATGTCATCCTGACCCCTGTCACCGAATCTCCTGGCAGTGTTTTATTACACCTGATGTCGTTCCGTAAGAGAAGCCGTAACCTTGAGTCACCTGACAGGGATTACAGCGTCTTCAGCCAAATTTACTGTGTTTGCAAAAGATGAGATTTATTTTCAATGTCAGCTGACACTTAATCTAGTCAGCGGCCGCAGGAATGCAGAGGAGTTCTCAGACTCGTTTATTTTACTTCCTTTTCCTGTTCAGGAAAAATATTGGGATCCTTTTCTTTGCCTGTTTCGGTGAACATTAAGCGCTTTCGCAGTCTTAAACGCAGAGGATTTTGGCGCTGTCAGAGTATGATACATTAAGCCGTATTTCTGTCTGGCTGAGGCAGGAGTTTTGCTCTCGACTGATTCCACTGAGATAATGAACACCGCATGTATGTTTGCTTGATGGGATGGATCTGATCCTGGAACCTGATGTTGGGCAAGATTCACTGTTTTCTTCTAAAATCTGAATACCTTTTATGCAATTTGGCCGTTCTATTACACAGAAACGGCGTTTCGGGGCCTGAAAATGCAAACTTTTGAAAACGGGTTTTTGAAGACGATTACGGTTATAGTCTTCGTGTAAATTACCAAAATGCGAATTTGTGAAAACGGCGAAGTCTTGCAAATGTTCAGTCTCTTTTTAAAATTCTTTCCTAATATATAACCAAAGGTCGAAATAGTTAAATTAGATGTTTCTACTTTGTATATTCAGTTAGACTGCCGTCTAACCGGTTAAACTACTGGATTAGCATACTTCTAGGATAGAATTATTATTTTTATTTGGTATATTTATTTTTATTTTTAATATTTTTTATGTGTTTTCATTTGGTTTATTTATTCTTATCTTTTCTTTTTTTGGTTTATTTAATTTTTTTATTACTTTTATTTGATTATTAATTTATTATTTTGTTTATTTGTTTTTATTTGGCATTTATTTACTTGGTTTATTTTAATTATCATTCAATTTATTTATTTCATTTGGTTTGTTTGTTTATTTTTGTTTGGTTTATTTATTGTTTTTTTAAAGATTTATTTCTGGCGTTTTGGGCTTTTTTGAGATGGGACACAGGAAGGGAATTGGGAGAGAGAGGGGGTGGGACAGTTTTATGTATTTTTGTTTATTTATTTGTTGGTTTATTTGGTTTAATGTTGTTTTTTATGTTAACTTGTTTTATAAAAGCAATAAGGCACATCAGGTTCTGTTATCTTGTGAATATAGTGACAGTAGAAGGGGTTTCAGCTGCTTCACAACACGCTGTGCCTAACATCATCCTTTATATACTCACAATATAGACTGACCTCAAGTGCCTTATTGCTGAAATACACTATTGTTAACTCTCAGGTCTACACTATTTAATGTATGAGCATTGTCTCGGTTACTTTTGCCCTCATTGCTCATACGGGACAGCACATTAATAATGCCACACTTTGCATGTGGTGCAGAACAGTCTCTACACTTGCAGCCTTTGTTGTGCGAGTCGGTTTTGTCACTGCAGTTTCTGCAATGTGGACATTTTTATACAGTATTTAATAAGTGCATAACTAAGTTTTGCTCATATACATGCATATTAAACTATTGGATTAGCATACTTCTAGGATAGAATTATTATTTTTATTTGGTATATTTTTATTTATTTATTTTTTGATATTTGTTTTCATGTGGTTTATTTATTCTTCTCTTTTATTTTTTTATTACATTACATTAGGCTTACAGACAAACGCAAATGCCTTTTGTGTGCATGAAAAGTTTTGGTGGTAAATTCAGAGGGATGAATACTTTTTCACGTTTTCAAGAGTTATTTCCTATAATCACACTGTTTGTGTGAACGCACTGCAGTTCAGACCCAAATAACACAGTATGAAATGAGACCGAGGGATGGAATTGATGTTTACTTCAGACCACTCAATCGAAGGAAGTGTGAAAAGAGGAAAAAGCATTTCAGCATCGCCACTCTCAGCTCTAATGCAGTAAAATGCAGGTTTCGAGATTTAAAGTGCTTTTGTCCTGCTTTAAGAGCTCTGAACTGACACATGCCGATGTTTGACGTGCCTGTATCTCTTTCTCTCCCTCTTTTTGTCTTTCTCTCTTGTTCTACAAATCACACTCTCTCTTTTCTTGCCCTCGCTAGTGGCTTAAAGCCAAGGTAAGTGTACTTGTCCCATGAACCCCTCCTGCTTTAGTCTATTACTGATCAACTGATTCAATCTTCCCTGTGATCCAATTACATATTCATATTCCTTCATTCATCCTTACCTCATATAAGGCCTGTCACGATAATTCATCTGGTTTGGTTATTCAGTCTAATCACAATTATGTGAGAATTGTGCGATTTAAATTTCAAGCACATTTTACCATCCAAATAAGGGAAATCCTATCACGGTTATTTATTAGATTAGATTAGATTTTAGATTAGATTATACAGTATATATACATTTAACTTGGAATCATAACATATTAGGCTTACAGAAGTAAAATCAAAATGTTAATGGCTATTTTTGTATGACAGTTATTCATCAATACAAATGTATGATTGTGACAGGCCTACTCATAACCTCATCATGTGCTGTAGTTGTAGATCAATCCCATTGCAAAGTGATCCATCATAGCTGTATTATTTAAAGATTGTTACATGTTTTAACACTAAATCATGTTCATATGTTGCTGAAACACACAATTGCCTATGTAATTGAAGTATTTGGGCTTCTATTATTTTGTTTGTCATTTATTGACTTTCAGTGTCATGTTTTTAGTCTATATGATAGTGATAGACTGATATATATTGGTGAGGCCAGTACGTCAACTGATATCGGAGCATTTTGAGATTGTAGAAGAGTATGTTGATAAGTGTTAGTTTCCCATTGTGTATTTATTATAATCTGCTAATAATTGTTATTGGATAATAAACATATTGTGCATATTGTGTAAAAAAAAAAAAAAAAAAAAATTCTAATTAAAATTAAATGCAATTAAATATTCCTATTTGTCTTTTCATTTTGAATCAATGGTCCTCATTCATGAAACATGAGCAGAAAAAATATATGTAAATCGTATGTAAATCCGCTTGAGGTAAATTAATGGATTCATGAAAGCGTATTATCAAGAAATGTACGCCTGCTCCCAACCATACATAAATATAGCATAAAATATCCAAACATTTTGTTTTCTTTGAGATGATACGACTGCATTTTGATAACACTATTTACAATAATTATAGATATAGTGCCTAAATTAATTTGTTAAAAATTAAAATAAGTTAATTCGGTAAAACAAAAGTAACAGCTATGTAGTCCGTTTTCCTTTTTATTATAGATTTCTATTATACTGGGAGTTTCCACATTACATGTAGTTCAAGTAGTTGTGATTTGAGATTATGCTAATTGTGAAGGAGCCTGCATGCGTAGCTTATTTATGAATTATTTCATTAACATACACACTTTTAACTATCAAATCCGAGGTTACGAATCATTTGTGAGAAGAGTTTTCAGGAAGGTCCATATTACACACAAATTACACACAAATTACTCATATATGTATTATATAATCATGAATGAGGCCCTTTTATTACAGTAGAAAACTGAATGTTTGGATGAAATCTGTTGTTTTGTCTGGTAAAGTCCTCTTCCATTCCTTTAGCTTTATGTATGTAACCTGATGGTCAAGCTCTGGTCAAATGCTTAAACTGATGTTTTGCTTGTCCAATCAGCAACACGGCAACAATCAGTCAGTCAGAGGAGGAACTCTGTCCAGGACCAATCCCCCGACACAGAAACCTCCCAGCCCACCCTTGGCAGGACGAGGCACTCTTGGGTAAGACCTTATTATATACTTCAGTGTGAAAAGAATGAGCTGTGTGATAAAGCTATCAGACAACACCTCGGCACTGACAGCAATTTTCAGTAGCAAAGTCGGAAATCATATGTCATAAATCATATGCCTGTTTGTTTTAAATATGCAGGCGTAACAATCCTTATAAAACGCTTGAGCCGGTGAAACCTCCAACCGTTCCCAATGACTACATGACGAGTCCAGCTCGCTTGGGCAGCCAACACAGTCCAGGACGCACCGCATCTCTCAGCCAGAGACCCAGAACCCACAGGTAACACACATCTGTCTGTCTGTCTGTCTGTCTGTCTGTCTGTCTGTCTGTCTGTCTGTCTGTCTGTCGGTCTGTCTGTCTGTCTGTCGGATATCTAATTTTCTCTCTTAATTTGGCTTTTTCCTCTAGTCCTCTCCCACTCTTTTCCATGAGCCTCCACAGTTTTATTTCTGAATGTCAGCGCATATTTGACGTCCTCTGGGGGTTTAACATTTTCGCTCACGTTCTTCATGTTGCTAATGTCTAAATGACGATGATCGGGGGGTTTCTGAATGTTTCCAGCTCGGCACTCTTCACACCCACTCGTCTAACATCTGTAAATAATGTCATCACTCCAACCCACACCTCAACCGCACTCCAGACCAGAGGGAATAACCCCTCATCCCTCTGCCCAGCGCTTACCAAACACAATCAGGACTGCAGCGTCCGTGCTGAGTGCCGAATGACTGAATGACTCGGCCTCATTAGTTAATGCTGACTGTGATGCCATAAATAATACACAACTTTTCATTTGTGTAAATAATGGCACCACAACGCCAGGTCTTGTGAGTGTGGCCTGCTGAATCCATCAAATACTTGTCTTAAAGGGAAGAAAGGATGTTGCCCCAAACCTTCCTCCATAAAAACACAAAGTAGAAATTTTGAAGAATTGTACTGGTAAAATCCCCATGAAAAGCTCACTGCAATTTGACTACAAACAATATTGGGTAAGACTTTATTTCACAGTGTCCTTCTTACACAGGTTACATGTAGTTACTGTAGTAATTACCATAAATTGTGCATAAATACATATGCAAACTAACCCTAAACCAACCCCTATTCCTAACCCTACAGTACCGGTAAGTTCAAAAACAAAAAATCTTACCAACTCCAAACTTTTGAAGGATATGGTGTTTCTGCGTCACTCTTGACAGCCTCAGCTCTTGGTCATTGTAATGTATGAAAAAGAGCGACATACGAGAACAGAGATTTATTGTTTTTTCACTTCAAATATATTTTTACTGAATAATCTTTGAATGCTGTTCTCGATTACTGATGTGTAGCCGACAGTGTTTATCAATCGATGTGATGCTGCAGCGTCAGCAGTTTTTATATGCACTTCTTATGTGTGATTAAGATGAAGTATGAATGCTTGTCTCCACCTGAGCCATTATCTGCTCTCCAGAAGCATTCACTGCTGCTTATTCAGCTCTGTTTATGCTGCCTTCATCCTAAGTTCTTTGGGTACTCGATGCATTATGGGTTACAGTGTTAGTTAAGGTTACATTTACAAATGGTGATGTTGAGTAGTGATATCTTTTTTTTTTTCTTCAAAACAGTTGTGAGTGTTTAGATGTTGGGCAGATGACCAGATATCAACTTAAGTCAAATTGATTTGTATAGCGCTTTTCACAATACACATTGTTTCATATCATAATGTTTATAATATAATATTAGACCTGGGCGATGATGTAGTTACATTTTGCGACAATACAAGTAATGAAGCAGTTAAAATATGCGATACAGGATATATCAGCCTTTACGAGAATGCTCTATGCATGCGGATAAGGTTGGACATACTTATATTCAACTTTATATAAAGAGCTGGGCAATAAGTAAAACAATCAGGCAAATGAGATTTGCACTATAGTATGTATTGCTTACGTGAGTAGTGTATGTATGTGGATAAGGTTAGATGTGATATAGCCTATATATAACGATATAAACAATCACACAGCTAAGATGTGCTATATTGTATTAATTGCTTTACATGAGGATACTGTATGTAATGTATAATTTTGTATATATCAGTGGGTGATAATATAATTTACATTTAACACTGCTTATTAGTTACATTTTTAAATTGCGAGTCACAATTGCGAGATATAGACAGTTAAATCAATTATATTTTTTTAAATCAAAAATAAGTCTGAATTGTGAAGTATAAGCTCACAATTGCAACAAAAAATTGTGGGATACAAGTCGGAATTGCCGTTTTAATTTTGTTTATGCAATGGCGGAAACTAGCTTCTATATGATCTTCTCTAAATGCCTACACTAGTCTTTCAGACAACCCACTGAATAATTAGAAAATTATTCAATTGGAAAAGATTTGCACATCTCTAGTTAAAATCAGATCATTTAACTCGGTCTCCGTTTAGATAATGGAGCGATAAAGCCTGTGCTGTGATGATGAGATCTCTTGCAGTGCATCATGGGAACCCCTGCTGCTTTGGTTTCTACATGGACACACAGAGGATCATATGTGGGGGTGTAACACTGATGCAATGATGCTCATAGCTCCACAGTGCTGAATAATCCATCAATTGATCTGTGTTGAACGTACGTGTAACTACGTATGGCTAACGTAGTGCAATGTGTCTCAAAGCCAAGTGTGTATCTAGGTCACTTTACCATGTGAGCCTGTGATGCTCAGAACGGAGCACTAGCTTACTTCTTACTGAATACTACAGTATACGATGTTCTGCTTGCTGTTCTTTTAAGATAGTATGTGGAACATTATGCATGATGTAATGAAAAGCATTTAACAGTAGTATGCTATCATGACCTCATTGTGGCATCCAGTGATCTTGGACATAATCGCGATATGGCTTAGTTTGATTATCAAATCGTAAAAGCTGCGATTTAAAATAAATAAATACAGAAATGTATATATAGATATAGACAGAGTGAAGCACTGCATTGTGTTCATTTACACACTGACAGCTCATGATCCAGTATTGAGTTTGGGTTACTTGTGTATTTGGGAATGCAAAATCTGGCAACTATCTTGAAAAGCGCCTAGAAAGCATCTGTTGTCAACAAAAGAGATGTTTTGATATGTATGCTGAGAACTGTGTCTGACTTCTTCTCCATCTCTCTGTAGTGGCAGCAGCGGGGGAAGCGGCAGTCGAGAGAACAGTGGCGGCAGCAGCATCGGCATTCCCATCGCGGTGCCGACTCCCTCCATTCCCAACTCAGTCCCAGGTGAGCTGCAGCCCACATACAGCTGCTGCTAAAGCACGATGCCCTAGGTTAGGGCCAGCCGGAGAATTAGACTTACACTTCACATGTGGGTATTTAACGCTGCAGTGTTTCCCGTTCTCTCGAGTGAGAAGCAGGATTAGTTGTTCATGGCCTGATTCTTCCAGCTAAAGGTTTGTCAAAGTAGGCCACTACACAAAACAAGGACAGGTAGAAATAGAGAGGAAGTGGAAAACTCTAAAGGGTGGTCTGTCTGCAGAGAACAGGAGAAAAGAAAAGAGTTTAGTGAGAAAAGAGGTCGCTGTCCTGTCTCCTGAATCCTTCCAGTCACCATAGCAACACTGCATCAGCACCTCTGATTTCCTTCTCCTGGATTAAGGTTATTTAGTGCTGACAGGACTTTTGAATGCAGCTTCTCTGTCCTTGTACTCTTTTATTTATCTGTTTGTGTACTTGCATAATAACATTTAAGGTTTTTCCTCTAGGCTTTGATGAAGGACTATTTTGGCTCCCAAAACCTAGTGAGCTACCTACTTAGGCAGCATTTTAAGGCATCTTAAACACATGTTGGCTATTCTAAACTTTTACGCCGAGACGCCTTGTTTTAGCTCTCGTTAGACAGCATCAGTTGAACCCTTTATGGAGAAGACAGTTGCATTACAAAATAAATCCAAGATGGCGCTTAGAGTTCAGGGAATGTTGATTATACTTGCTTCATTCAGTTCTGAATATTTGAACGCAAAATAGTTTATATATAATAAAAGGATTTATCAAAAATATCAGTTCAGATGAGTTCTGTCTAAATAAAAATTGGTTATGGAGTGTTTTCAGTCTATTGTAAGTATTTTAAATCCAGAGCACTGCAGGAGTGAGTCCTAAAACACGGAAACAAGTTAGCATTTTCACCCTTCCGGGTCCATTGTCCAGAAGTCAATGGGTTTTAATGGGTTTTGTCATTGCTTTTTAAATGCCTGAAAAAAGTCTGTGGTTAACAAAAGCTCTAGATATTCTTAAGTGTTATTCTACAAAAAAAAAAAAAACCTTGTGATATTTTTAAGCTTTTATGTGCCTTGATAAAGGAAATTCACAGGAAATTCATCTACTCACTTTTACTGCCTCATTGTGTTTATAATCACACTCTTGCAAACTATTATAGCTTGTAGATTATAAATAAAGATTGAAAGAATTGTCAGAAGCTAGAGATGATGTCATACTACTGTGGCATAGTTCGTTTATGGCGATTGTATTTATATTAAGTTCCGCATTTGTGAAGATTATCATGGTTAACAAAACGTGTGAGAATTCTAAGCTTTTGTTGGTCAGAGAGATTTTTTCTGCAATAATACAAAAGTCAATGGAAAAATCCCATGTTTTTTCTATGTTTGCTATGTTTTTAGGATTGTGTTGTTAGCTTAGCATCATTTCTAACCTCAAAATCCACTGGAGTCAATTTAGAGTCGAGTCTCCCATGTGCTTCATGTATCAAGTGCTATTTGTGTGCCACGAAAAGTTCAAATCAGTCCACTTACAAGGATATAGGATGGTTAGGATGCTGCCTGTCTATGTAGACAGCGATGTAGCTCACTGGGTTTTGGAACAGAGCTTAGTTTTTTGTGCGCTATTAATGAATGAATCGCGCTCAAGGTGTGTTTTCGCTGATATGACGTTCTGACCCGCAGTCGAACCCTCATGGGCTGCTCCTCCCCCAGCCCCTCCTCCTCCACCCCCCCTCCCCGGTCAGGGTCCACCAATGCCAGCCGCTGCTATAGGTGAGCCCCGCCCCCGATCCCATCGCCAACTGCACAAAATCTGATCCAGGCGACACCGGCGTTACCGTCCCGCCATCCACCTGTCCGTCTGTGGGTGTCAGAATGGGCCGCTTTTGGGGATGGTGGTGGTGATAATTGTTATTTTGGGTGGTGGATTTGTGCTAAATCAACCAATTTAAATCAATGTACTGTGAAGAAGTCTCTGAACTGCCTTAAAGAATTTCACATAATTCATTATGTTAGTGTTGTTTGATAATGGAAAAAATCCAATAGACCTATTCATACCAAGGACAATAACTATAATGTTTTAATAATCATTTTAATTCTGTGAGAATAGGAACAATTATATGCAATTATAATGATAATGTCAAAGAGGAACAATATTGTTGGAATCACTTTCAGAACGATTGTTTCTAGCGGATTAACAATAAAAACATTGACAGCCAATTAGAATCCATCTGACTTTGAAAAGCTTAAAGGTATAGCGGAGGATCTTTCCAAATTTTATATAAGACCCGCCCTCTCCACTTTTTGAAAAGTTTGATTGATTCACCAGAATGATTGACAATTAGGAGGACCAATAGTTTAGACTACCCACCAGGAAGTAAAACATCCTCCGCTATACCTTTAAGCATTTAAAACGGCAGATCGCACTTAGATCGCACAGAACTGCAGAGCGCGCTTAGAATAAACAAAACGTTATTGTCCATTGGTGTGGACGCTAATATAGTTGTTGTTATAATTGTCTTGGTGTGAATGGGCCTTTAATGGGTTATTGGGGTTAGTCCACCCAAAAAAAGAAAATTCTGTCATCATTTACTCACCCTCATGTTGTTTTAAACCCGTACGACTTTCGTTCATCTTCGGAACACAAAAAAAGATCTTTTTGATGAAATCAGCTACACAACTACCACTTTGACGCTTAAAAAAGTTCATAAAATTGTTAAACTAGTCCATATGAATTGAGCTGTTTAGTCCACATTTTCTGAAGAAACATGAAACATCACTTTTTATGATGAACAGATTTAATTTAGGTTTTTATTCACATATAAACATTGATCAGTGAACATAAATAGAAGCTCAAAAGACTTGATGCGCGAGAACAAACCTCATTGGTTCTTGTGGAAGCTCAAACGTGCTGCGTAACACAAGAATGATCCTCATTGGTTCTTGTGGAAGCTCAAACGTGCTGCGTAACACAAGAATGATCCTCATTGGTTCTTGTGGAAGCTCAAACGTGCTGCGTAACACAAGAATGATCCTCATTGGTTCTTGTGGAAGCTCAAACGTGCTGCGTAACACAAGAATGATCCTCATTGGTTCTCGCACGTCATGTGAACATGCTTGAGCTTCCGTTTACCACAAATGATGACATGCGAGTCGATGAAATTCAATGTGAATAAAAGCCTAAATAAAATCTGTACATCATTTAAAGCGATTCAATCTCTTCAGAAAAATGTAACTAAACCGTTCAATTCATGTGGATTAGTTCTACGATCTCTTTATGAACTTTTTGAAGCATTAAAGTGGTAGTTGCATAGACTGTCAGGGACGGAAATCTCTCAGATTTCATCAAAGATCTTCGTTTGTGTTCCGAAGATGAGCAAAAATTTGTTGTGTAAATGATGACTATTTTCATTTTTGGATGTACTAACCCCTCTCATTAGGAATCTGCGTGATTGGTAATTTCATGAAACATTTCCCCATGTGGATTTGGCATTGGATTTAAGCTTGTTGAACTTTGAACATGCAAATTTACCAATATAAAGCTTCTTGGTTTGGAAGTAACTTCTAAGTAAGTGGTGTTTCATGAATCACTAGTGTTGGCAATGGACAATGAACTTGCTTTTTCTGCTAAATTTCACTGAAGTTTCACTAATGTTACCTAACCTTGACATGGAGAAACTCAAGCTGTATCTAGAAACCAAAATATTGTAGAATCTTGAGGATGGGCTCTCTTGACTCATGCCAGACTTAGAAACTGCATAGCAATGCCTTAGCAACCACCTTAAACAACCTAGCATTGTGTTGGGGAGTTGTCAGAGACTTCCTCACTGTAGGCTCTTTTGAAAGATCAAGTTAGCCAGTGCATGATGAATTGACTAATTGCTTTTGTAAGTGCTTTGGATAAAAGCTAAATGCTTAAATGTAATATGTAAACATCATATCCCATAATTCTGTTCATTAGAAGGGGTTTTCACTGGCTCCATCACGACACATTTGGAATGAGAGGTTCATCCTTAAATATTTGTATTGTGTTCATATCATATGTCACTGGTGAAGGCTTGTGGTGCCACAGTGATGTTTGTCCACTGTGTTTGTTGTTCGCTTGGTTCTGGCCATCACTATCAGGGAGAGCGTGTCTCTAGGGTTTCCCTGTAATCTGATATCTGACACTGTCAACAGGAAATGTCCCTATAGAGGAAATCCCATCTGCAGTGTACACACACAGAAGGACTATATTATTACAGATACAACTACAACATGGTACTCTTTCTCAGGGCCTTTTCTAACTTTGCACATTTTATTGCAGGTCCTGTTGTAGTGTTGTATAATTACATTGCCATTGTTTGTAGTTATTAATGTAAAATGGCTGTGAGTTTTCTGAGTTTTCTTCTAATATTGGGTTTCTCAAACCCAGATTTTCTTTGTGAATCTGATGAAACATGTCCTGGTCATATTTAAACCAAAAATCTAAAGGAATATTATATAAAATGTAATCACTTTTGAGTTTCTCATTGATTTCTATGAAGATTCTCATTAAATTCTCATACTGTAATACAGTAATATAATAAAAACGAAAACTTTTTAAAACTATTTAAATTAGTATAATGTTTTATAAATATACTTTTTGGTTTGTTTTCTTGCCTTATTGTCTCAAATATATATGTTTGAAGGGATAAATTTGCTTAATATTTGTGAAAATAAGGAAGAAAAAAAATCTGGCTTTACTCGATTAATCGCATCTACCATTAGTTTGTGATATATACACACATTTATTTATTTATTTATACACGCATAAACTTTTGTTAGATTTGATTTAAAGTGATAGTTCACCCAAAAATTAAACTCATTTACTCAAGTTGTTTCAAACCTGTATGAATTTTTTTCTTCTGCTAAACACACAAAAAAAACATATTTTGAACAATATGGGTAACCAAACAGTTGATAGGCCTCTCTTGAACTTGAGAGTGAATAATGAGAGAATAATTTTTTTTTGTGTGTGTGAACTATCCCTTTAATCTCGATTAATCGATTTGACAGCACTATAAAAACTATGAAAAGTATAAAATATGACCTGGAAGTGTGTGTGACGTGTTTCGTTGGATTCACTCTTCTGCCTATTAGTTATTTCCTCAAATGAATCTGTTAAACTATTAAATGTCGGGAATCTTGTGTTGTCTGCTGTATGTAATTCACCGGCCACTCCTGGACTTTCTCCTGTCTCTGTACCCTCTTCTGTGGGCACTAACAGCGGTGGCTGCTGGGCCGGGTCTCGGGCCAATCCCCATGTCCCAGTTCGGCACGATATCTCGGCAGATCTCCCGACACAACTCCAACACCTCGTCCTCCGTCTCCATGGTTTCCGCCACGGGAACGTACCGCCGAGCCCCGTCCGTGTCTTCCCAGTTCTCCCTGCAGCAGCCGCACGTTAACGGCGGCACAAACGCAAGTAAGACACGAAGAACGCTGCATGAATATACAGACTCACATCAAATTGAATCACGCACTTGACAGTTTAAATTCAGCAATAGCAAGTGGAAAGCCATATCCATGCATCATAAAAGGCAGTTATTTTTATGCTCGTCCCGTCTGTGGAGAAGGGAACAGCCTGTCTCTTCCCACAGGTGTGCGGACGTACACTCTAATGTCATTAAGCCTCAGATTTATGATTCGTGAGAGCACAGGGCCCGTGGCCGCCTGTTTATGAATGGAGATTTAGTGTGAGATTTGAGATCCCTAATGTCAGATGTCCATGAGCATTAGAGTGAATGACGGTTAAATCGGCATCAGATGTGAATGAATCACACATCATTCATGCATTCAGGGGAAAATCCTACTCATTTAACTAACTGGTCTATGTAATGAACTAATCACAGCGTCTAATCACAATCATCTGTCACAATGGGGACTGTGGGTTTAGTTTCTTCTAACTGTGCAACATTTAGTTTTTTGTTTTAATAAGTGTTTAACAAGTGTTTAGAACAATTTATCATAACTTTTTATATTTTGGTTGATGATGATATTCACCACCGGTCCAAAAGTTTGAGGTCAGTACGATTATTATTATTTAATTTTTTTTAAAGAAATTAATACTTTTAATTACCAAGGATTAAATGCAATAAAAAATGACAGTAAGGACATTTGTTACAAAAGATTTTCAGATAAATGCTGTTCTTCTGAATGTTCTATTCATCAAAGAATACATTTAAAAACATTTATACATACATTGAAAACATTTATCACAATGCATCGCAAAAATATTAAATAGCGCAATTGTTTTCATCATTGATAAATAATAAGAAATGTTCCTTGAGCAACAAATCATCATCATATTAGAATGATTTCTGTAGGATCATGTGATCAAGAATGCTGAAAATTCAGCTTTGCATTGCAAGAATAAATTACATTTTAAGATAGAAAAAAAGTTAGTTAAATTCTAGTAATGTTATTATATTTATTTTATAATTATTATTATTTTGATCAAATAAATGCAGACTTGATGAGCATAAGTGAAAAATCTTACCGACCCAAACTTTTGAACAGAAGGGTTTATTATGATACACAATACTTACGTTTTTTTTTTTTTTTACTGCAAAGTAAAGGCCTTTTGACCTCTTCTTCTTCTGAATACCACTTTGCAATGAAACAACTGTTGCAAAAATTATTCTAATGCTATTTTATCTGGAAAACCTAAAAATATCTGGATTTTTTAAATATATATTTTTTACTTTACTTTAAATGTTTTAAATTGAAACATTCAGTCCTGGAAAAAAAACATGGAGATTAATACAATCTTAAATGAGAATTGTGATAATGATATAACTACAGCTTAAAGTGTTACTGAAAAGCAAGATATTCATTGGTCAAAAGGTATGAGAACGCTGCCGATTTGTTATTTGATATCATATTACCAGAGAGAATGTCATGTTCAGTCTCTCTATATCTATATAGGGTTCCTATTCCTATAGGACTACTCTTCCCCACCTTCATTATGTGGGACTGATGTTTTCTTTTCTCTTCCTGCTTTTTTTTTTTCTCTTTCCTCTTGGTCTCTCCTGCTCTTTGTGTTTGTGTGTGTGTGTGCGTGCGTGATGGGTGGTGTTCAGTGTGTATGGCCCCCCCTCCTCCACCCATGCCCCAGCTCACCCCACAGATCCCACTCACAGGCTTTGTGGCCAGAGTTCAGGAAAACAGTAAGTCTGACGGCCACGTTTCTCACCCTAGCATGTGGATGTGTTAGAGGTTCACTGCATGCTTCCATCTCCATCTCCATCTCCATCTGTTTGTGAAGTAGTCAGTGTTTATTCTGCGTGGCGACTGCAGGTCAAAGAGTGCATGCGTATTGCCATTGTATAATTCAGTTCACTACAACAGATCGAAATAAAGCCTTTGCTAACGCCTAAAGCCTGCGTTTTCTGAAAACAAAAAGTGTGTCACACATTTACATAAGTGTCTATTGCCTTATGTAACCTTAAAGAGGCTTACTAGGCTGTTTGGGGCAAGAACTTAACGTTTTGTACTTGAAAGGCGCTCATTGTTTTCAGTCTGTTTTGCGTGTGCTCTACGGTTTGTTTTACCTTGGGTTATATTCAATGGCGATAAAGCATGCCTCGTATATACACTTGCCCTGCGTGTGATATTGGACACTGTTTCATGGGCTACTTTTGTGTATGGCTTTTTGTTTCATTTGTACCGAGCAAGCTTAAGGTAGGGCTGAACCACACTGATGCACCATGGGAAGGATTGAAACCTTTTATCCCAACGTTTCGCCAGTCATCAGAGCGGCAGCGTCGGTTAACTCACACACTGCTGACAGAGACGTTTAGTTCAAGGACACTTCGAGTGCACTGAATCGTTCAGAAAGAAGGAAACTCTAGGTTGATGAAGTTATCATTGTAGGTTTGGTCTTAAAGTGCCTGCAGAGTGGGTTTTGCTGCCCTCTCATGATGCATTCTGGTACTGTGAGGCGTTTATGAGGTAGTCTCACAAAGCCAGACTGTCGACTATGAGCACAGCGTCTGGTCAGTTTGCTATTGTTTTGTGTCCAAGTGATAGTTGTTAAATTGGAAGTAATTGTTTGATTAAGTATAGTTCATATTGGTTTCATGTGCCATGCACGTATATGTTTATCTTAAATATTTAGAACAATTATATACAAATAATAGTGTAAAAAGCGAATTCACAAAGACCCTAAAATATGATGATTTCACTCAAATATAAAAGCAGCTATATATTTTCTTGTATAAAGAACTATGTATGTTGTTTTAGAAAAATATTAGGTGTTATTATAAGTAATATTATAATATTTTATCACTATTTAAAGAAATCTCATCAATCACATGATATGCATATACAGTAATTTGTTAAATAATTGAATATGTATATATCTTTTTTTAAAGTCCCTGTACTAAAGCCAAATAAAATTAATAAAATATTATCTGGAAAATTTTAAATTTGTATTAAGCTGACAACTTTGACAATTTTGAATTTTAGTATTTATAATAGCTTTTATTTTAATAATATTATTATTTATTTTATTAAAATATTATAAAAAAAAATATTATAAAATATTATTTTATTTTCAGTTTGTGGCCGAGACAACATTTCAAATTTTCATTTAAGTTTTTTTTTATCTAATACTTTTTTCCCCAAATTCATAAATACAATTTTAAATCCTTTAGCTTTAGTTAACAATACCAACTCTTCTGTCAATAGAATAAAAATGTATTTCTATTATTTCTAACCAGACGTTTAAAAGCGAACTGAAATGGCAATACAAAATGTATTAAAATGATTGTAATAAACAAAGAAGTTTAAATAAGAACTCTTATTTTAATTATTCTGTAAGTTATGCTGTACCCCTACACTCCCCCCCCCATTCCGCATACACCCTTTAGTGGCGTTCTAGTTTGGATGTATGGTGTGTGTGTTTGTGTACTATTTATTATGTGGAATATTCCATAATTTTGCCATCATTTGACTGTTGAATTTCACTTCTCTGTTCCATTTAAATCTGGTAAGTATTCATATCCGTGCATTCCTTCATACATACACAATAATCTCCCTAGATCCATAGATGTGTGTGTGTATGTAATCCAGCGCCCGACGTGACACGAGTGTTTATGCAGATTCACCGTTGGTCATGTGATTTGCATGTCTACTAACCGGTCTGCATGAGAGCGTCTGAAGCGCACACCCGCTCTGGAGCCGTGTCATTAATGCGTTTGACTGACTGTTGTGTGACGCGTGTCCAGTTGCAGAGACCCCGACTCCACCGCCCCCCCCTCCCCCTGATGACATCCCCATGTTCGACGAGGCTCCGCCCCCTCCTCCTCCTCCTCCTCCTCCAGTGGACTATGAAGATGAAGAGGCAGCTGTAGTGCAGTACAGTGACCCCTATGCAGACGGAGACCCTCAGTGGGCCCCCAAGATCTACATGGAGAAAGGTGAAGTTTTTCATCTACCTTATTAATCTGCAACAAATCTTTATTCATGTAAAGTAACAACCTATATTGTTTTATTATTAGAATTAGTATTATTTTTTAAGCTTGTTGTTTATTTTATTTATTAAAATGTATGATCATTTCACATTTATATTTTTTTAAATGATCGCACTGCAATGATTTATATATTTTGTATTATTATTATTAGCATTTTTATCAATGTTATATATTTTTTATGATGTTTATTTTTATTGGTTAACAATTATTTTTTACCATTGTTTTGTTTATTTTTTTATGTCACATTTATATTTTGAAATCAACATGTCATTTATTTATTTTTTAACTATTATTAGTAGTAGTAGTAGTAGTGGCATTATAAAAAATACAAATAGTTACATATGTTAATAAAATAACAATACAAATAAAATATTGGTCTTAATAGTCAACTAGGGATGTTATATTTTTATGAATGTAACATAAATAACCTTTATTGTTTTATTATTAGAATTAGTTTTATTATTTACCGTTTGTAGTTTTATATTTTAATTTTTTTATATTGTTCATAATACTCGTTTTTAAAACAGCTATTTATTAAACATTAGTGTCTTTGATCATATTATAGTTACCTAATAACACTCTTGATGTGGCTTATTGTTTTAATATCTAATAACGTTCATCTTTGCAGTGGTTGCCATCTACGACTACATCAAGGATAAGGACGACGAGTTGTCGTTCATGGAAGGAGCCATCATCTACATCATCAAGAAGAATGACGACGGCTGGTTCGAGGGAGTGAGCAACGGCGTCACGGGTCTGTTTCCCGGGAACTACGTGGAGTCCATCATGCACTACGCCGACTGACGGGACTCGACCCAAAAATCATATATACCCAAACACAGTATAAACCGTGTGCAAGGATACATGTTTGTTCCCGACAAATGGCGGATCATGAAAATCTATGAACTTTACTTTGTGGTGATGGGTGGATGTGGGCAAACGGGATGGAGCAACTATTCGGAGGAAGTCAGTCAGTGTACATAAAATGAAAAGTTAGCCTGTGGGGTTTCCGTAGTGAATGTCAATCACATTATCTTCAACAGTCAATACATCATGTGAACATGTAAAGTAGATGATTGTCACCATTTTTTCTTTTGACATTTCCAACTGAAAGTCAACCATCCCTCATCTTATAAACTAATTAATTTCAGTGTTTTATCTTAAAGCACCATGTCATTGCCCCAAAGTGTATCAAAATCTTAACGTAAAGCATGCATACAAAATTTAAATATGTATCGTAACCTAAACGTTAAATTCCATTCAGCTTCCATCTGTGTATTATTTACAGAACACTTTATTTTAAATATAGGCATTTGTAGACTACTCATGTTTATGCTCTAATTTTTAGTGAAACGTCGATATAAATTTCTTTATTAATTTGGTTAATGAATGCAAAGCACAGAACTTTTTCATTTGTTTCAACAACGTCTCCCTCCATGTTAATATTTTCTTAGAGTATTTGCTACAATGAACAAACATGAATTCTATGTAGATAGCTTGAATATGTAAGCTGTAAAGTATCTAAAGGTCTCTAATCAGTACAAATCACAGTTCTTACAATGCTGGACTCATTCTTTTGCACCATGGTCTGTAACAAGTAACTGGCGTGTTGTGTTGTACAGTACGGTCTGAACTGGTCTAGTTACTCGACTCAGGTCTGGCATTAATCACACCTTTCTCTGTCTATTTTTCACTCTTTCAGCTGTTTTAGGAGTCGTACCGTCTTGAGAAACGAGTACAGAGATTTCAGGAGTTTAAAGCTAATGCCTTGAGACTTTTTTTGTCATACTGAAACATTTGAAGTGTTCAACTGAATTCCAGCTGCGCTGAAGCTCGTCTCAGCCCAGAATTTGTATTTATAATGTTAATTGAAATTTAATTGTACAGTCTTTTATAATAAATCATTCTATGTAAAACCTTGGTCTATTCATTTAAAAACTTTGTAAAATTACTTTTTTAGAAGAATGTAGAGCCATATTTGAATTTATATCATACATGCACAGAATTTCTAATTAGAAATAATTGTCTTTACAACATATGAAGGGTCAAAATGTTCATGAGGTCAGACTAAATATACTGGATGAGCTGTTTTCTGAGATTTACAGGTTTTGGATTAACTTTGTTTAATCTGCTATAGCAATGAACTAATTCAGCATCAGTAAACTGGTGGAGATTCTGCACCTCTAGATGGATTAGACATGATCTCCTAATTGTCAAGAAAACATGAAATATAAGTATTATTTAAAACTTTTTTTGTGGAAATACTAAAATGATACAATACAGTTCAATATGGACACTTGTTTCCTCAATGGAATTAAAAAAATAAAGGTAATATTGACTTTTTCAATTGAGACTCAGAATTGCTAGGAAAAAGTAAGTATTGCGAGTTTCCTTATCTTAATTTTTTTTCTTCTCTGAACTGAGCTTATAGCTCGCAATTCTGACTTTTTCCTCGCGATGCCGAGTTTCTATAAAAAAAGTCATATTACCTTTTATAAAAAATTTTCCATGCCAAACCAAAGTTTGGTGTCAACGTTTTTTGTTTAGAAATGTATACTTTTATCCAAGCAAGGATGCATTAAATTGATCAAAAGTGACAGCAAGACTTTTACATTGTTATAAAATACTGTTTTCAACACTGATAATCAAAAATGTTTCTTGATCATATTAGAATGATTTCTGAAGGATCATGTGACACTGAAGTAATGATGCTGAAAATGCAGCTTTGTTCACAGGAATATAAAAGGAGGATTAAAATATAAGTTATTTAAAATTTTGATTGATCAAATAAATGCTGTCTTGGTGAGTGTAAGAGAAAAAAATGTATGGAATGTTCTTTTTCATCAGAAAAAAAGGAGTCAAACAGGCTGTTTACTTTAAAAAATACCTTCTTTAATTTAAGTAAATAGCCAGTGAACTTTAAGGCCTTGGTTGTTATTGAGCACTTACAGTGGAATCAAAGACGTTTGGCCTTTCGTAGTGTGGACGGATGTTTAAGTGAGCGTCTGTAATGGATACACACACATGTGACAGTAGCACATCTGTGCTACACCTGGAATTACAATGATCTCGCAGAGTGAGTCCTCCTGTACCAGTGAGACCCCTCTCACAGAGGTCAGCGGAGGTCAGGGCTCTGCGATTACAGTACGGTAAACCCTGCAGAGGTGGAGCTGCCGGAGTGTGAGTCTGTGTGCAGCTTCACTTGTCTCTGCGCAGCATCAGCTCGGTCAGTCGGATGAGAGCGTCTCGTTCGGTCGACGGCCTCAGGCGGCTGATCTGACGGATGGCCTCTTGACAGTAGTGTTGAGCGAGGTAGTTGGTCTGTTCCACACCGTCACTCTGAGGACCAGAACACAGAACACAAGCTGATGAGTGAGGGAGGACGTTTACCAACTATAGAAACTTCTGCAGTGCTTCTGGAACTCTTCTGGATGAATCCCCAGAAACTTGACTGGTTCCGATTTTTCAACTAGGAGTAACACTTAAATATAAAATGACGGGATAAGTTATACATTTATTAATTCAAACAAATCTGGAAAATAAATCTC
The DNA here is from genome assembly GCF_965113295.1 of Leuciscus leuciscus. Classification (NCBI taxonomy): domain Eukaryota; kingdom Metazoa; phylum Chordata; class Actinopteri; order Cypriniformes; family Leuciscidae; genus Leuciscus; species Leuciscus leuciscus. Next base: position 5,671,749 of record NC_138735.1, on the reverse strand, counting down.
TTCTTTTTTTTTTTATTCATGTTTTAAAATAGTGTAAGAAACAAATAAATCAAAAAGTATTTCTAAATAAAAAAATGGACATTTAAAAAGGTTTCATTCATATTTTAAAATGTTTTACTTTCTCCATATATTTCACCACAAAATCAAACTGATATTGTATTTTGCTTTAAGAAAATTAAGCCTATTTTTAGGAAGATAAAGTCATCAACTTTCCCCATAGAACATTTCCACACCAAAACTTTCCAACTCAATATCATAATAATAATAAATAATCCCATTCTCATTTATGTAATGCAAAAAAATATATATTACTAAAATATTATAGTACTATACTATATGTAGTAGTAAAATGATATGTAAATATTTACAGTTATGCATATTTGTGTAATATTTGTTCCACCATCTTCATAATTTAAATAAAAACATATTTTTACAATAATATTATTATAACCACCCTCCTTCCCCACAATAAAATATTTTTAAAATAGTGGAGGATTAGGGGAAGTCTAATTATTAGACACTTTTCAAATGACAATAACATAAAATTATTTTTTCAGTAGATGGCAGCAGATTACCACTCATTTGCTCATTTCCACTTCTTGTTTTGCTTTTGCCTTTATAAACTGACTTTTATAACAAATTGCATTTGTAGGTATGAAGTAGGCTATAGCTATAGCTGTTCCAGGTAGGGTACATGTACCCCGCCTGGAACAGCCTTTCCTCGGCTAGTCCTTCCGCCGACTCTGGCGTCTCTGTAGTGGTTAAACATGAGATATAATTCGTCTTGTGTGTATCTAACAAGCGATCTTTGGTCTCGTGAATCTATCATTTGTTATCTGGACAATCGTTTTGGCTGAGGGCTAAGTGAAATTTCATAACTTTATATTTAGGCTATTTAACTTTACAGTTGTAACGTTAGACTAGAGCGCTGACTTTGTATGTTTGACTGAATTGTTATAATGAGATGATTTGCATGAGTGTAGAACTTAAGTTAAACAGTGTTTTGGGGGATATTGAGCAGATTCTGACTAACATACAGTAAACACCTCTTATTGGCCATTGCTTTCAACAGACCTGCTTGTGATTGGCTACAATATTCAACACTGCAAAAACACGTTGTAGAAACCTTTGCAATCAGAAACCAGAGCACACACAAATACACACAGGACTGTTTGAAAGCAATTTTAAAAACCCATCGGATCTACACAAATCACACAAATGACCTGTTTGGTGACAAGTTTGCATCCCTGATTCTGAATATGGTAAAAATGACATTATTACAGTAATGAGCTCAAGAAGAATAAAAAAAAAAGTAAAACATCTGTTAGCGTTAATGAGACTTTTGGGGTGAAACTGTCATACAAAATGTCACATTATAAAAATTTCATACAATTCTTACAGGTTTGATTTACTGCCTTTTTTTTCTTGTGATATTTGGGTGAAATGTATGGAAGCTTGTTTCCGCCTTTTTATACATTTACGAATTTTATTCCATGGCGGAAACAAGCTTCCATAGAAATGTGACCCGGGGCCAGTTGCATAAACATAGCCATTAAGTTAAGACTGTACCTGCGTCCCAATGTGTATACTATCCACCCTAAATAGTATGTGACATTAGTAATTGTCAATACTATTTAGGGCAGATAGGGTGGATAGTATGCACATTGGGACGCAGGTTGTGTCTTAAAGCAGCACTATGCAGCTTTGCCGATTTCTTCGCTGTTTTCTCGCAGGTTTCTCTATAGAGCTCCCCCTACAGCTTCAGAATAGATATTTGACAACACTGTCGTCAAAACTCGTTGGCGACTCTCCCCCCTCCCATCTTCTCCAGCTGGTCATGTGCATTTGTTTTCAAAGAAGCCGGCGAACGCACGGAGCCATGTCCACTGAGGTATGTATGATACACAGAAGGCTAGCAAATAAATGTATGTGTGCAGCGCCGTAAAGCAATTCGTTACATCGCGAGACCTGATATCACGCGATACTCCCTGACGCTGAGGCCGGCGGCCCGACGGCCCAAAGTTACAAGTGTGGTTTTTCCGCTCACAGGCGCTCGGGGGGTGCGAGATGACCACCATTCAACCCGAAAAATGTCATTTAACTATTCCAATGACTCCGAAGCTGTTCGGTTAAGGTAAAAAAGTTACTTAGTTCACCTTTAAGAACTAGTATGACCAACTAGCAGTTAGTTAGGGGTAATAGAGTCTTACTTTTAATTGGTATCAAATTAGACAAATCTACGTTTTATGTAACAGACTTTTATGAAACCAGTCCCTGGACATGTTTTCATGAGATTCACATGTATACAACACAAATCCTCCTCACCTTCAGGACATATTGCCAGGCTCGATCCACATCTCCATCAGAGCTGAAGCGCCTCATTATCATTGCATGCAGCTCAGGAAACTAAACAGAGAAAGAAGAATGAAAGGTCTTTAGAAAATCCAAACTGTTTTACAATTCAGTTTATGGCTGTAATAAACCAAGTCAGCCATTAGACCTGATTCCCCTTTCTGTACTTCAGGGACGTGACGTCATATTGTGAGGCTGTTCAGCTGTCGTACCTGTTGGCAAGCAAACAGAACGGGCCCGGTGGCCAGACCCAGTTTGAGATCGGCGGCTGACGGCTTCCCCAGGCGGTTTGCACAGGACGTGAAGTCCAGAATGTCATCCACAAGCTGAAAAAGACAAGTTGTATTTTACTTTACTTTAAACATAATAATAATTCAAGATAAAACCAATGTGACTTGTAATGAATCATTTGTAATGAAAGAATTCAGCAATAACAGCACAGATTTATTAAAATATGCAGCCACTACCTAAATGTTTGGCCCATATTTTTACTGCTTAAAGTTGCAGCGTAAAATTTTTGTACTATTAACAGAACTGAAATCTATCTGACCAGCTGTCTGAGCGAGCGATGACAGGGTGAAGTGTTTGAGACTTATTCACCTTTACTTCTAGTGTTGCTAGTGACAGAAATGACACACTGCAGCTTTAACTGGAAGAACCAAACGGTTTTTAGCCGAACAGCAATTTTCAGTTTCTCGATTTTCAAATTCTGTCAATTTTATCACGAAATTCAAACAATAAATGTCATTTCGGCAATAGCTCAAGAGTTAGCTAAAAAAAGAACTCTAGAGAGCAGCATTTTTCTAAATGCATGCACTGCATTACATATTAAATATATTTTTACTTAACCTGTTGTCTTCATTCTTTTAATATATGTTTAAATCAGTGGTTCTCAACCTCTCCTGCAGGGACCCCCTGACAGGCCATGTTTCTGTTTTAACCCTGAAATGGCACACCTGATTCACTTAATGAGTAGTTATTAGAGTAGGAAGAGTAGGAATTAGTCAATTAATCAATTGGTCAACTACTCATTAAGCCTTTAATTAAGTGAATCAGGTGTGCCATTTCAGGGTTAAAACAGAAACATGGCCTGTCAGGGGGTCCCTGCAGGAGAGGTTGAGAACCACTGGTTTAAATAAATCAGTCATGAAAAAAATACAATCATTTAAATGTTTATATTTCACCAGCAAATTTGAGTAGAAACAATTTCAAATTTGATATAAAAACGGCCTTATTTACAATTTAAATGTTTGTACAACTCAGTTTTATTTGAGCGTTTATTAATAAACAAATATGATTAATTTTAAATTAAATTAAATCTTCGGTTTTCGGCTAAATGACAATTTCAATTTTGCCAAGTGCATTGTGAATTTTCAGTTTCTGGTGCATCACTAACCCGAAGAAGCTTCTACTGCTGAAGTTCCTGTTATAATTCATAATTAACTACAATTACTTTCTGCATTTGTAACTGCAACAAAAGAACCATTGTTAACTTGGAGATCACAGACCACTGCATTAAGACTAACATGCAAACAACCACAGATTCTATTTACACTGTGTAGATGAAATGCTTTAGAAAATTAAATGCTATTATAGCAAGTGTGAACAGTGATAGACTAGATGCTATTTAAACCAAGTGAAAATAGCATTTCACATGTAAATGAAAAAATTACCTGGAATGCAATGCCAACATTTCGTCCATATTGATAGGCTATCTCATGCACCTCAGGGTCAGAATTCACCAAAATTGACACCTAAAATTCAAAAGAAATATTGCTGGTGTTCAACTTCTCTTTCAGCTCTGAACTTCATCTTATTTTTGTCAAAACGGAACGTACATACTGCCTTACAACTGTTTGCAATGAGACTTGCAGTCTTCTTGAAGGTTTTCTCGAGGTAGTGCTTGAATCTCTCGTTTTCATTCTCTTTAGACCCTAGCTGCATGAATTCACCTGGAATTCATCAATGAAAAACATAAATAACAGGTATAAAACACATCTCGTGCATAAATCTCTAGAGACTCACCTCGTACAAGGTCTTCTATAACTTGTGACAGCACAGAAACCACTGTATTGTTCCCAATACGTGCTAATGCCATGGAGGCTGCAGACAGAATGAAATCTCCAGCCAGGATAGCCTAACAATTACAGATACAAATATATTTATATTTAACAACAACATAATTCAATACTCTATAGAAGCTTGTTTCTGCCAAGAAAGGCAAGTACAACTTTTTTGACTTCTCTCTCAACTGCGAGTTTATATTTCACAATTATGAGGGGGAAAAACCAATTGTGAGATATAAACACAATTGCAAGAAAAAAGTCAGAATTGTGTGTTCATATCTCGCAATGCTGGCTTTTCTAGAAATGTAGAGATTTAAACTTGCAATTGCAAAAAATAAAGTCAGAATGCCTGTCAGAATAGCGACTGCATTTCTAAGAATTGTGAGAAACTCGCAACTGCGAGTTATAAAGTCTGAATTGCGAGATATAAACTTGCAATTTTGAGGAAAAAAGTCAGAATTGTGAGATATAAACTCACAATTGCAAGAAGGAAATTGTCGCAATTACGTTTAGTTTATTTTTATTGCCTGGCGGAAACAAGCTTGCATATTCTCAACTGATTTTCCTTCAGATTTCAAATTAGACATCAACACAGAACCAAAGCGTGTGACCAACAGTTGAAAACCACCGATCTGCCTATCACAGAATTGCGACTGTTTCTCTCAGAATTGTAAGATTAACTCACAATTGCGAGTTATATAAAGTCTGAATAGCAAGATATAGGCCTGGTTTCACAGACAGTGCTTAGATTAAACCAGGATTAGGCCTTAGTTCAATTAAGACATTTAAGTAGCTTTCATAAACGTGCCTTAGAAAAAAACATTACTGGTGTGCATCTTGAGACAAAATAATGGAACTGACATTTTATAAAATATGTCAGTGCAAGTCAGGGCTGGACTGGTAATCTGACATACCGGGCAAATGCCCGGTGGGCCGACGTGCTTTTTGGGCCGATACATCAAAAATTTTTTTTTTACGGCCCATAAAACTCATACATCGGCGGCACATTCGTTTTGTTTTGTTTAATTGACGGCGCTGGGTTAGTGCCGGTGTAATGCATTGGTCAAAAAAAAGTAAGCGTTAGTTTTTTTTTTCCACTGACAGACCGGCCCATGAAACGCGTAGATCAGCGGCCCATTGGTTTTCTTGATTGACACTGGGCTGGCCCAATCACATCTTTAAACACCTCCCCCTTTGGGCTTTGAGTGAGCGTGCGTGTATCTGTCAAAATAGTCTGAGACATGGAGAAGAAACGCAAAGAATGTGCAGAGAAATAGCGTGAAAAATAGATACTTCAAGCAGACGCTGTAAAATGTGTCAAAATATATGTTTTCTCCAGCAGCAGGACCTTCATCAGCTCCCGTGGCTGATGAGGAGGATAGTGAGGAGGATCAGGAGAGAGATGAGAAAGGGTAGAGTCTGCGGTAAGCAGAACTACGTTCAAAACACTTTGGCTATGAGTGTAGGAACCCATTACCCAGTTACGCTTTATTTCCACATCTGCATAGTTGACGATTACAGAAATTTACTAGAAGTTTAAAGAGACGCGTTTTTATCCATGTTTTCCGCCAAAATAAAAGCTTGATGCAGTTTCCGTCAAAATAAAAGATCATGTGCTTATCTCTTTCAAGTTTAGAAATTAGTACAAAACTAATTATGAAAGTTTCCTTTATTTTTCAGTGCATTTGTTTTACAATATATGGCTATTAGGCTACTGTCATGAGATTAATATTATAATTATTATTATGTAGTAGTGTAAAATAGACAGACACTGTTACTAAAAGAAGTTTGATTTATTTCTTTGTTTAATTTGCACACTGAATATGGGTTGGAGCTTTTAATTGCGAACCCTCAAACTGCACCAGATTGATGAATATAACATTAAAATGCACAAAATTTTCTCACGGGGAGCCTGCCCCCAAACCCCCCTAGAAGGACTGAGGTCCACCCACCACAGTTTTACCAAAAATCCTGTGAGAAACACTGGTATTGCTATGCCAATGCAGCTTATAGCTTGTTTTTTGGATGCATCACTGTGGAGTATAGTTCAATTGTATTAATAAATTACAATTTTGTACTTATTTCATCTGTTAACTCTCACTCGTTTATACTCACTCATTACATGGCATTAGTGGTTTTAATGAATAGGAGTTGAACAAAAACATATTCAAGGGCGTGCAAAGATGGGTGGTGTTTATGATTATATGTAGTGGGCCAGTCTGGGCCAAAATGCCAGGGCCGATTTTCTGTCCCAGTCCAGCCCTGGTGCAAGTTGCTTTCAGTTAAAACAGCTCAAACAAGCATTTTAGTCTGGGACTAGTCTTAAACTGTTTGTGAAAACAGGGGTTAAACTTTACATTTTGAAGAAACTTTTTGAAGAATTTTTTATTATTTTTTATTATTATTATTGCCTGGCGGAAACAAGCTTCCATAGTTCCCAACTGATTTTCCTTCAGATTTCAAATTAGACATCAACAAAGTACCAAAATGTGTGATAAACAGCAGAAAACCACCGATCTGTTTTATAATCAGGCGAGTTACTCACTTTTTTCTCTCCCCACAATTTATTAATGGTGTTTTTCCCACGCCTTGTGTCCGAGTCATCGATGACGTCATCGTGCACCAGGCTGGCAGTGTGGATCATCTCAGAGATCATAGCGATAGAGCGCTGCGCCGGCAACAAGACCCTGAGGACATCAGATGTGCCTTATTAACACTGACTGATGCATCACACACACACACACACACACACACACACACAGCACTGAAGTGTGTTCTCACCCCTCTTTATTGCTGTGGACGTTACAAGCTCGAGCCATCAAGATCACAATCATTGGTCGGAAGGCTTTTCCCTTTCCATCAAAGTAATAATCACAGAGTGCTTTGAGCTCGGCTTTAGACACCAGCAGCTGCTGAACAGACATAGAACAGCATAAAACATGTTTGGGCATTACTAATTACTAAATATAATACTTCATAAAACAACAGTGGACAAGAAAAACAATGTTTAGTGGTAAAAGCTATGTAGTACTGTGCAGTTTCCTTGCTGTACCTTTTTTATGTCTTCATATAAATCTTGCAAGTCCTTTTGTGCGAGTGAGAAAGGATCTTTTAACTTTGCATCGCTGTGTATACTGCAACAGACCCGCGGTGTTGAGTACAGACATCTATACCTGTGCCTGACACACAAACATGGGAAAACAGATTCAATAAACACAATTAAAAAAACATATGCTTCTAGTTATTGACAAAAAAAAGCAATGTGCATGTATGAATGAATCTTTAAATAAGGGAGAGCAAGGCTAGTTGACAAATTGACACTTAGGTTTGGTTTATTTTTGAAAGTCAATAGTTTAATGTATTTAAAATGTACAATTAAAATGATGCAATGTACTTGAAATGACATATTATGCATATGTAATGTATTTAAATTATGTAGGCTACGTACTTAAAATATAGTCTGTTTAATGGCTTGGCAACTTTGAAAGGGGTAGTATAAATACATTTTACCAAATCACCCATTTAAATATATTTTTATTAGTGCTGGTGATTAAATCGTGATTATTAGTGATTAAATCGCGAATAATCGCATCCAAAATAAAAGTTTGTGTTTACATAGTATATATGTGTGTACTGTGTATAATTGTTTTGTATATATAAATACACACACACATGCATGTATATATTTAGGAAAAATTCTTTATTTATATAAAAAAATATTGTATAAGTATAAATACAGTATATCCATGCAAATATTTCTTAAATATATACATGCATATGTGTGTATTTATATATACAAAATAATTACACACAGTAGTACACACACATATACTATGTAAACACAAACTTTTTTCTTGGATGCGATTAATTGTTGCCCAGCACATAATTTATATGTAATGTTTATACCTATAGATAGATAGATAGATAGATAGATCATTTATATAATAATATGAAGTTATTTTATGTATATTTTATGTTATATGAAGTGTATATAACAATAACCTTTTTCTACTTGAATATATTTTAAATGTAAATATATTTATAATAAATGAATATATTTAAGTAGAATGTAATCCATTTAATTACTCCAGTCTTGTGTGTCACATGATCCTTCAGAAAATAATTAATAAGCTGATTTGCTTGAAACAAATCTTTTGTAACATTTTAAATGTCTTTACTGTAACTAAAACTATTTATTTCTTTAAAGAGAAAAATATATATCCTGCTAACCTCAAACTTCTGAACAGCAGCTAAATAGTTTTGTTTCAATAATTCATAAAAAATAAATAAAAAATAAAAAGAATACACACAAAACTGTTTTGGCTAACTGAAACTGTCATAAGTAATACTCATAACATTATGCAACTAGACTTTGACCCTAATAGTTTTTTTTGTTATAGTCCATGTTACACCTTCACTGTGACAACTAGCCCCAGTGTACCTATACACATATGTACAAACTAGTAGTGCACATTTATTATCAATGACATTGACATACCTTGCAAGGATCATTGGTTTGTTAAAATTATGTACAGAATTATGTAAAGGGCCCTGCCGGAATAAAACCTGAAAAACATAAATACCATATCATATAAAGCTGAAAGTTGTGCAACACTTATCAAAACAACAGTACAAACTGTGCTCAGGATATAGTGTGTCTTAACATTTACCAACACAACTTACACAAGCACAACACAAGACTTCCTGTGCAACAATCTTGTGTAGCAGTGACATTGAATGGCATGCAACACTGATCAGTGAGTCTCTAATGCAGGAGTTCATGACCTTTAACACAGAGTTCAGGCAGGAGTTCTGTACACACACGACTGCAATCATCTGATCTAAGACATCTTACACTATTACAGCGCCAGACATTCGCACTCATCCTCATCTCAAACCTGATCATGTTAGGCAGTGATCTGTCATTCATCGGCTCACACCGGTGACCTTCATCATCATCATCAGTGTGATCGCGTTACCTGTGTCACAGCGGAGGAAGACGCGGAAGAAGCCGTGTGTGTGAAAGCTCTTCTGCTGATCCCACAACACCAGTCCAGAACTACAGCAGCTCCAGCACTGCTCCTCCAGCACAGGCTCCACGGCACCGCCATGATGCCCCGACCAACAGCGGCACATGCCCAGTGACGACACGTTACGGAACCGCAGCATGAACCGGAAGATAAAATTGTCACGTGATGTGATGCAGAAGAGGAGGGTCGCTTTAGAAATAGAATAAACGGGAAGAATAGGCGTCAAACTAAAATGGGCGTGCATGGTGGCCCATAACGTGTCACTAATTGGTTAGGTGCGATAGTTCGAAATAATAATTATCTTATTGTAAACAATAACAATAACGTTATATAGTATAAAAATGATTACACTCATTGGTTAAAAAAAAAAAAAAATATATATATATATATATATATATATATATATAATCTAGCTGGATTAATGACAAGTATTCACAAGGAGGCGCAACAAAATATTAATTAAAGTCCCTATGAAAAAACAAACAAAAAACAATTCTTCTATAGTATTTTTGCTTTTGTTAGAGATGTGTGGTGTTTTTCGTGTTATGTGCATGTTTTGTGGGTTTCTGTTTTAAAGAAATGTAGCCATAGTTTCAGAAATTATGTTTAAACAATTTTGAAAAACTATAGTAAATACTAGTGATATATAATGTATATTATTATTACACACTTTAAAAGTACATAATGTTTCTTCACACAGTAGATATGCTTCAACTGCTTATGTTTACAGTCAGATAATGTAAGTCAAACATTTTCAATAAATGTTAGCATGTTAGTTGCCAAAGATTTTGTTTTAAATATATATTGTTTGTTTACACAATTATTGTTTACACTGACAAACAAAATGTGTGATACCTGTACCAACAGGGAATGTTTCTGATATACAAAGATGAACATTAAAGATTTATTGACCTCATCTGGGGAGTGCAGATGGTTATGAACAAGGGAAATATACCAGCTAGAATCAGTTTCTCTTTTGTTTGAGATGTGTTGATCTGCTTAGTAATAAAGATAAAGTAATAATGGGCACTGAACGAATCATAAAGAAGTACAACATGTAACCTTTGCTATTTTTATGCATATGGCAAATAATTATATTTTTTTCTTCAGTCTGTAAGTACAGCATGTATGCACATCTGATATGGCAACTTGTGATCAGACAGGTTTTATAATGTCATGGGTGTTACAGACATGATCACACCCATTCTGTAAATCACTATAAATATGAAGACAATAAACTACCAGCAAAACAGCAAATCAAGAGAAAAGACAAGAGCAGACATCCAAAGGTAAACTGTTGAACAACTGCTGAAAATGGACATTCATTCTGGCATTTTAAACTTTACAGTAATAAATCATGCAAATAACTAACTAGGTCAAGGTCACTTTTATTTATATATAAAACAGCATTTCTGCTGACCAAGGTGCTTCACAGAAACACAATAAAAACACAATAAAAACACAAGTCGTACAAATTACATAGTAAAAAATTTTACTCACTAAAGCTACATATCCACAATTAGAGAAAAGATGCGTTTTCAGTGCTGACTTGAATACATAAAGAAGAAGACAACCTGACAGATTGAGGTAACGAATTCCACAATCTAGGACCAAGAACGGAGAACGCTCTGTCACCTTTAGATTTCAAGCGAGAGTGCGGGATAGTTAATAATCTCTCAGATGATGATCTAAGAGATCTTCGAGGAGAGTACGGACAAAAGGTCTGAAATATAAACTGGAGCAAGACCATGCAAGACTTTAAATACAAAAGTCAAAACCTTGTACTCAATTCTGTATTTGACCGGTAGCCAATGTAAATGCAATAGAATAGGGGTGATATGCTCAAACTTTCCCTTCCCCATTAAGAAGCGGGCTGCAGCATTCTGTACCAGTTGCAAACGCATTAACGAAAACGGGTTGATACCAGCATACAAGGCGTTACAATAATCCAGCCTTGTTGAGATGAAAGCATGAATTACTGTCTCTAGGTCGCCAAAAGATAAAATAGATTTCAATTTCCGTAAGCCTCTAAGCTGGAAGAAACTGCCTCTGACAACAGAGTTTATTTGCTTGTCAAATTTTAACTCTGAGTCGACAACAACACCCAGGTTTTTTACATGAGTGCGAATATTCGCTTTCAGCGGTCAGGCCATCTACCAAATGGGGGGGGGAAGAATAACCTCAGTCTTCTTTTCATTCAACCGAAGAAAATTTTCGCCCATCCAACTTTTAATGTCATTTACACAGGCTAATAGATCAGATAAAGATTTAGAACCAGGCTTTACTGACATGTACAACTGGGTATCATCCGCATAAATGATGAGGAACCTGATGAGATTCAAAGATGTAACGAAGGGGGAGCATATATAAAGAAAAGAAAATCGGTCCCAAAATGGAGCCTTGCGGTACTCCATCCGTGACAGGAACAGGTGATGAATGAGACTGACCTATCTCCACAGAGAAACTCCTCTCTGAGAAATAGGATCCAAACCACTCTACAGCTGAATCACAGATACCAGCCTCAGTTTTTAACCTGTTTAAAAGAATGCAGTGATCCACTGTATCAAAAGCTGCACTTAAATCCAACAATACCAGAACTGCACAGTTTCCAGAATCCACAAATAACAACAACAGGTCGTTTACCACTCTCAACAAGGCTGATTCAGTGCTATGCTTGGATCTAAACCCAGACTGAAACGGATCGAGTATATTATTCTCAATTAAGTAAGGGGATAACTGATTTAAAACAGCTTTCTCCAATACTTTCGATAAGAAAGACAGTTTTGAAATAGGTCTATAGTTATTTAGATCAGATGGATCCAAATTTGCCTTTTTGAGCAGCGGATGAACTACTGCATGTTTAAAACAAGATGGAACGGAACTAACTAAAAAATATTAATCATTTAAAATGTATTGCACATTTAAAGTATATAATGTTTCTTACAGTAAACAAATTTATCCTGCTTCTGTTATCAGGTAAGCCAAACATTTCCATTAAATATTTTATCATCACAGAAGTTGCTAAAAAAAGATTTTGACTTTGTCAGGCTTCTGGTTTTACAGTTAGTTATTTTTTTTAATCATTTATCAAATAAAATTATTGATCTACACTTACTCATTTTGCATTTGAATTCCCAACTAAACGTATGTATTTTATAGTTTTTTTCAGCTTCAGTGTTCCTCGTCATTATGTCTCTGTGAAAGAATCCAAGAGATAAATACATTGATTTGGCCACCATTGAAAATGATCCAAACAAACCAGTTAATCATAAGCTCGATCATGCAGGTTTGCACTGCACAACATCAGGAAGATCAGGTCTTTCCTAACTGAGCATGCAACACAACTTCTCGTCCAGGCCCTGGTCATATCTAGGCTTGACTACTGCAATGCTCTTCTGGCTGGACTTCCATCATGTGCAACTAAACCTCTACAAATGATTCAGAACGCTCCAAATGATCCTGTCTTGTCTTCAACGAGCCCAAAAGGGCCCACTTCACTCCTCTGTTGATCTCTCTGCACTGGCTACCTCTCTCTGCTCGCATCAAGTTCAAGGCATTGACGCTTGCTTACAGATCTACCACAGGCTCATTTCCCTCCTACTTTCACTCACTCCTACGAGTCTACATCCCTACCAGAACCCTACGATCGGTCAACAAGCGACGACTCGTGGTTCCATCACAGAAAGCCACAGAATCACTTTCCAGAACATTCTCATTCACAGTTCCATGCTGGTGGAATGATCTCCCCACCCGCATCCGGAATGCAGAATCCCTGACAACATTCAAAAAAGTGCTGAAAACTCTTCTCTTCTGTGAGATCTTAACCTCATTAAAAAAAATAAAAATTCTTTCCTTTTCCTTTAAATCCTCGCTTATCGGGCTAATGCTACTCTGGTATAGTGAATTACCATTTATCTATGACGGTGACGGAGCAATTTCATTATAGGACAATGTTATATATAGACCAAGGTTAATCATTCTGAAATAACCAACCAGTCTCAACCACTAATGGTGAGAACTGCTGTTGGGCTTTTCAAGTAATTACAACAATATTTTTTTTACAGGAAGAATGAATGCTAGCGCAAGTTATGTGTTTGTTTCCCAGTACAATAACTGGACTGAAGCTCAGAGTTACTGCAGAGAACATCACACAGACCTCATGACCTCATTGTTGTTGGACTTTGGATAGTTTCTAAATCCCATAGAATGGACTGTATGTCTGTCTCTCAGCCATTTTTTCAATCGTGGAAATATGGCATCTATAGCCTAAGATCAATATTGTTTAATCATTTTAAAATGATATGTTGAGTCTGAACATTAACACTTCTTATAGGCCTGTGCTAAAAATGGCAACCTTGTTGTATGACCTGATTGACTGCATTGAAGGTTTCCACATATAAAATCTAAATGATATCAGACTTTGAATGAGCTTTAAGTCATTAAGTGACACACCTTTTCAGTTTTCTTTTTCCTATGAGGGTCAAAAGTCCTGAGATACTCCCTCGACTCCCTCTGAGCAGACTAGACCGTTTTGCTCAATAAATATAATCTTAAAGGTTTCACCGCTGGAAAGATTAATGTGTATTTAAATTGGGTCATTTATGTAGTAGAAATGTGAAATTATTTTAGAAGTTGGTGCCTTCTAGACTGAGAAAAGCCAGAAAATGTATTTTGGCTCATAGATGAAAGACAACAACTCCCAGAATGCACTTGCTTCGCTGACCACTCCCGAGCCACGCCTACCGGTTACAGAGGGCAGTATTGGAAGAAATGATACAACTAGGCTACTATTCGACTCAAAACTGAAAAGATGCCGTTTTATGGTGAGATCCCCCTATGGGCGGGTTGAAGACATGCGGAACGAGCTCCTCCTACTGGCTGTAGTCTCTCGCCTCTGGCCAAAAAATCCTCCGATGACGCGAAATGACGATTTTTGCATCATCTGAGGTTTTTTTCCAGACACACAAAACAGAAATCTCTCGTCTCAGGGGGACATGAGGGAGGGAAGCACGGTCATTCGAAAATACTACCGGGTTTCTACTGAGACAAAGCTTAATGCTAATCGGTGAAGTATCCCTTTAAAAATAACAGATTCAGTGAATTACAAGTCACATTTCGAATTGCCTTGGTAGCAATTACTGATAAACTGAGACATGAGGGAAAACTGAGATTTAAGAATAAAATTTAATAGGTCATGATATTTAAAAATCAAAAGAAAAAAAAAACATAAATGAATGTTTGATGAAATCATCTTCGTCACTATTTGCCGGTAACATATTCATTTAAAATACTTCTATTACTCTTCTGTAATCACATTCTTGTAAATCTATAAACTCTCTAAACTCTGTCACCTTTTCCTAAATAATAAATTACTAATATACACCGTCTATATCTTGTTGATTAAAATAATCAAATTGTCATTGAATATTGGAAGTTACATCATCAACATTGTAATCAAGCAGAGCAATATCTAATCAATGTCATGAAATGGATCTTCGGTCTCTGCGTCTTCGGTCTCTGTGTCTTCGGTCTCTGTGTCTTCGGTCTCTGTGTCTTCGGTCTCTGCGTCTTCGGTCTCTGCGTCTTCGGTCTCTGCGTCTTCGGTCTCTGCGTCTTCGGTCTCTGCGTCTTCGGTCTCTGCGTCTTCGGTCTCTGCGTCTTCGGTCTCTGCGTCTTCGGTCTCTGCGTCATCGGTCTCTGCGTCATCGGTCTCTGCGTCTTCGGTCTCTGCGTCTTCGGTCTCTGCGTCTTCGGTCTCTGCGTCTTCGGTCTCTGCGTCTTCGGTCTCTGCGTCTTCGGTCTCTTTGTCTTCGGTCTCTGTGTCTTCGGTCTCTGCGTCTTCGGTCTCTGCGTCTTCGGTCTCTGCGTCTTCAGTCTCTTTGTCTTCAGTCTCTGTGTCTTCGGTCTCTGCGTCTTCGGTCTCTGCGTCTTCGGTCTCTGCGTCTTCGGTCTCTTTGTCTTCGGTCTCTTTGTCTTCAGTCTCTGTGTCTTCAGTCTCTGTGTCTTCGGTCTCTGCGTCTTCGGTCTCTGCGTCTTCGGTCTCTGCGTCTTCGGTCTCTGCGTCTTCGGTCTCTGCGTCTTCGGTCTCTGCGTCTTCGGTCTCTGCGTCTTCGGTCTCTGCGTCTTCAGTCTCTGTGTCTTCAGTCTCTGTGTCTTCGGTCTCTGTGTCTTCGGTCTCTGCGTCTTCGGTCTCTGCGTCTTCGGTCTCTGCGTCTTCGGTCTCTGTGTCTTCGGTCTCTGCGTCTTCGGTCTCTGCGTCTTCGGTCTCTGTGTCTTCGGTCTCTGCGTCTTCAGTCTCTGCGTCTTCGGTCTCTGCGTCTTCGGTCTCTGCGTCTTCGGTCTCTGTGTCTTCAGTCTCTGTGTCTTCGGTCTCTGCGTCTTCGGTCTCTGTGTCTTCAGTCTCTGTGTCTTCGGTCTCTGTGTCTTCAGTCTCTGCGTCTTCGGTCTCTGTGTCTTCGGTCTCTGCGTCTTCGGTCTCTGTGTCTTCAGTCTCTGTGTCTTCGGTCTCTGCGTCTTCGGTCTCTGTGTCTTCAGTCTCTGTGTCTTCGGTCTCTGTGTCTTCGGTCTCTGTGTCTTCAGTCTCCGCGTCTTCAGTCTCTGCGTCTTCAGTCTCTGCGTCTTCGGTCTCTGTGTCTTCTTCGGTCTCTGTGTCTTCGGTCTCTGTGTCTGCGGTCTCTGTAGCGGCTCCTTATTCACCATCAGCTGATCCTTAAACTACAATTAAACACACAGAGTCACATATGGAGTATGAGACATTACTGCGGTCACATCACATCAGTAGATTCATTTCAGAACAAACACAGGGAGAGATACATACAGAGTACATTAATATTACAGCCAGAGATATAAAGGTGAGGAGAACATCAGAGCTGTTGTTCTGCACGCAGGAGAACGACAAGATGAGGAAGATCCTGATCAAGACCATTGTGAACAGATCATCGTGTCAGGACCACTTCCCACTTACCGTTGTGGAAACGAAAGGTTCAGTCGATTATTCGCATTATATGAATGATGTGATGAACAGAAACTACTCTCTCAATTAATTGTAATCTTTTCTGGGAGTGATCTAGATTCTTCTGTGACAATGTCCTGCAGCCGAGAGTCAGAGCGGACCTCCTGTCGGACAACATCTATGTACTAACTGATTAAATGATAATACGGCATATGTAGTCCATTCCATAGAGACTGTGTGTGTTCTCAGAATAATGAGAACAAATAATGTTTATTACAGGATCTAAATAACTGAGCAGTTAAACTCGCTGTTCTCCAGAAAAATCCTCCAGGTTTTGCACATTTTTAGGTTTTCCAGAATCTTCTGCATATTTGACACCTTTCCAACAATGACTGTATGATTTTGAGATCCATATTTTTACATTAAGGATAATTGAGTGACTCATACACAACTATTACAAAAGGTAAAAACATTTACTGATGCTCAAGGAGGAAACGATGCATTAAGAGCAGGGGGTGTAAACTTTAAACAGGATTATGATGATGATTAAATTTTGTTCAAAGATCATCTTTTTTTTTTTCATTCAGTACTGCCCTTCAGAAGCAAATACTTCCCGGTTTCACAGAAGACGAAATAATTACAATTTATCCTGTTCATGCAATTTAAAAAGTTTACACACCCCAGCTTTTAATGCATTGTTGCATCAGTAAAAAAAAAAAAAAAAAAAAAAAAAAATTATATATATATATATATATATATATATATATATATATATATATATATATATATAAAACAAATATTTTACTAAAATATTAAACTAAATGTTTACTAAAAACAAAAAACAAAAAAATTTCTTCAAGAAATACTGTGTAAAACTGATGTTATTAAAATAATATGCAGGGGGAAACCAAGTCCTATGTTTGGTGGACCCTTTGTGTTACAAACCTTATTAGTATTCCAAAGTATTCTAAATTATTTAGATTAGGTTACAAAGCTTGTGTAATCTAACGAAATATGTTACAAATGACTGTATTTTGTAATCTTTAGTAAATAATCTACTTACAATATAGTGTCTCCAGTTTATAATGTGGATCATTCTTCAGATCAGAGAGAAGCTTCACGGCTGATTCTCCTAGTTTATTCCCAGACAGATCCAGTTCTCTCAGGTGTGAGGGGTTTGATCTCAGAGCTGAAGCCAGAGCAGAACAACCTTTATCTGTGACTCCACAATCCCTCAACCTGTAGAGAACAATGACACACTCTTCACTCTCTCAGTTCAGATCAGTTTAGCAGTGAATCCATTATTAAAGAGAAAATACAAACTTAAAGCACAAATAAAATGTTTTGATGGATCATTGGACTGAGATCTAAAATGTCAAAGAGCTCAAAACATGATTATTAAACATCTAGTCTTTAGATCTGTACTAATACAGTACGTATGGAGTAATGATTTGTTTTAATTGTGTAAAGAATATTTTAAAAACAGTCCCTGCAGAAAGATGAACGTGATGAACTGCAAGAATAAATCCAGCATGTTCTTCATTTCTCAGTTCTGAATGTGTTGAGATCGAGTCGGTTTAAAATCAAGAGACTGAAGTGTTGATTGTGATGTGACAGTGTGTATTTCAGTGACTCAGTCCTGCAGAATCATGTTCCTGAAGAGCAGCTCATGTGTTCAATCTGTAAGAATTGATAAATTAGGAAATGCCGGACAGTCTGTTTGGGGAGCACCCAGACCCTGAGAGGACAAAGGACCTCTCTGGAAATTACCATTTGAACTCAGCATTTGTGAGGCAAAGTCACACCTCAGAACACATCTCTCCTCCTCTTCCTCACTCCCCCTCTCACATGCTGAGACCACATGTAAATCACCCAAGAAAATGTATAGTTTAATGTGAATGATTATCACAGAGTATTTTTCATGTTTGGTATCATTTAAAATGTCACAGTGCGACTGGTACAAATGTCTCGTTTCCAAATAAGTAAAACAAAAGGTAATAAGGTTTTTGAGAGTTTATGGATAACTAGCACACTAGGAGGGGTTGGCCTCTAGACAAATGGTCTCCCTACACCCAAAGGTGTAACCTCTGAATGCAAATTTCCATTGTTAAAAGATATTTCCAAGTGAAAGAGGTCCTGGCTATTTAATGAAATGCAGCAGGGAATTCGAGGCCTTTTTCTGTACCTCAGATTCGCCCGTGAGGCTGAGAGAGAGAGAGAGAGAGAGAGAGAGAGAGAGAGAGAGAGAGAGAGAGAGAGAGAGAGAGAGAGAGAGAGAGAGAGAGAGAGAGAGAGAGAGAGAGATCTTCAGCCTCATGTATTTCTTATTGTTGGGTTTGCATCTCTTCTCATTTTCCAGAGTATTTGATGTTTTGTATCGATTATATTTGAATTGATTAAGAAATTGGCATGATACATTTACCTGACATAATAAATTGTTACATTTGATTATTCTGACTTTGGCATTATTTGCATTAAAGAGTTAAAAGGAAAAGTCAAACATTCGCTCACAATTAATGATCCACAGATATCATTAAAACCTTTTCATTCATGGAGTCAGATGAAATAACGAGAGAATACATATTCAGATGTATTGCATTTAATCAAAAAATACTTTGCCTCGAGAAAAGGACAGTAACACGTTAAGACCTTCCGCGCTGGTCGGATGCCGGACTTTGGGACGATTTAGCGTGAGCTTACAAATCACTTACAGTTCAATAAGCTCAATAACACAGCAGCAGAAAAAGGCTGAACATTTCAAATATAGGAGACTTTACATTGTGTTTCATGTGTGAGTCATATATGATCTTACCACAGTGTCTCCAGTTTACAGTGAGGATCCTCCAGTACAGCAGAGAGCAGATGAACTGAATCTCCTAGTTTATTCACAGACAGATTCAGATCTCTCAGGTGTGAGGGGTTTGATCTCAGAGCTGAAGCCAGAGCAGAACAACCTTCATCTGTGACTCCACAACCACACAACCTGTAGAGAACAATGACACACTCTTCACTCTCTCAGTTCAGATCAGATCAGTTTAACACAAGGGTCCGCAGCCGTACTGCAGGGGGTCCGTCAATTAATGCTTGATCACAAATCATTTTTTGTTAAAAAATTCAAACATGGGTAAAAAACATCACAAAGTCAAATTTAAATATAAGCACTCTCAAACGAATGCAAGATCTTCCTCAAACAATCTTCATCTGTGACTCCACAATATTTCAACCTGTAGAGAACAATGACGCTGTGTAAACAGTGTGTAAAATGACCATTTTATTAAAGATTGCAATGTGTGATGTGATTTGAATGTAGTGACAAGCAATGCCACTATATCCTACACTGCTTTATAAAGGATGCCGGTTCTCCATGAACTTGAGGAGAAACTGAGGGACAAATACCATGCAGTGCTGTAACTATGGAGTGATAAAGAGATAACATTAATAACACCTGAAGTGTAACTTTATCAATTAAATGTACTATATTTTAGTTCAATAATATTAATTTAATATTTTGAAGATATTTTTGTTTCTAAATATTTGTCCAATAATAATGATCCATTAATGGCCATTTAAAATAATATTTTTTCTAATATGTTTATTACTTATATTACAATTAGATTTCATGCTTAGCATTTAGCATGCTAATATATGCTATTGCTAATTAATAGTTCCGTAGATAGCTAATACAATCTTATAATTCAGTCATGTGACACAAATATAAGAAATTGAATGAA
Organism: Leuciscus leuciscus; assembly: GCF_965113295.1. Classification (NCBI taxonomy): domain Eukaryota; kingdom Metazoa; phylum Chordata; class Actinopteri; order Cypriniformes; family Leuciscidae; genus Leuciscus; species Leuciscus leuciscus. The sequence continues at coordinate 5,651,618 of NC_138735.1, read as the reverse complement.
TGAATCCAGTTAGGGAACCATATTAAAAACCACTTTAAAACTTCTTCATTGGGTTACTTGGAAATGACTTGATTCCACGATGTTGACATTATGTGAACAAATGATCTTTGTTGAACTTAATTGGTTCATGTGGAACTGATGTGCATGATTCAATCATTTAAATCCTACACACTTTTTCAGTGCATTGTTTTCTGTATCTTAAAAATAATTTTGGATTTACTGTAAATCCCTCTGGTCCTCTTCGTTTAGGGGTCACACTTGGCTCCTTCACAGTCAAAAGTGGCCGAAGCCTTAAAATGTCATTTTTTTAATTATTATTTTTTCCAGGAAAACCAATGTAATATATTTTTGTTCAATAATATTTTTTTTATTATTATTTCGAATTTAGAAAGGTTTCTATGGTACTATGCAATAATTATAAAAAAAAAATGATGAGCATTTTGTTCCATTAGAATTCCTTTTTTTATTTTTATTTTTTATAAATGCAACATGTCACATTAGTGCAGGCCTTTAAAATCCATTTTTTGAAGTGAGAAAAGCGTCATCCAGTGGCGTTAAAAAGTAAAAACTTGTGTAATGTCGTGTAACCGCCTGTAGGCTGTACTGTTGCTCCCTATATAAATACATAGAGAGGCTTTTTGATTCCCATTGTTTTTTTTAGACATGATTTCTCCATTTTATTAGTTTTTTAAAATTTATTTAGATATATATTTAGACATTCTAAAAGACTACGTTTTGTCAAGGTTTAGATATTTTTGTTACATAAGTATCAGGTTTTGCATTATGATTACAATCAAACAATAACGTTTGGTTAGAAAAGGAACACAATGCAAGCATTTTTGTTAATCAGTATTTGATAATTCAAAAAATCTAACAAAATAAGGGATGGATAGTGATAATTCAAAACACTTTATACAGACATTTTGCAATTAATTGGTATTTTATTCAGTTTAATTCTATAAATGGTAATAAAACTTCAGAAGGGAACAGCAATTATGATCTAACAGCAAAAACAATAAAATAACAACAGCAAACAATCATTATCAAACTGTAGGTTAAAAAACAGGAATAAAAATTGAATTATAATAATAAATATTATTTTAACTATGTACATAAAAACTGTAATTTATGTATTGTTGCATATGCAGCAGATATCAGGAACACCTATTAGGCTAAAATAAGACCAAACAATTAATATTAGTGTGTGTGTGTTTGTGTGTGTGTGTGTGTGTGAGAGAGAGAGAGAGAGAGAGAGAGAGAGAGAGAGAGAGAGAGAGAGAGAGAGAGAGAGAGAGAGAGAGAGAGAGAGAGTGAGTGTGTGTGTGCGTGTGCATTTGAGCGAGAGTCTCTTTTGTATTTTTTAATTTATTGATTTTCTTTTGCATATTCTCAAAGTTTGCTGTTGCAGTCTTACCAGTTAATTTCTTTGTGTGTGTGTGTGTGTGTGTGTGTGTGTGTGTTAGAGAGAGAGAGAGAGAGAGAGAGAGAGAGTGTGTGTGTGTGTGTGTGTGTGTGTGTGTGTGTGAGAGAGAGAGAGAGAGAGAGAGTGTGTGTGCGTGTGCATTTGAGCGAGAGAGAGTCTCTTTTGTATTTTTATTCATTTATTGATTTTATTTAGCATATTATCAAAATGTACTGTTGCAGTCTTACCAGTTCATTTCTCTCTCTCTCTCTCTCTCTCTCTGTGTGTGTGTGTGTGTGTGTGAGGGAGAGGGGGGGGGGGGTCTTATTTGCACTCTTGATGTGTTAGAGTGTCACTCCTTCATTACTGTGCACTTTTTTTCTGCACAGCGGCTGATTTGTAGTTTGTACCACCAAAAGTTTCTCTGAGTTTTCGTATTTCCCATTCATTTCCTGTCGGTCATTTTTGAAGGAACCAAGTGTGACACTTTTTTTTTACGACCCTTTACCATATCCGAATCATGTCTATGATTATTTTGTGTGTGTTCACAAAGCTAATACAACAAACGTCACCAAGTGTCATCCCATTCAGATGAAGCAAAACAATTACATTAAAAATGTGTTCGGTCATTTTTAAACCGAAGAGGATCAGAGAATGTCAACATTGAAAAGTGGAAGATTAATCAATTTATTAAAGAAATTTTAATTATTAGAAACCTTTTTGTCCCTGATATTATTATTTTTTTCTATTTCTTTTTCCTTTTTTATATTGTGCTCTGTTCTTTAGGACATTTATTATAGTTTTGTTTTGCCTTATTGTAATGATATTTACTGCAATACAAAACTTTACTTCCGCATTCCTCGATTCCTATGGAAGTCTGTGGGTGTTGTAACTCTGTCAGTTCAAAAACACTGTTGTTTTAATATAACATTTATACTTTGTGTATTTGTGTAATGTTTTGTCTTGTTTGTGATGTGGAGTAATTATATATATATACTATATAGTACTGTGCAAAAGTCTTAGGCATGTTAATCATTTTTCTGTTTCTTCATGTAATCACAGACGGACTCGATGATGGTGAGATCAGATCATACCGGCTGTTGTCAGATTCCTTGTGCATACACAAATCTCACTGGATTATTACAATTAATGGCAAAAAGAATGTTTGGAAATCTAAACTGATATTTCCTACTGACACATTACAGCAAAATATATAAATAACTGACTTAAAACCATCTTTTGGGGGGAGGGGGGGGGGGGGTATATTAACATGCCTAAGACTTTTGCACAGTACTGTATATACTGGGGAGAACATTTATGTTTTAGGATTAGCATGTTTAATCAAGCATTGGCTCACCTGTGATGTTCACTGATTTAACTGAATATTTATTTAATGTGCATTTGGACTGAAGTAAGTATCACTTGTAATTTATTGTTTAACTGAGTGTCTATGAATCACACATAAAATACGGGTTTTGGTTTTCCTGGTCAAACTGTAATTGTACAGAAAATGAGCTCTCAATGAAATTTATTCAATTGTCTCTCATCTGTGTTGTGTGGATGTGTAATTGTTTGGTTGGACTCCTTCTTCAGACCCGAAAACAAGCTAGAGTTTAACAAGCAAAGTTGGTGATCATTGAGTAAAAAAGTTAAAAACTATTAAATTACTAATAAAGAATATATTTACCAAGGACAAAATATGTGTTTATCAGAGAGTTCATCTTACCACAGTGTGTCCAGTTTACAGTGAGGATCCTCCAGTACAGCAGAGAGCAGATGAACTGAATCTCCTAGTTTATTCCCCCACAGATTCAGATATCTCAGGTGTGAGGGGTTTGATCTCAGAGCTGAAGCCAGAGCAGAACAACCTTCATCTGTGACTCCACAATCCATCAACCTGTAGAGAACAATCACACACTCTTCACTCTCTCAGTTCAGATCAGATCAGATCAGTTTAACACAAGGGTCCGCAGCCGTACTGCAGGGGGTCCGTCAATTAAAGTCCCTGTAAAGGCAATTCAAAAAAAAAAAAATTCTAAACACATTATAAAAGTTAGAAATGTATTGCTAAAACATATTACGAAGACTGTGAACTGTGAAGTACTGAATTGTGGAGTTAGACCGTTAAACAGTTTTTCACCATTGCTGTGTTCCGGAGCCCCTGAGCTCCTGGACACGCCCCTACTTGATGACTCACTGGAGCCCCTGACGCTGGCCCCTCCCCTAACAATATAAATAGAGCACAATCACAGCAGTTTGCCGATCGCGAGTTACTGTCAGTACTATTAGTTACTACAGCCTACAGTTTGCTAGCTAGCTATGCCTTCGTCACGGAAATGCATACTACCTGGATGCGATCACGTACAAAACAGATCGGTGTCCTTATTAAAATTTCCGAAAAACGATCACATCAAGAAGATGTGGATTAATTTTGTGAATAAATGAGTGAATAGGTGAGCCACCTTGATGGAGAGCTGAGGATCACCGCCAAAACCCGCCTCTGTAGTGATCATTTTACACGGGATAGTTTTATAAACTTTCGTCGGAGACAACTGGGATTCACTGATAATCCGCTGTTACTGGTGAATGGGGCCGAGCCGACTATCTCTCGCCTCGGTGTTCATACTCCCGTCGCGCCGACAACTCAGTGCCGGCCCGAGCCTTTTGGGGGCCCTAAGCAGAATTTGATTTAGGGGGCCCCCTCCCACCACGCGGAGTCACCTGTGCTTGACAATTATTGACACAATGTCACGCTATAATGTTGCATTATAAATGAATACAATGAGGTTATGTATTAATACAAAATAAATAAAAAATAGATACTTAAAGTTGTAACTTTTTCTTTACTCTTTTACTAACTCTTGGAAACTTCTGAAAACAAAGTGTCACAAAACATATTAAAAAAATTATTTGCAAAATATCCTCCAACGTTTGCAACACTTTGCAGTTTGAATGATGTCTTGTATGAACATGACGGAGTATGTTTTTATGTTTCCACTGTTCGATCGCGCCCGCGACTCACACACACACACACACACACACACACACCATATTCCAGCTTTGTAACCTTCCACTGTGATGTTTCCAAGCACATTTTTGCGCGTGAAGAGGATGATTTTTTCCGCCGATATTGGAACGTGAGTGAAGTAAAAAGCCTATGATAAAGAATAGTTTACCATCCAAATCCATCGCGAATGTTGAAACATTTTGATTCTAATGAGAGAGATGCGTGAGCCCAACGCCGCTTACTTTCACTTTCGCTTTAAATTATTTCGTTTTGGCTTGTTTATAGTTATTTTTTTATTCTTGTTCTGTTCTGAATATCATTACATTTAAAGGAGTCATGAACTGGATTGTTTTATTATTTTATAATGTTGCCTGGGGTGCCCTTATAATGTTAGTATGATTTTTACATCAAAAATTGTCATAATTTATAAATAAAAGCCATTTTTCCAAGCCTGATTTCAGCCTCAGATTTGAACGCTCTGTTTTAAGGGGCGTGTCTGCTGTGAGACTGCAGTGCAAACGCCCACTGCTGTGATTGGCTGACATGCTTGCATATGAAATAGCTAGTAGTATTACATGAACTCTGTTGAAAACTTTTACAACGTTTTTACTATTACAGCTATCGAGATTAACAAATCGTGAAAAGTATCGTTTAAAGCATTATATTTAAATGTATTCCATCACATGAAAGGTTGCAGCATGATGAGCACTGACTGAGCAGATGACAGACAGTCTGTTGATCGCGTGAATAAAGATCTTATCATTGCAACGCAATTTTTGTAAAATGTTTAGCACAGACACCTAAGCCAGTGGGAAGGGTTGTAGGAACCGCGTCATTAAAAATGAATTTAATCCACTGGTCCCTGATAGCTTGGTCCGTTCTTGGGAGAGAAAAAAACATTTCCATGTTGATTCTGGCAGTCAACAACAGAGCAACTCACGTGTGCACCACGTTTCTGCATCTTTCACGGTCGAGTGCGTACTTCGAATCGGAATTCATGGCGGCGCTCGACTGAATATGAGGGGGAGAGGGTCAGGGCGGGCTTCCTGCAGCATAGGTCTGCGGTGTCCATATATGGTATATCCATAGAAATTAACATCACGTATTTGAGTGCGCGTGCACGTGGGCTGGTTGACGAACCAAGGGGTAAACAAACGCTTCACTTTTAAATATCGGCTTCCCGGCCAGTGTATAATCGTTAGGCAATCATAACATAATTTTTTTCTCGTGGAAAAGTGAAAATTACAGGTCATGACTCCTTTAAAGGATAAATCATTGATCAAATCAAATTTTTGTGACATGGCTTAACATTACCGTGACTTTGCGCACGAATTGTCTATGCACGCGAGGTTATGCGCATGACTCAAACACTGGCAGACACAGCAGCAGTTGTAGGCAGGTATATTGATCATGAAATCAGAATTTTCTTGTCTTGAATTATTAATCCTTTAATTCATTTATGTCACTTGTTTAAGTTAATTAATATGTAAAAAAAAAAAAAAATAAAAATAAAAAAAACTCGATTGGGGGCCCCCTGGTGGCCCCAAGCAGCCGCTTAGTTCGCTTATGCCTCGGGCCGGCCCTGCGACAACTGGTGCCATCATCAGCAGTGCGTGCCCACCAATGAGTGTAAGTTGCCTTGTTTGCTTATGTTATAATTATAGTAGGTAGTCCAGGCTCGAACATGTATGGCTTTGTAAAACCAATTAAGCTGCTAGGAGCATCCATTCCGGCTGTAGCGGTGACAGCTGAGTGTGGCGACGGCAGCTTTCCCTCTGTTACGAACTGCTCCGAGACAAGAAGGTTGAGGATCCAAATGCAGTTTATTTAAAGTGTTATTCAGAATTGCAGTCAAAATCCAGGCAAAGGTCATACACAGGCAGGCAATCCAACAAACAGACAAATCCAGAGGGTGAGGCAAAAACAGGAAAACCAGGACACGGGTAGAGATCAAGAACCAGGAATAACAACAACAAAGGAAATGCTCAGAAATGCAGTGGAATAACGTACAAGACTTCGCAGGGAATAATGAGGTGAACCAGGCTTATATAGGGTGAACTAAACAATATAATGAGACACAGGTGAATGTGATAATCAGGGATGATGAGTCCGGGCAGTGAATTATGGGAAATGTAGTTGTGAGTGAATCATGATAGTCTGGTGTGGAGTGCCCTCTGGTGGCTTTCAAGGGCACTCCAGCTGGTGACCGTTACATAGCCCCCCCTCAAAGGAGCGGCTTCCAGACGCTCTAAACTTGTCCAGGAGGGAGGTGGAGCGGAGGCGGACCCGGGGGCGGGATGGTGGGCCAGGCCCGTGGAGCGGATAACGACCTGGAGACTGCGGCAAGACGGGAGGCCAGGGCGGATCAGGCTGTGCAGGCGACCAGGGCGGATCAGCTGTGCAGGCGACCAGGGCGGATCAGGCTGTGCAGGCGACCAGGGCGGATCAGGCTGTGCAGGCGACCAGGGCGGATCAGGCTGTGCAGGCGACCAGGGCGGATCAGGCTGTGCAGGCGACCAGGGCGGATCAGGCTGTGCAGGCGACCAGGGCGGATCAGGCTGTGCAGGCGACCAGGGCGGATCGGGCTCAGGAACAGACACCGGCTCAGGAACAGACACCGGCTCAGGAACAGACACCGGCTCAGGAACAGACACCGGCTCAGGAACAGACACCGGCTCAGAGGATGCGGTGGCCATCTTGTCCAAAGACACCGGCTCGGCGGCGACCATCTTGTACGGAGACACTGGCTCGGCGGCGGCCATCTTGTACGGAGACTCTGGATCGGCAGAAGTGACGTGAACAGTCTCTGGATCGGCAGAAGTGACGTGAACAGGCTCTGGCTCGGCAGACGTGACGTGAACAGGCTCTGGCTCGGCAGACGTAACGTGAAGCTCTGGCTCGGCAGGACTGACGTGAAGCTCTGGCTCTGGCTCGGCAGGACTGACGTGAAGCTCTGGCTCTGGCTCGGCAGGACTGACGTGAAGCTCTGGCTCTGGCTCGGCAGGACTGACGTGAAGCTCTGGCTCTGGCTCGGCAGGACTGACGTGAAGCTCTGGCTCTGGCTCGGCAGGACTGACGTGAAGCTCTGGCTCTGGCTCGGCAGGACTGAACCCTAGAACGATGGCCCTCTTGGCAGCGCGTGCAGACATAAGCGGGGGATCAGCCACGCTGGAAACCGGTCCTGTACGTCCATAGACCGATCCAGTGGCTGGCAAGACGTCATGATTCCCAGGTCGGACGGGCGAGACGTGAACTGACTCTGGCTGGGCAGACTGGACGTGGAGCTGTGAAGACCCTGGACTGGACGCGGCCAGCAGTGAGGGCTCTGGGGGTACTGTGAGCTTGCAGGGTGTTTCATCAGCCAAGCCCACAGTAAATGTCGTACCGCTCAAGGAGAGGGCCAGGTCGACATACCCTTCTAGAGTCCAGCCGGTATAGTCCTCAGGCATCAATTGAGCAACGTCATCATCCAGCCCGCTCAAAAACAGGCGACCAGGGCGGATCAGGCTGTGCAGGCGACCAGGGCGGATCAGGCTGTGCAGGCGACCAGGGCAGATCAGGCTGTGCAGGCGACCAGGGCGGATCAGGCTGTGCAGGCGACCAGGGCGGATCAGGCTGTGCAGGCGACCAGGGCGGATCGGGCTCAGGAACAGACACCGGCTCAGGAACAGACACCGGCTCAGGAACAGACACCGGCTCAGGAACAGACACCGGCTCAGGAACAGACACCGGCTCAGGAACAGACACCGGCTCAGAGGATGCGGTGGCCATCTTGTCCAAAGACACCGGCTCGGCGGCGACCATCTTGTACGGAGACACTGGCTCGGCGGCGGCCATCTTGTACGGAGACTCTGGATCGGCAGAAGTGACGTGAACAGTCTCTGGATCGGCAGAAGTGACGTGAACAGGCTCTGGCTCGGCAGACGTGACGTGAACAGGCTCTGGCTCGGCAGACGTAACGTGAAGCTCTGGCTCAGCAGGACTGACGTGAAGCTCTGGCTCTGGCTCGGCGGGACTGACGTGAAGCTCTGGCTCTGGCTCGGCAGGACTGACGTGAAGCTCTGGCTCTGGCTCGGCAGGACTGACGTGAAGCTCTGGCTCTGGCTCGGCGGGACTGACGTGAAGCTCTGGCTCTGGCTCGGCAGGACTGACGTGAAGCTCTGGCTCTGGTTAATAGGATATTAACATGCCTAAGACTTTTGCACAGTACTGTATATACTGGGGAGAACATTTATGTTTTAGGATTTGCATGTTTAATCAAGCATTGGCTCACCTGTGATGTTCACTGATTTAACTGAATATTTATTTAATGTGCATTTGGACTGAAGTAAGTATCACTTGTAATTTATTGTTAACTGAGTGTCTATGAATCACACATAAAATACTGGTTTTGGTTTTCCTGGTCAAACTATAATTGTACAGAAAATGAGCTCTCAATGAAATGTATTCAATTGTCTCTCATCTGTGTTGTGTGGATGTGTAATTGTTTGGTTGGACTCCTTTTTCAGACCCGAAAACAAGCTAGAGTTTAACAAGCAAAGTTGGTGATCACTGAGTAAAAAAGTTAAATACTATTAAATTACTAATAAAGAATATATTTACCAAGGACAAAATATGTGTTTATCAGAGAGTTCATCTTACCACAGTTTCTCCAGTTTACAGTGAGGATCCTCCAGTACAGCAGAGAGCAGATGAACTGAATCTCCTAGTTTATTCACAGACAGATTCAGTTCTCTCAGGTGTGAGGGGTTTGATCTCAGAGCTGAAGCCAGAGCAGAACAACCTTCATCTGTGACTCCACAACCACACAACCTGTAGAGAACAATGACACACTCTTCACTCTCTCAGTTCAGATCAGATCAGTTTAACACAAGGGTCCGCAGCCGTACTGCAGGGGGTCCGTCAATTAATGCTTGATCACAAATAGTTTGTTAAATAAAAAAATGGTAAAAAAACATCACAAAGTCAAATTTAAATATAAGCACTCTCAAGCGAATGCAAGATCATCCTCAGTTGATTCTGTAATAATATCATACTGGCAAACTCTCAAGTGTGTTTTTGTGTTTGAGCTCTGGAGAACGTCAAATGTTTTTACAGCGGTGAGAAATGTAGCCAATCACAGTCATGTTTGTTGGTCTATTGAACGCAGTGGCCAATCAGAGGTGTTTCATTTTGTCAGAGTCCACTCACCGAGATATAAAGGCCCTGTCCTAAATGGCACACTTCATATGCACTTTCAGTCTTGTAGACTTACAAGGGCTTCTGCGTGCCCTTTAAGTCCATGAGACCGTAGGGTGTCCTATTTAGTAATGTTAGGTTTCAGAAGGGTACTCACGAGCGCCCCTCTGTGGTCGATATGCGCTCTAAATGCGCACTAAAGCGAGCTCCGCAGCTGACTTGTTCCCGACAGTCAAAGCGGTGTTACGTCAGGAAAGTGCGGGCTCAGAGGAAGACGGCGAGTGTTTAGGGTGCCGTTTGTGACAGGGCCAAACTCACAATTGCGTGACATAAAAAGTCAGAATTGCGAGTTTGTACCTTGCAATTCTGAGGGGAAAAACAGTCAGAATTGTGAGATAAAAAGTCACAATTATCTTTTAAATTGTTTTATTTTGTGGCGGAAACAAGCTTCCATAAATTAGAGGCAACCAGTGGCGAATTAGTCTTCCAGGTTTGATGTCATCCCTGTAGCTCTATTCACAGTCAGCTTTCCTTTCACATGAAACCCCCCAAATGCCAGCAAACCAATGAGAATGCTATGGAAGCTTATGGGTAGCAATATTCAATTTGAAATGTAATATGCAAAATGACAATGCAATATGTAAAATGGCAATGCATTTCTGTATTTAAACTTACATTTTCCATTACATTTGTGCAACTTTTGGTGCAAAATGAAAATGAAAATTCAATTATATAATTTACATTTGCCATTTCATACACTAGTTTTAATATGTAAATTGAACATTTTAATGCTTTATAAGTTGCAAAAGTAAAATTAAAATTTATTACAGAAATGATTAGATATGTTTAACATGTTCAAACAAATAATGTAGCAAAATGATCATTCAAATGTTATTTTTCTTAATTGCATTTACACCCACAGTTAAGACACTTGCGATTGCATTTTCATTAAATGTCCCGCAATGAATGAAGCAAAATTCATTGTGCAAATTGAAAATGCATTCCACCCAGTCAATCACTGCGTGAAGTTGGCCCCGCCTCCTTCCTGTCAATCACTGTGTGAATGTGGCATATGACTGTGGAGCGGTGCTTACTGTGAATGTACGAATTATACTGCAGACAATTTAAACAGAGCAGCAGGGGCGTGTCTAGAGGGGGGGCACGGGGTGGCACCGGCCCCCCCTGGAATATGATTGGCCCCCCCTGGTGCCCCCCCTCCAATCTCATTGGGCTAGATTTACTGTCAACCTGAAAATGCCCACCGCACCATTGGACCAGAGTGCTGTCAATCACTAATTGATTAGCGAGCACAGTTGCGCGTTTTTAAAACAGGAGGAAAGAGACACCACAACACGTCAGTGTTTACGTATGTACACACTAAATTATATATGACCTGGGAGTGCTCAGTGTAGAGTCACGGAGAGCCAAGTCGCTGGACATGGATGAGTTTATCAAACTATTTGGTAGCCAGCAAACCCCCCCCCCCCCCCCCCCCCAAAAAACCCTGCAGAATACAGAGCAGAGCATAATACATGTGATGGTGCAGTTAACCCACAGGAACAGACACATTTCATGCTGAGAACACACACTTAATTTTAGTGTTGAAAATAAAGTAATGTAAAAAGTAAAGTAAATAAAATAATGTTAAATGACTAAATAATGTCTGTGATTTTTATTTTGTATTTATTGGAACAGAACTGTGTTGTCTAATCCATGCAAAATACAAAAAAAATAATACCATCTATATTAGAGCACGTGGCATTGCACAAGATTTTGGAAATCGTGCTTAATATTTTCTAAACCAGTATTTATTTTCAGTTGAATTTTCTGATTGGCCCCCCCTGACTGGTTCTTGGTCCCCCCTGTGCCCCCCCTGTGCCCCCCCTGTGCCCCCCCATTTATAAAATCCTGGAATCGCCCCTGCAGAGCAGTGCAATTTTTTATATGTTAGGTTGACTATTTTATAATTATTTTTTATTACGGCTATAATGAACAGGCTGCAAGATTCCAATGCTGGAATATGTTGTATGTGTGTGTGTGAGGTGTGTGTGTGTGTGTGTGTGTGGTGCGGGCGCGATCGAAAAGTGGAAACATAAAAACATACTCCGTCATGTTCATACAAGACATCATTCAAACTGCAAAGTGTTGCAAAACGTTGGAGGATATTTTGTAAATAATTTATTTAATATGTTTTGTGACAGTCTTAATAGCTTTTCCATTAGTACTAGAATGAATAGTAGAAAAGTAATTTTCAAATTCTTTAAGGAATACAGAGAAAAGGGGCTTTTTGTTAGAAACCTTACACTTATGGATGTGAAATTTGACTAATAAAATTAACAGATTAATTACAAAAGCCTCCTTAATCACACTGTTATCATACTTTGAATATCCAAAAATTACATTTTCAAAATGCAAAACTAAATTAGAGAGTACCTTTTCCTTAATAAACATAGACACTTGCCAGAAAATGTGGGGAACTGTTTCCAAGTGCAAAGAGCAGAACACGCAACTTACATCAATGTCTTAAACTTACTAAGGAAATGTTTGACAGGGTAGAATTTGTGCAATATCTTGAAAGAGATTTCTTTCACCTTGTTTGTAACAAAAAACTTAGGAGGTAATAACCAGACACTTTCCCAATCAAGATCATTAACACATTTAGTCCAATAAGCAATAGAGCAAGATTTGGTGACAAACTCCTTTAAAAATAGAGAACGAATAGATTGGTTATTGTTTTTGTACTGTAAAAAACTAATTTTGCCACATACTGTGTCAGCTGGGTTAATTATGAGCATATCAACTGATGACAACACACTTCTACATAAAGAAATTATACCAGAATTGATTGCAGAAAATACAAGAGCAAATTCCTTGGGAGTCAGGAAAATTAAAGTGCAGAAGAAACTCGTCATACGTCATAAGGTGTCCTTGAGAGTTAAACAAATGACAAACTAAAACAATACCCTTTTCAAACCAGCTTTTAAAAAAATACTTTTGTGTTTATACAAAATACAACGGTTATTCCAAATAAGAAAACGGTGCGGAGAGAAGTTGTGCTTGTAGATCAGTTTCCAAGCCAATAAAGCTTGAGCATGAAAGGCAGAAAGTTTCACTGGCAATTTGTCAATTTTATAATCACACATTAGTAAAAAAGAAAGACCCCCAAGTCGGTCAAAAATTAAATTAGGAATAAAATTCCACAAAGAAGGTTTTTTTCAAACAAAATTTTAACCAATTAATTTTGAGGGTATTAGTCTGCTCAATATTGTATGGAGATGATGTTCTAACCTGTGTAGTAGTAGTACTGATAAATAGTAATAAGTAATTATTGATGAATAATTATTTACATAAATGTGATGCTTAAGTTATCCTAGTTTCTCTCTACATACATGCGAAATAGTTAATTTTACAACATTTTAAATCACATGATTTTAAACCTAAATTTGATGGATTAATAGCATGTGGTCACCGCAAGTATTATTATTATTTTTAATGCGTGTATACAGAACATTTTAAAATTAAGCCATTTAATTTTATTCAGGACATATTTGCTGTTGAGTGGAAGTAATTGTCTCTGTAATGTTAATCCTAAAGCTACAATACAATATGGTCTGTAAACAACTTAACATACCAGTACACATTCAAGGGAAAATGCTAAAATAATAACAGCATCAAGAAAATAAATCTTGTCAGATGTCCAAAAAAAAAAAAAAGTGCATAAAGATATTTTGTCTGGTAAGAGTTCCTTCTTTAATGGCTCATTTTCCCACAGTGATCTGTACATAAGGTTCCTCTTAATTTGCTGTTCAGTGTCTGCAGGACATGTACACACATAAAAAAACCCCACTGAATTTAAGTTTAAAATACAAACTGATCACATCACTGATGAACTCTCTTCTAGTGCGCATGCATATATGACGTCACCTAAACACACCACCGCGCATGCGCGTAACAGCGTCCAGTACGTGTTGGATCTGATCCAGCTACGTCATCGTGCTACAGGCTGCAGAGAGGACTTCTTGAGAGTAGTCGAGTGCAGGCGGAGAGGAGCTGCAAATGGACACGTGAAGTCGGACACTTTCTGGTTCCCGTAGTGACCGCTCACCAGGGCCGGCTCTGTAAATCTGGGGGCCCTAAGCAGGATAATTTTGGGGCCCTGCCTTGCAGTGAATAATCAACGCTATCTCACGACCAATTCGTACGAATTCGTACAATGATAAAAAGTTGGCTAATTCGTACGACCTCAATTTGTACGATTTGTCTAAACCCACGTGATGGGTAGGTTTAGGGGCGGGGTCAGGGGTAGGTCATTCGTATGAATTCATACGAATTGGCCAAGTCGTAAAATATGTACGATTTTGCAAAAAATCTATTTTGCAAAAAATACGAATTACGTTAGAACGTAATTCGTACGAGTCAGTTCGTATGAATTCGTACGAATAAGCCACCTCGTAGAATTTGTACGTTTTCCCGTGAGTATTGCCACCGCAAACCAGCAACTGTATAAAATCTAACCCTTACACAAATTCTGAGATAATTAAGTCATTAATTCAGAAAAACAGAATAAATATTTTTATTTCAAGAAAACATTATCTCATAATTTTTAGATAATTAAGTCATTAATTCCGAAAAACAGAGCAAAAACTTTTTTTCATGAAAAATTATCTCGTAATTCTGAGATAATTAACTCATTAATTCAGAAAAACAGAGAAAAAAAATTTTTTTCTCAAGTGAATGCAATACGCTTCCGTGATAAAAGAGATTAAAAATTCTGCAAAAGATTCTAGTTTGAGTTGGTATTTATTTTTAATATATTCCAACTACAAAAACACTACTTCAGCGAACAAGCATTAGCCAAATGTGTATATAAAATGTTTAGTTATAAAATAAATACATAAATCTAATAAAAACTCTAGGTAACACTTTTTACATTTTACAGAGGCATTGTTGCACATTACATGTAGTTCATACAAAAATAATTCTACAATTAAAACTGCTTAAAATGTGGATTTCGTTGGAGTATAGTGCCTCTACTATGGGATAATGTCCACTTTAACGCACCCTCTGGTTGCAGAGAAACAGCGCCGCGAATTGTGCAGAAAATGCAATTAGGCCGCTCTTTGTGCATCGTGTAATGTGCCAAGTTCAAAAATTCATACAAAAAGAATTCTACAGTAAAAACTGCTTAAAATTTGGATTTCGTTAGAGAAGCAGCTCTACTATAATGGGATAATGTCCAATTTAACGCACCCTCCGAGGCTGCCGTGAAATAGCACCGCGAATTGGGCTGAAGGTGCAATAAGCGGTTATTTGTGCATTGTGTAATGTGCCAAGTTCAAAAATTCATACAAAAAGAATTCTACAGTAAAAACTTCTTAAAATTTGGATTTCGTTAGAGTAGTAGCTCTACTATAATGGTATTTTTTTTCTCCTTTTTTCTGCACCCGATTTCATTTTTGCGGTCAAATTTCCAAGTCCAGGGAAGACAACGATTTTACACGGTTGGTTGACTGTTAAACCGCAGCGACACCGGCGAGTACCATCTGTAGTTAGGGGGCCCCCTAGTGGCGGCGGGGCCCTAAGCAGCCGCTTAGTTCGCTTGTAGGGAGAGCCGGCTCTGCCGCTCACGTGGTGTTTGCATACTTTACCACAGCTGAAGTGAAATAAATTCAATATTTGCCAAATAATACACAGATGTTTCAGAGACATTTTCATTCAATACTTTATGTACTGCTTCATACAGTGTCTGTTTGAACAAGAATAAAGTTCAACATAAACTTCTATCAATGAAGTGGAGTCTACGTTTTTTAATCAGTTTTAATTTGATAAACATGACACAATATAACATCGCAACTACATGAAAAGAGTATTTACTGTTATAAAAAACTGATTTGTGAGCTTTAGAGGAACTAAAGGTGTTCGAATAAACACGAAACACACGTGATCGTTGTCATGCGGTGAATCCGGCCAATCGTGGAACAGCTGTGTCGTCATCAGAGCTCGTGCAGCCGCTCTTGAGAAGCTGCGCTGGCTGAGTTCTCCGGCTACTCTCGAATCGCTCTTGCAGTACTTTGATGGCATATGTCACAGTCACATGGCGTCGGCACTTTATCAAGTCGGACAAAATTTCTAACCGGCATGCACTGCTTCAAGTCAGCCGCCGATCGGTCTGCGCAGAGCTGTGTGAAGTTGAACAAGCCTTGTGTGAAGTTGGCCCCGCCCCCTCCCACCCTGTCAATCACTGCGTGAAGTAGGGCTGTCAACGAATATTCTAAATTCGAATATATATTCGAATAGTTTTAAAAAACAGAAATTCGAACGTGAAAATTAATATTCGAATGTGAATTTCGAATATGGAAAAACACGCCCGCGGAAGCAGAGGCGCGGCTGTCTGCTCTGCGAGTGGGCGCGCGCGCTGCCTGAAGCCTTGTTTATACTTTCGCCTGTCTCCGCAGCGCGAGTCTCCGCAGACTGCGCGCGCACCTCCCCCAAACGGACAAGGCGTTTATACTCGACGCGCTCGCCGTTGTACTATTCTTTGAAACGATAGGGGGCGATTCGCGCTCGTGCGGACGCGTCGAGTATAAACAAGACTTGAGGGACAGGTCACACGAGTCGCACTGTCTAGCACAGCGTCACTGCTGAAAGTTGACAGTGCACTAAAAGACAATGGAATAAATTGCAGTCAGTTTTTCCTTTTTTTAATACAAGCACCAATAATGTAAGTAGCCTTTTTCTTTTTTAATAGCACTTTATTTTTTATGAACCTCAGGGTAAAAGTTCTTTGTTGTCACATTTCTCGGAATTGTGTGCCTCATTTTATTTAAAGTTAAACAGAAAAGTTCCATGTTTACACAGCTCGCTCGGAGCGTTCAATGTCGGTTCTATACTGTAAAACTTCAATTAATGTTAATACATTTGTTTCAATCACTGAATGAAGCCTGCTATATTTGGGGCAAGAGTCGCGACCTTAAATTGCTTGCACAAAACTCTTGATCAGCACTCAACATGTGCTTATTGTTGTTGTTCATTTAAACCGTTATGAGCAGAGAGAGCGTGAGCGCGAGGGCGCGAGAGAGAGAGAGAGAGAGAGAGAGTGCCTGCGAGTGAGCGAGACTGAGGTCTGCGGTCTTGGCCATTAGTTTATTTACTTGGTTTTGTGTTGGTAATACATTGTCAAATATGTTTAAACTTAAATTAACTACCTATACAAGTTATGTATGTCTCTTTGTATTAATTTGTCCTGTTATTGACGTAATGCGCGTCATTGAAAAAATGCGCAACCAGATGTTCGAATAGTTCGAATATTCGTGTGTTTTTTAGAGGGAATATTCGAACGTCATTTTTGAGCAATTTTGACAGCCCTAGCGTGAAGTTGGCCCCGTCCCCTCCCACCATGTCAATCACTGCGTGAAATTGGCCCCGCAGCCTCCCTCCCTGTCAATCACTGTGTGAAGTTGGCCCCGCCCCCTCCCACCCTGTCAATCACTGTGTGAAGTTGGCCCCGCCCCCTCCCACCCTGTCAATCACTGTGTGAAGTTGGCCCCGCCCCCTCCCCCTCCCACCCTGTCAATCACTGCGTGAAGTTGGCCCCGCCCCCTCCCACCCTGTCAATCACTGCGTGAAGTTGGCCCCGCCCCCTCCCACCCTGTCAATCACTGCGTGAAGTTGGCACCGTCCCCTCCCACCCTGTCAATCACTGCGTGAAGTTGGCCCCGCCCCCTCCCACCCTGTCAATCACTGTGTGAAGTTGGCCCCGCCCCCTCCCACCCTGTCAATCACTGTGTGAAGTTGGCCCCGCCCCCTCCCACCCTGTCAATCACTGTGTGAAGTTGGCCCCGCCCCCTCCCCCTCCCACCCTGTCAATCACTGCGTGAAGTTGGCCCCGCCCCCTCCCACCCTGTCAATCACTGCGTGAAGTTGGCCCCGCCCCCTCCCACCCTGTCAATCACTGCGTGAAGTTGGCACCGTCCCCTCCCACCCTATCAATCACTGTGTGAAGTTGGCCCCGCCCCCTCCCACCCTGTCAATCACTGCGTGAAGTTGGCCCCGCCCCCTCCCACCCTGTCAATCACTGCGTGAAGTTGGCCCCGCCCCCTCCCACCCTATCAATCACTGTGTGAAGTTGGCCCCCCCGGTGACGTCATCGTCTATAAGTCCTCCTGGGAAGTCGTGTTTACGGCAGTGCGTTCAAGTCACTTTCGTCAGAATAAGATGGCGGTGTACTTTCTCTTAATCAATTACATATAAATACAGCAAGATTCTTAAACTAGTTCTAGAAAATTAAGAACAAAGAAATGTGCATCAGGTGTACTTTGTTTTTTAATATTTTTCATTAATTTATGAAGCCACTGCAAACTTAAAATATGTTAAAATATGTTGTTGTATAATATCAAGAAAATGCAATTACCTGCCTCCTTATTTATTATAGATGCCTTTTTGTTACACATATTTAGCCAGTGTAATGCATTGCATTCAATGTTGTTATTTATTTTGTTTGTAAAAGATGGCTTATATTGTTTTGGCATAGATGTACAGTAATTGGTTATGTATGTATATGTGACTGTGCCAACCTCTGTTAAGAGGAGCAGAAAATTGCGATTATGTGTGTGCGCTAGACTCTTTAAATGTTTAAATGAACTCAGCCATCTTAGCTGAGTTTACTGTAGTTCAAGGACATGAAGAGGTGGACCGCTTGCACCTGACTGGAGAAGGATCTGGGAAACTTTGGAGGAGTGTCAACCAAATGCCAGTTGTAAACAAGGAGTATAAAAGACTGATGAACGGACTGCCTCTTGGGATACTGATACGCCAGAGCCCCCGACGCCTAGAAGCCCAGAGCTGAGGACAAGAAACCCCAAGCAGAAGAGAAGAAGCCCAGAGCTTACTACACCTTTGTTTCAAAACATGACTATTGTATTTTATACTTAAACGATTAAGTTGTATTCGCCTTTTATATTTTTGTTTATTATAAAAAGAAAAGTAACCAATTCAAAGAAATTTAATTGATTACAAAATCTGCCTACTGAGACTTATGATGCTGGAAGACTATTAATGAGAACATACCACAGAGCAGTCTTCTGACCAAATTGTAAGAACCTTTTGAACGCTTACGGTTTAGGTCAGATTTGACTTTCTTTACCTTACCTGAGAATAATAAATAAATAGGTAAAAGGTGTTAAGAGTAAGGTCGTTTAAAGACAGGTGGGGATAGAGCCTTCGCCGCTATGGCACCCAGACTATGGAATGCTTTGCCAACCAGTATTAGGTTTGCTGAGAATGTGGACAGTTTTAGGGGACAAGTGAAGACTCATTTGTTCAGGTTAGCTTTCGGGTAATCTCTGTCCTTTTATATATTGAAAATTGTATCTGTTTTATTTTATTTTATTTTATTTTATTTTGTTCTTTATTATGTTTTATTGTCTATTGTAAAGCGCTTTGTGACCTAGTCTGTGAAAGGCGCTGTATAAATACATTTTACTTACTTATAATATATTTTATAATGAAAAAGACTAATAAAATTGTCTCTTCATATTAAATGGATAACAATATATGTCTGGACACTTGAAAAATGTGTAATAATGGGGTCTATAAAACTTAAACATTTAATGATTTATAAGCATTTCACATATTTCTACACTAATTATACAAAACTATTCTGCCAGTGCACCATACTGTACAAATAAACTAGATCAATGTTCATTCTTGTCTGAAACTTTGGAGGAGACAAATATGAGACCACCAGGGTCTTTAGTTTAGGGAAAAACTCTGAGCACAGTGTGTGATGTTGTTGAGATCACTTCTAAACTTCAAAAGAGACAAATGTGAGCGATCCCGAGTTTCTACAGAGAGAAATCTGAGCACAGTGTGTGATGTTGCTGAGATTTCTTCTAAACTTTAGAGGAGACAACTATGAGATCTCCAGTATGAAGGGCCGTTAGGCAACAATTATTGAAAAGCCTCAACACTAGTGAAACGAAAAACATTGATCAACCTTGGTGAAATTCATTCACGGAGCGGTGTTACAGAGCTCATGCCGTGCTGACATCATCGGTGCGGCTCAATGGACCGAGCTGTGTGACCGACTCGACATCGCAGTGAGGACGTGTTTGCTAGCGAAACCGAATGGACAGCGCAAACTAATCTCACCAGCGCGACGCTGACCATGTTACTTTATTCATTACTGCTCCGCAGAAGTTCAGGTGTTTTCCCTGCATATAAGATAATGAAGATCAGCATGAAGTTATTACATTTCTTTTGCTTATTATCTTTCATATTAGTACATTAGTAGTTTTTGAAAAGCTACTTTGAATAATTGTATTTTTGTAGCCACGGAAAGAGCCGTTCAAAGCAGAAACTTCAACGATTAAGGACTGTGCAGTGCCGGGGGAACTATAGGATCAGGGTTGGGAAACACTATTATTGCACAGAAACATCATTAGTGAAAACACTGTTGAGTAAACGTGGGGGAAAAGAGTTGTCATTGTAGTCAGAGTGAAACAGACTAAAATTATTGAACATAATGAATATAATGAAATACTGACTACATTTAAAGGATATATTTTAAAAAGAATGTAAAAATGAACACTAATACCAGATCATGAGATTAGACATTTGTGTACACCTGTGATTTCTGTGCTGAGATTTAGTGTTTACAGAACAAGCTAATTTTAGTCCTAAAATTTACATCAAATGATTCGTCTTACTGAGGACAAAGACATTTACATTTACATTTAGTCATTTAGCAGACGCCTTTGTCCAAAGCGACTTACAAATTAGGACAAAATTCAGCGAGTCATCATAAAGAGGCAAAAGCAACAACAACGCAAGAAGTGCTCAAAATACGAAGTTCAGGTATTATTCAGAGTAGCATAAGCCTGATAAGTGATGTTTCAAAGGGGTTTGATCTCAGAGCTGAAGCCAGAGCAGAACAACCTTCATCTGTGACTCCACAATCCATCAACCTGTAGAGAACAATGACACACTCTTCACTCTCTCAGTTCAGATCAACACGTACAAGCCACAATTCTACACAGACTATACATATGTCTAAATTTCAATTGGAGATTTATCAGTCATAAAAAAATAAAGAAATTCAAAAAGCTTTCAACACATGTGCTTCATAAATCCAACAGTTCTAAATGAGCTCAAACACAACTACACCTCTTCTCTGTGACAGACTCATCGTGAAGATGAAAGCACACAAGAGTATGGTAGGTTAACTACTGACTAGGGGCGTCAGTTTGTTTTGAAAAGTGGTGGGGACAAAAGATCAGATGAAAAAACATTACAGCAGACGGGAAAAATATTGAATAACGGCGCATCAAAAATGGGCATAGCGTAGGCCAGTCAACAACAGGAAAATACTCAGCATAAAACACTCAACAATGTCGACTGCACATGTAACAGTCCCTGCAACACCAGCTCAACCGAACAGTGCCAAAGCACCATACTGTAGAAAACAGCAGCGCATTAAGTCAATGATTACAATGAAATTCATTACATATGTAAAAGAAAACACACCATAAGCCTACAACGCAACATATCTGCATCAAATAACACCAGATAAAATTAAAACAATGTGGGATTTGCAACCAACATAGAATGCAGTGCAGTTAGAGAACCAAATCCACAAAATGTGAAATCCTCCTCTGCCATCGCACATCGCAGCGTAACCAATATAAAGTGCCGTGATAAATACTGTCATTATGTATGCCACAAAAAAACCCCACACTAAAATCCAAACTATTTTGAAACTAAGATGGCACGCAGGCCCTCTCTCTCACATGCACACGCACGCACACACTCGCGCACACACACACACACACACGCACGCACACACTCGCGCACACACACACACGCGCACACACACACACACACACACACACGCACGCACACACTCGCGCACACACACACACGCGCGCACACACACACACACACACACACACACACACGCACACACTCGCGCACACACACACACGCGCGCACACACACACACACACACACACACACAGCCAGTTTTTGTTATTGATCTGTAAATTACTTAATCGGCTACAATGAACTAAATCAATCACAGTGCAAATATATGCTATATAAAAACTCCCCTACCTGTACTGTTGATCAACATCTTCTCTTAAAGTTGAAAAATGTTAAAACTTCAAGAAGAACTAACGATGTTAGCCGGCTAATACATGGATAAATGAAACCTCCTCTCCAACACTTCAAGGTTTGAACGTAGTGCATCATGTCCATCCATTCCTGCTCAGGCCAGAGCGCAAATCCATGAAGCTGGAAAGTCCCATGGAATTTCTAACTAACATTAGCTAACTTCCCGCTTGAGGGCCGAGAACCGGCTTCTGTTGTTTAGAGACCACACAGCCTCTGTGTAGCTAGCTAAACGTAGAGTTCAATATAAGACTGACATTGGTCAGTAGCCACTCTGCGTGTTCGGGGCATGGTTTTGCGAAGGGTCAATTGGACGGAAACCCACCCAATATGGCAACGCTGCACAGGATAATCAATTGTCGAAAAATGCAGTAACTTAGCTAGCTAAACATTTAACCCTTTCGCACGTACGATCACACCTGTGTGATCAGTCTAGGCTGGTCCCTGGAGCGTACGATCACACCTGTGTGATCAGTCTAGGCTGGTCCCTGGAGCGTACGATCACACCTGTGTGATTAGAACGGTCAGTGCATGACGAAGACCTGAAGACCTGGCTGCGCTCTTCAATGTCACAAACCCGACTCAACAGTGTGGCTGTTTGTCATGTTCACAGAGAGAGAATGTATAACTTGGACAAGAAGAAACTGTGTCAAGAATTTGTTCAAGTTACTGATCGGCGCATGCATGTTTTTGGGTCATTTTAGAATCAGTAATAGTTTATTTTGTTTAAGTTACTTTTTTTGGACAATGTACATTGTTTCTTTCTGTATCTAAACTGCATTGCATGTTTTATTTTGTGCAAATAAACCTTTAACATTTCTTGGTTTGCTTGATTTTTCAGAACATTTTAACCAAATGCTTTCAAAAAGTGGTGGGGACAAAATCAGCCATTTTAAAAAGTGGTGGAGACATGTCCCCAGCGTCCCCAGTGTAAATGACACCTATGACTGACTATAAGTAACTTTGCAACTACATGCCAACTTATTCTAACCCTAACCCTACCAGTCTACTAATAAATCTATTAACACTCCAATGGGAGTTAGTAGACATGTGCAACTGTACTGATAGTCAACAGAATGTGTTCAAGGAACCATTCAAATAAAGTGAAACCAATATGGTCTAACCTAAATTGAGAATTATGACAACACTGTTGCTGACAGTGAACATACCATGAGGTTTTACTGGATATGCAGTGATTGTTTCTGTCTTCCTAATGCTACCTTCTGCCTCTCTGTTTTGCTCTTGCACACAATCTACTTCATGCCTTCTGTCCTCTGATTGATAGTTTATACTTTTTTTTATCAAATAAAGTATTTTTTGCTGAGAAATGATTAATGATTCATGATTATTATAAATTAATGTAAGAAACATTCACTGGACTGAAGCAACTGGGTTTATTGATTATTAATCCACCATTTGTTAATGTTAAAAAAATGAATTCTTCTGACATATTTTCATGTTAATATAAATGTCAAATATGACGCAATAGGCTTTTGGGGAACATTTTCCATCTCTTAATTATCATTGATTTGCACTGAATTGCATATGAGCTATAAAAGCGATGTATAAATATGATACTCAACAAAAAAAAAACACATATGCATGCATATACAAGTTTGTATCTGTTTTTTGTTGAGTATCACATTACACACACACACACACACACACACACACACACACACACACACAAACAGCTTTTCTGGATCATATATGGGTAGTTGACGTGATGTGGCTTTTTCACCGTCACAGAAGATAAAAAATAATTTATTTCACATTTTCATCATTTAGAATACTATAAATGGTTAAACATTTTCTTGTTTTACATGAATTTGTTGTTTAAATACCCAAGTTATTTTAATTTTTTTTACAACTTTGAGCCAAATCTCAAAATCGTCCTATGGTGTGACGGTAGACAACATTATTTCATAAATATTAACTTTTATAAATAAAGAAAATAATGTTTAAACATCTTAATGAACACTCCTGGCATAATTGTGCAAGTGTCTATTTCACTAAGTGGCCATCACTTTTCCTATACATACATTTCTAAAAGTGTAGGAATTTAATAAAGTTTGTCACAGAAAAAAATGTCCTTTGGTGTTATGCAATAACCTGATATTAAGTTGGGCAATATCATGGACAACTAAATTTAGTTGAAAGGCCCCATTCAAGGTCATGTGACTGAAGACCCCTATGAAGCCCATGAGCAGTGCACATGGCAAGTATTTCTCTCAGAATTGTTCAAATATTTAACTATGTTTTCAGACCACTGAAATTGTTACGTTTTTTTGTCCTTTAGTGTGACACTCCTAAATATATTTTTTTAATTAAAAGACTATGTAATATTATGCAAATGTATCATGCCAATTGCTAATAACAGTTCAGCTAGTATTAGCATGGTTATTAACTGCCACAAAAGCTCAAATGTCCTTTGGAGTGAAAGAAAATGTCACTGGAAATGTCCTTTGGTGTGACACTTTGGCATGTCACACCATAGGACACAGATGTCACACCATAGGACAAGACCTCCTTAAGAAGCTTTTAAGACGAATATATAAAGTTTCAACAAAAAAAACTATGTCCTCCTTTATTATTGTTACAATAAACACTATATATTCTGACTCTTTTTATGCAATGACTATCTTTGTCCTTTAGTGTGACGTTTTGTCCTATGGTGTGACAAACATAAAACAACAGAAAAATATACTTATTTTAAAATATCTTTAAAAAAAAAAGAGTCAAGTTTGGCATTAGGGGAGTTACAATAATATCTCCTCTTAAATAGGTACAATTTCAAACAGTTTTGTAAGGTTGGCAAAAAAGTTTTATTGACATTCGTAGGGAAAAGTTTATCAGGTTCATCTATCCATGGTGAAAATGATTCTAATTAGTACTTTCATGTAAAATAAATATCACTTTAAGAAAATAATGTTTTAATAATGTTAACAATTCTGTCTCAAGTATTTTTTATGTTATTTAATATAATTTCTTAGTACTTTTTAAATGTCACACCATAGGACACATTGTGAAGTCATTGACAAAATGAGTGACCACTACTATTTTCTGAAACTGCAGTTTTCATACTCCATAAATATATGTATTTTTTCTTAAAAAGTTATGTTTTCCAAAAAAAGTACTTTTTCTTGGCCATTTGTCAACTACCCATATGCAATTTTTAACATAACAAAATGGTGTATTAATAATCAATAAACCCCAGTTGCTTCAGTCTAGTAAATATTTCTTACATTTACTTAATAAACATAATTAAAGATTTTCTGAGCAAAAGGACCTTACTTGAAAAAACAAAACAAAAAACAAAACAATCAATCAGAGGACAGAAGGCATGAAGAAGATTATGTACACGTTTCTCAGCAAAGTTTTGGTCATATTGATAATTTATAGGCCCTAGAAATTTGCATATTAAATTTGATACAGTAGGCTAATATATTCATAAATAGGCATTTACTTATTGTTCAACCGAATTTTACAAAGAATGTTTAGTTAAAGTTATGAGAGAATAAATGTTTTAAAATTGTTATTAAAATCTTGTAACACGCATTGCCAAACAAGCATTCTTTTTTTCCAATTAATTTAAACTCCCAAAGGGGAAACGTATCCTGGGAGATACAAACATTTACAGGCAGATTATGGAAAATGGACAAATTAAATCCATGAAATTTCAACATAAACATAATAAGCTAACACTTAACAACAACTCTTCAAACATGCAAGTCTCCTCAAATATTGTAAATATGTGAAATGTATCACTGAAGGCGAGTAGATTTCCCACTACAGGAGGTCATGTTGTTTTTAAATGCTGTCCATGAGCTAAACAGAGAATGTATGAATGAAGTCACCAGATCTAAATATTCACAACAAACACCATTTCAACATGAAAACTGAGAAATTAAACCAACACTTTCCCTGCTTATCTCAGGATACATCGCCCCTTTTAGGGTTAATTTTAAATTAAGAGAATAATTGAAGAGTTCAGATGCAAAAGCCTCTAAGTGCCATCTGAAATTTTCTTCTAGAATGATCATTTTTATCAAGCTTGTATATTTAAGTTCAGTAATTTCACTTAAATGGCAATGAAAATTTCCTATTAATTGTCATTTAAGTGAAATTACTGAACTTAAATATACAAGCTTGATAAAAATGATCATTCTAGAAGAAAATTTCAGATGGCACTTAGAGGCTTTTGCATCTGAACTCTTCAATTATATGAATATACTATATGAATTATAAATAATTACAATTCATTTAATATAAACATAAAATTATTTCACTCTAAACTGCTTTAATTTGGAGTGAGAGATACAGGGGGAGTGGCTTTATTGCATCAGATACATGTCACTTTACTCACAGCTGATTGGTCCAGTTTTGGTTTGCGATCTCTAACACAGAATACATTCATTTTATTCAAGGTCATCCTCCAGCGCAAGTTACCATGGTGATCGAACCCGTTCAAAACCAATCCACCTTCTTGAGCCCGAAAAAATAGAGTTTGCTCAAAATAATCTCAAATTTACAAGGGGAGCAACTGAAACTGGCTTCATGCAACAGGACACAGAAACAGTGGGAAACACTGCTGTAACAAACACCACTCACTGTCATTCTGAAGTGCTCCTGAAGAGCTTAATGAGCTGGTTTAGTGTGTTGGATCTGAACTCTGCAGATAGGTAGATCTCCAGGAACAGTTTTGGGCGCTCCAGATTTAGATTAACGAGATAGACACATGATTTACGTTTCCTGCTTCTGTGCATCAAAATCATACATAATATTGAACTATTCATTCGGGCACGTACATTCTTTCATTCTTTCTCCACAAGAACACAAGTCTGTTCTTAGATCTGAGAAACCACCCAGGAGAACCCCATCACTGCACATTTTGGATGTCTCTTTTGTCTGACAAACCCACCTGAGATCTTGGAGTCTTTACTAACGAGCTGATGAGTTGAGTCAGCTGTGTTTGATTAGAGAGACATCATAGGCTACGTTCACACTGCAGGGCTTAATGCTCAATTCCGATTTTTTGAAAAAATTAGATTTTTTTGCAAGGCCGTTCACATTTCCAATTAAATGCGACCTTTTGTGATCTCCTGTGTGAACGTGAAATGACCCAGAAGTGACCCGCATGCGCAGAAGAGTACTCAACGGTCAACGACGTCACTTGTTGTTTGCGGAAGTAGCTAAACTTTAACTGTGATTCTCTCACACACACACACACGAGCGCGCGCAGTGACCGTTACACAAGAGCCAGACAGCAGCCGCTGACCTATCTAATATCAGATTCAGCACAAATAAGTTAACATAACGTATATATAATGGCCGTGGGCTTTTTTTTTTCTTTTTTTTTTTAACGGGCTCGTCGAGGTCGACCCGTTCGGCACATTTACCTCAGCTCGACGAATATGCAGTCCGTTTTCAAACCGACGACTACTTCAACGCAGAATCATGACGTTTTTCGCGTATCAATGACGTGCGGGTCGGATACATGCGACCTGGCCGTTCAGACTGAAGTCGCATTTCAAAAGATCGGATATGTATCGGATTTGGGACCACATACCCAAGTGGCCTGGGTCGCATTTGAAAAGATCGGATCTGTGTCGTTCAGACTGTCAAGAAAAGATCAGATACAGGTCGCATAGGGGCAAAAAAATCGGAATTGGGTCGTTTCAGCCTGCAGTGTGAACGTAGCCTAAACTGTGCAGTGCTGGTGAAACTCCAGGATCAGGGTTGAGAACCACTGAATTATTATACAGGAACATCATTGGGGAAAACACTGTTGAATAACATGAGGGAACAGGAATGTCATTGTAGTCAGAGTGAAACAGACTAAAATTATTGAATATAATGAAATATTGATCAAATTTAAAGGATTTTTTTTTAAATGTAAAAATGAACACTGGTACCAGATCATGAGATTAGACATTTGTGTACACCTGTGATTTCTGTGCTGAGATTCAGTGTTTACAGAAAATTTTACAAGCTAATTTTAGTCCTAAAATTCTTACTGAGGACAAAGACATGTGTGACTATCAGAGAGACAATCTTACATCAGTGTCTCCAGTTTACAGTGAGGATCCTCCAGTACAGCAGAGAGCAGATGAACTGAATCTCCTAGTTTATTCCCAGTCAGATCCAGATCTCTCAGGTGTGAGGGGTTTGATCTCAGAGCTGAAGCCAGAGCAGAACAACCTTCATCTGTGACTCCACAATCCCTCAACCTGTAGAGAACAATGACACACTCTTCACTCTCTCAGTTCAGATCAACACGTACAAGTCACAATTCTACACAGACTATTAAATATGTCTAAATTTTCATTGGAGATTTATCACAGTCATAAAAAAAATAATAAAGAAATTCAAAAAGCTTTCAACACATGTTCTTCAAAAATCCCAGTTTATATTGACAGTTTAATAATAGGAGAAACACAGAGGAAAGATAATCTTCTTTGTTTGTTAATTATTGATCCACTGATGTTGTGAAGGCTCAAACAAAACCAACTTTTTCAATGATTTCAGACAGCAAGACAGCAACGTAATGTCATCAAATTAAAAAAGAACATCACACACCTGACGAAAACATTTATGGACCTTTATAAGGAAACAGCCAAGCAATCGAAATGACATAAAAGTTATAATAGATGAATTAAATGTACTGTTTGTTAAAGGATCCCCCATTATTTCCATTATTTCACTATTTCTAGTATTTGTACTTCACATTTTCATTTAAATGTTGTAATTAGCAAATAATTTAATTTTACCTGTAAAGCAGATTTGTTAAATGACAGCATTGATCAAAGTTTTTATGGGGCAAGAACATTTTTCTAATGGCACAGCATTTTTATAAGTTAACTGCATCTCCTGCGCTGCAACAAACCACTCTGATAATATCTGCAAATTAATGTACGGCTCAGTCTAACTGTAGGCCTACATCAAGTAAGATTACCTAAATGATTAGGTAATTATTACTCTCAGTGAGTAAACTGTGTCTATTATGATAGACTACACAACATTGTAATATTATTTTCAAATGAGTTTTTAAATTATTATTATTATTTTAAGTCATTATTGTACCTTATACCATGGTCTGGGTGAAAACTCGATTCTGATTGGCAGCAGGGTGTCCATTAAAAAGTGATAGAGGACACCTAGTAAAGGAGTTCTGGTGAAACTGACTGTTTACCGTTCGAAATTAATAAATAAATGCGCTGGCTACATCAGCTGTGAGTAACCATAGCAACAGGCAGTAAACTGAAGGGTTCTACGAGCTGAGCGGACTATAAATATCTCCGGTTGCTAAATAAACCGTTAGGCGTAACCAGGGAAACCAAGTTATTGTTTGTAAAAACGTTCAAACTTCAGGAGCTTGACGGAGGTCGAACGAACCCTTACTGGTTCATTAGGCTACTCTTGTAAGAAAGTAGCAGTGGCTGGAACAGACTTTAACCCTCTGGGGACCAAGCTGTTTTTGGGGCCCTTGAGATGTTCTGACATGCTCTGACATTTGTGCTTTTTTCAGTTATTTATAAACATGTTAATGGCAAAGGTGTAAATTCACTCTATATCGCACAAACAGGGCTACCATAATATGCGAGCAACATGTATGTAGATGTTTGTATTTTTAAGAGAATAATGTTTATGCGTGGTTATTTAAAAAAATAAAAATGAAAGTTGCTGAAATAAGACCACAAAACTCATACAAAATATGTGCCCACAAGACTTTTGACTAATGGATGTTTTCTCTTGGAGTTCTAGCTTCAAAATTATGTGAAAATAGTCTTGCTTTATCGTTGACAAAAAAAAAATACATTGATTTAAATGGTGTAAAACAGGTTTTGCTTGGAAAGCCAATATGCGAGGGGGAGGAGTAGTTTACACCTTAGATTACCCAGTCCCACCCACTCTGCATAATGACTCTGCATAATTAGCCATTCATTCAGGTGTGACACTGACTGAGCCACAATGCAAGGACAAAATGGCCTATATATTTAGAAGAAGACTTATATTGACCATTTAAGATTTTGCTTACATCTATCTTGTAAATATGTTTTGCTATTTTATTAAAAAGGTTACAATTACAACAATAATTACAATTTCAGCAATATTTCTGCAAAAAAAGTACTCTTTCTTTAAAAAAAAAAAAAAAAAAGATTATAGGCCTACATTTTATCATATGTATTCATTAGTTTGAATATAGCCAACATTGGAACATCTTAGTCTATGACTTTATTTTTGACAAAATAGTATTTTATATATATGAGCAGAAAAGCTTATTTGATGTGACAGTATATTCTACAGTAAAAACTGTACCCAAATCTAGTCAACAAAATGTTGTCTTTCATACTTCGCCTGACTGTAACGCAGTAACTGTAACTGTAAAAGCAGTTTATTCTTTCACACACAGACGCGCGATTCATATTTAGGCTAAACAGTCTTTACAAATATGTACCCTTCATTCATCTCACAGAAACGCTATTCATATTATAGAAACGCGATTCATCTTTTTGTTTACATAAGCCTACAACGTTATTCCATAACGTTATTCCACATTAACACTTGAGAAAGGATAACTTAGCCTACCTCACTCCTCAGCGGGATCTGCTCCTCATATCAGCACGGAAAATTTTCTCCATAAGGTAGGCTATATTATGCCTCTTTGTTTACAGCTGATGTGGGGGCGTTTCACAGACTGAAATGGTTCTCAGAATTTGCGTTTGAATAGCACGCGCTCTCCGGGGCGTGGTCAAATTACTTTTGAATGGCTCCTAATGAGCTCGACTGGAGTCGCTCTCTTTTTATACAGATTACAGAAGCTGATAATATTTGTTTTTTATATAAATTACTTCATTTAAAAGCTGCGATCTCAAGCTTTATGCCCGTGGGTCTGTTTGCCTGTTTGACTGAATTTTCGCGGAGTTATAGATAATTTTCGAACGCGTTTCAAATGGGAGTTTACTGACAGAGAGAAGGCAGAAATAGCATCATGTTAGTTTTTCTTTATTTCGCAAAAAGCAAAACACTTTATTTGTATTGTGAGTATACAGAAAAAAAATAGAAACTGAACAGGATCGATTGATGTATTACACGAAAATGAAAGATCAAAATTAACAGAGCATTTTGTGTTTATTTTTCATTGCTAAAAAAAAAAACGAGCAAAACGCGCGGGCGCGTTTTTGGTCCCCAGAGGGTTAAGTATCACCTGCGCTTGAAAAGATGCAATCTAATCCAGTTTACATGAAATAAGATGCTCCCGTTTGAGCTTACGGACCTGTTGCTATGACAGCAACTCCAGGATGAGCTTCGAAGAACCTAACAATCCTGGATCATGTAAAATCGTCAACAGTAAAATCTAGATAACAATAATCCATGTATGAAGAACGGGCCTCTGTTCTCCAGTGCATTGTTATATTGAGTTTGTTATGTTTTTGTAGACTGTAAATGATTTTTGTTGTTTTCACAGTAATATTACTTTATTCTCAACAGTTCTCTACTGTATAACCCGTGTGTAGTGATGATGTGCCTCCAGTGCTCGAAGTGGGCCGGTACGCACCAGCACTTCTATATTTTATGCTGTAGCCTACCCTCACTTTTTCTTGTGTACCGGCACTTCTCACATGTTGCTGGTACCAGAGACGTCACTAGGCCCTTTTTCTACTCAGCCACATGATTTACAAAACCTGCTTCTGTGATTCAAAATGATACATAATATTGAACTATTCATTCAGTCATGGTGATGACTAGAAGTGTGCACTGATATATCAGTGGTCAGGTATGTTTTTTTTTATTACCGGAAAAAGTTAAACAGTGGGGGAGGTGTGAAAATAAGCATATAGGCCTTATGACAAACATTGCCCCAATAAATAGTATTTAGCTCGCACTGACATTTTCTTGAGGTGTTATTTTAATATTTGATTTACTCTTCCCCCGCCATTGACAGAAATTTCCATCATTTGTAATAAAACGCTTCCCCGCCATTGACGGAAACTTCCAGCTTTCCGTTTTTCACTGTTATACGGTAGGGGGCGCTATTACGCATCTTCTGAAAGAGTTACCGAATCTCCTGATCAAAAAACAGGCGAAGATGAAGCAGAAACATGCAATATCATATGTGACCCCTGCTGGCAAAATGAGTCAGAATGTGTACAGGCAAAACAAGTGAAAAATGGTCGCATTTGAGGTTTTCACAAAAATGAGTTCATTAAGCCCTCATCTAGAGATCCCAATGGTCAAAATAGCAATTAAACATTTAAAAGTATCTTTATTTGTATGTTTTCCTTTGTCCATGAAAAATGCAGTTTTCTCTGCTCGCTTCTCGACGACTGTGCTTTCCCTCAGCACAAGTTTGGTGTTGTTTTAAAACATAGCATTCCAACTTTGTGAATATTCATAGCAAATTCTCGACGGCATGAGTCTGAGCCAATTAGTGGTGGGGGGAAAAATCGATTCTGTTCAGTATCGCGATATTTTGCGCAGGCAATTATATCGATACAGTAGCGCAAAGTATTGCAATATTTAATTATTAAATTATCTGTTTTACTTTTGGGTTATAGGTCTGTGACGGTGGCGGGTGGCAGTTTTTTACCACTGCAATGGTAATGGACCAACTTCCTGCGGTGGTTGGGGGGTTGTTTTGAAAATTAAAATATTTTTTTTTTAGTGTTTATTCGAGCAAAAAAGTGTTAATTTGAGCAATTCCGTCAAAGATGCAACACAAAGCCTGTAAAGCATTGAAATAAATATCAGTAAATATTGGAAACTTAAATAATATAAAGTTAAATCTATAAAAAAAAAAAAATTATCGTTTAATAGCCTACTTCCACACAAAGACGCGTGATTCCACATGAAGCCTACAGTTCTGCGCTTTGAGAGGGATGTGGGACACAAGGAGGAAAGAGTCAGAGACTTCATGTTTTCTAGGCTACTTGTTGTATAAGGTATGAAAAGCGAATTTAATCTTCCACAAGGGCAAGACATTTAAGCTATGTTTGAAATTGCGCTGCCAGAGAGAGCGAGACTAAAAATCACCCGCGCGTGTGAAACGCGCTTTACAAATAAACTTGACGCGCCTTGCATGTCTAATAACAAGCAAAAACTGTGTTAAAATGAATCTGACGTGCAAGTAAAAATGTTGGCTATCTGTCCTACAACGTTTTTCTACTTTACCACAGTAAAGAATCTGAATATAATAGGCCTAATTAAAAGCGAACCAAGGAAGAAACGTTTATAATCCCCTTAGAAAATCGAGACGTGACTGAAGATTTGAGGGGAAAAAACAAGAGATTACATGCAGGGATGAGTCACGATTTTTGAATATTCGATTAGTTTATTTAATTATAGAATTATAGACTATCGAATAGGTTGTGTAATTATTCTCTAAAATAAAATATCCATGTTTTTGGTGCTAATGCGGTGGTTGCGTGTTCATATAATTACGTTCTGTAATAAGGTCCTGTGTCCTGAATGTTCAAGGACAAAGTTTTTGCACTTCCCTCCTAAGTTGCACTTCAGTAAATGTGTAGAAGATGTTCACAGATTTAATGTGACATTTGAAGTGAGTTGAGCAGTCTTATTGTCCTCATTTTTTGTAATGCCTTTGAATAATATGGGGGACATGAATCGCAATATATCGCAGAATCGAAACGCAATACTTGCTGTATCGCAATATGTTAAGAATCGCAATAATATTGAATCATGGCCCAAATATCACAATACTATCGGATTGTCAAATTTTTGCCAATTCCCACCTCTAGAACCAATGAAATGTGATTTTCAAACTCATACTGATTTAAAAAAAATGATTTTACCCACACTGACTGACACATCCGAAGCGTGCCTCAAAGACGCCTCAGACAGCGCGTGATCCCGATATACTCTTATACCTACACAGAATTACAGTGTTTCAAAATATCTGTCTTGTCGAGTATTCAAGCAAACATAATCTGCTATGTGTTAAGTGAAAATTTGGTTAACTGTTGGGGAAAAACATCTGATGTGTAACATTATATTAGAATCCACAGGAGTAAATCACGCACATCTTATTTTCATTACGGGTGCTGGATCACAAGTATAATCCATGTAGTAGTAAGTAACAGATCCGCACACCGAATAAGCTCCCATTCACAAAATGTATTAGTGACGTTTCGGGCCTCACATGGCCCTTCCTCAGACTAACAGGAAGTGTACAAAAACAGTTGACTTTTAAAGTCTGTATCACGTGACCACACCATCACACAAATTGGATACATCCATCGACATACATTAATATTTACATATTTATACATTGTGTCCAAGAAACATAGAGAATCAAAAAAATATTCAAAAAACATTATTCAAAACACCCATATTAAGGTAAAAGTCAGATGGACATTTCTATTTAATTTTTTTAGACAATTTTAGACAATTTTCAAACTTGATCAGACAAGTAAAAAAGCATCTGTTATAAACTCAGCATTTCATTATTTTTATACAGAGGCAACAAGCTATTCAAAGAGACTATACCTATAAATAAAACAGAAGAAAAGACTATAGAGAAAACAGCAAAGTAGAGAATCAAAAGACCATATTGTTATTCAAATCATCCATTAATTTAGAAAAGGTCTGATATCAAAATCCTCATTGAGGCCTCTGGGAGCTAAAGTGTTTAATGTGTAAATCCAGAAAAGTTCCCTTTTTAAAAGTAAATTATCCACATTGCCACCCCTGCGAGGACATTTGATATTCTCAATTCCCACATATTTTAAACTAGATATATTGTGTTTTACCTTCATGAAGTGTACAGCCACAGGGCTCGATGTCACACCATTTCTAATCGCACTACGATGTTCTGAGATTCTAGTTTTTAATGCTCTAGTGGTCTTGCCTATGTATGACAGTCCACAAGGGCATGTCAACATATAAATTACATTCATAGTAGAGCATGTGATTATCTCTTTTATCTTGTATTTATTGCCATTATGCGGATGGTTGAATGTATTCGTTTTATAAGTAAAATGGCATTGTTGGCATCTTCCACAAGGGTAGTTACCTGTAGGTAGATCGTTTAAGAAATGAGGTGTAATCAAAGAAGGTACATCAGCTCGTACTAGTCTATTACGTAGATTAGCTGTTTTAAAAAAAAATAAATACAAGATAAAAGAGATAATCACATGCTCTACTATGAATGTAATTTATATGTTGACATGCCCTTGTGGACTGTCATACATAGGCAAGACCACTAGAGCATTAAAAACTAGAATCTCAGAACATCGTAGTGCGATTAGAAATGGTGTGACATCGAGCCCTGTGGCTGTACACTTCATGAAGGTAAAACACAATATATCTAGTTTAAAATATGTGGGAATTGAGAATATCAAATGTCCTCGCAGGGGTGGCAATGTGGATAATTTACTTTTAAAAAGGGAACTTTTCTGGATTTACACATTAAACACTTTAGCTCCCAGAGGCCTCAATGAGGATTTTGATATCAGACCTTTTCTAAATTAATGGATGATTTGAATAACAATATGGTCTTTTGATTCTCTACTTTGCTGTTTTCTCTATAGTCTTTTCTTCTGTTTTATTTATAGGTATAGTCTCTTTGAATAGCTTGTTGCCTCTGTATAAAAATAATGAAATGCTGAGTTTATAACAGATGCTTTTTTACTTGTCTGATCAAGTTTGAAAATTGTCTAAAATTGTCTAAAAAAATTAAATAGAAATGTCCATCTGACTTTTACCTTAATATGGGTGTTTTGAATAATGTTTTTTGAATAATGTTTTTTGATTCTCTATGTTTCTTGGACACAATGTATAAATATGTAAATATTAATGTATGTCGATGGATGTATCCAATTTGTGTGATGGTGTGGTCACGTGATACAGACTTTAAAAGTCAACTGTTTTTGTACACTTCCTGTTAGTCTGAGGAAGGGCCATGTGAGGCCCGAAACGTCACTAATAAATTTTGTGAATGGGAGCTTATTCGGTGTGCGGATCTGTTACTTACTACTAACATTATATTAGACCCATTGTTACGATCTGCGTTTGTTTCTCCTTTGTTTTGTCCCTCCCTTGTTTGTCTTGGTGTTTTTCTGGGCATGTGCGCGCGCTCTATTTCTTTGAGCGTGTGCGCGCGCTCTTTGCTCTTTCTGTCTCCAGGTGGACGCACCTGTTCGGGATTTGCCTGATGGAAGTGACTTGTATAAAACGCCAACGAGGAGGAGAAAGGAGAGCGTCTTCGGATCTTGTGGGCTAACCAGCAAACAATTTGTCTTTTAGTAGCTGTATGTTTGTTAACTGTTGTCCGTACTGTTTGGTCCGTTGTTAGTGAGTAAATACATCATTGCAGTGATTCAGCCGTTCTTTCGTTCTTCTTTATGTTACGAATTCTCTCAGAACAAATATATATTTGTGAGAGGTCGTAACACCCATGCAGTACAGTAGGTCTGAATATATAGTCTTTTTCATTAATGTTAATCAAACGATTGTGGTACCATGGGGGAAAAATTTGAATATATATTGTTCCTATAAATATTTGGTTTTGACTTGGCGTCAGTGGCGGTTCTACATTGAATTATACCCTGGGCGAGACCCCCTTCGAGCGCCCCCCAATCCCCCCCCCCTTTCTTGTCCATGATCCATCTCTTATTTGGCACGTACTCGACATCGACAATCAACAGATTTCCCCTGACCCCCTCCATACCAACTGTCACTCACGACGAGTCACGACCAGAAGTCAAGACTAAACCAATTCACCTAGGTGGTGGTGACCAAGTAATCATTTTGTATTACCTATTTTTATTAGCCATGCAGACAATTCAGAAAAACAAAAATGTGCAGGAAATATAGAGCCCTGTATTTATAATATTCTGAATGAAATGTGCGTTATTTGGAAGAAAGTCGAGGTGTGACTGACTTAGATAACTATATGGATCCGCTTCGCGGTGCAGATTTATTTTTTGTATTTTTATTTTCTGCTCGTGCCGGCGGCGCCGCCCCCCCCAAAAATGCCACCCCGGGCGATTGCCCGGTTCGCCCGTGCCAAAAACCGCTACTGCTTGGCGTGTACCAAATTTGGTGTTATTACCAGAGATTTTAAGGTATGGTTGGTAGATGATTTTGTTTTGGAACCTTCAGAAAACGTTTAACTTGATTTTTCTCAAAATTGACTTTGACAATTAAAGTCAAACAGGTGTAGCTCAGTCATGAAAATGTGCTCATTGCGACTCATTTTGCCAGAACGGGTCACATATGTCAGCAGACGCATATGTAAAATCAAAACTGCCTAATGTTACTTGATGAAATGTTGACGCAGGACAAGGTATAGGACTGTGAAGCTTTGGGGGTGTTGTTGGACTTGAACTTCTGAATCCGATCCAGACGTAGTCTGAATATCTAATATCTAAAAATTCTTAAATCAAGATACATAAGCAATTTTTCAGTATACAAGACTTAACATTTTAAGTTATTTTGCTAAATTTATCTTAAATTAAGAATACAAAAAAGAAAAGAAGACAAAAATACGGAGAAAGAAATTTATTTTCTGCAGTGTAGTCCTAAAATTTACATCAAAGCATTTAGTCCAGGGTTCCTCAAATCCGGTTTTGAAGTGCCGCTGTCCTGCAGAGTTTCTCCAACCCTGATTAAAGACGCCTGAACAAACTAATCCATGTCTTCAGAGTTACAGGAAGGAGAGTTTTATCAGGGTTTGAGCTAAACTCAGTAAGGCAGCGGCCCTCCAGTGCCAGATTTGTGGAACCCTGATTTAGTCTTACAGAAGACAATAACATGTCTGACTATGATATACAGTAGAAGATCTTACCAGAGTTTCTCCAGTTTACAGTCAGGATCCTCCAGTACAACAGAGAGAAGCTTCACACCCGGATCTCGCAGTTTTCTATTATTCAGATTCAGTTCTCTCAGTTGTGAGGGGTTTGATCTCAGAGCTGAAGTCAGAGCAGCAGAATCTTTCTCTGTGACTCCACAATCACTCAAACTGTAGAGAGATGAAAATCATACTTGGTAAACACTATGAACTGAAAACAAAAAGCAATAGAAAATAGAGAAAAAATAGACAATTTGTGGATGGAGTAAAGAAAACACTGCACTTGTTCACCAATGGATGGCATTGTCTCAAAATTACTCAGGAACCTTGAGGTAATGGTGTCACAGATTACAATTGGAGAGAGTTAAGTGTGAATAAAAGACAAATGGGACATGGTGTGGACTCAGGATAACAAACTCTCAGTGTGCAAAAGAACAAGATTCTGAACAGACACGACATATACAACATAAAATTAAACCAACTAACTCCTCGCTTTGCTCTAAATGTAAGACTGCATTATTGGGCTAGAATTCTTGGCCTCCCTTGCAGGTGAATAACCAATAAACATGCTATATGAATATTTTATTTTTAGTCCGTTGTTGCCAGGACTTTATATTACTGGATCAGTGATAACTCTCTTTGTCTAGCGTGTAATGAAGACAAATTATTCCCATGACAAGAGTTTTACTACCATCAACTGATATCTCAACCATGATAGCCTTTTAAAAAAAATAACATTTGTGCTTTATTATGTCATATTATACATGCTTTATTATATATATTATGATGTCATATTTATAGATTTTGACCTTTGCCTTTTTAGTCCAGTCTTTGGCTCTATCCAGTTGATGTTGTTTACCTCTATTATAAGAGTTGGGCTTTGTTTGTCTGTTTAAAATGTAATACTTAAAATGTTAATGAAAACCTTATCTAAGTTGTCCAGTTTCATTGTAAAATTTGCAACAATAAAGAATTCACTTTTAACGTGGATCAAATCCATATAAATGGTTTAAGTACTAAATCATGTGTAACATTAAACTTGTTTATTTTAAATGAATCCTCATGTTGAAGACATTGGCTGTCAGGTGCTTTAACACAAGTTTGAGTCAGCTTGTATTGCTTCCCAATCACATCTCCACGTCATTATTCACATCAATAAAAATAGATAAAGAAAATCAGAAAAACAATAAAAACAAGTATGCTGCCATATTGCTCCTATTACTGATACAATAAATGTTTGTATGTTTCTTAGATTTATGAGCTTTTGATTTTATTTTGTTTTAACAGTAAAGTAATCGTTTTCACTGATACTTACTGAACTTTAATCACGGGCAGCAGCTTCTGAAGAACCTTCAGTTTTTCAGCTTTATTGTTTTCTCCAACAAATGTATTAATATCAAACTTCTCCAGACTCTTCTCTGATGTCAACAACACAAAAACTACAGCTGACCACTGAGATGAAGAGAGTCTGGCTTCACTTATTGTTCCAGATTTCAGATACTGTTGTATTTCCTCCACTAGTGACTGGTCACCCAGTTCATTCAGACAGTGGAACAGATTGATGGATTTCTCTGGAGAGTCAATGGTCCTGATCTTCTCCTTGATGTACTCAACTGTTTTCTCATTGCTGTCAGAACTCCTTCTTCTCAGTGTCATTAGTCCCTGAAGGAGAATCTGATGAGACTCCACTGACAAACCCAGAAGGAAGCGCAGGAAAAGGTCCAGATGCCCATTTTTACTCTGTAGAGCCTCATTCACGGCTCTCTCATGGAGCTCAGAAAATGAAACATATTCTGATAAATTGAGTTTAAACCAGTCCTTAAACATAGACAACAAACCTGGTTTAGAGACTGGGTCAAATACATTCCTGTTGTTGTTTGTGAAGCAGAGGTGCACATATAAAGCTGCTAGATGTTCCTGAACACTCAGGTGAACAAAGCAGAAGACTTTCGCCTGATACAGGCCTGACTCCTCTCTGAAGATCTGAGTGCACAATCCTGAGTACACTGATGCTTCTGTCACATCAATGCCACACTCTCTCAGGTCTTTCTCATAGAAGATCACATTGCCTTTCACAAGCTGCTGAAAAGCCACTTTCCCCAGTTTGAGGATCATGTCTTCATCTGTCAGGTTCTTCTCATAGTCCTTCTCATGTTTTATGTTGGACTGAAGGATCAGGAAGTGTGTGTACATTTGAGTGAGAGTCTTGGGAATCTCTCCACTCTCTGCTTCACTCAACATCTTCTCTAGAACAGTGGCTGAGATCCAGCAGAACACTGGGATGTGGCACATGATGTAGAGGCTCCTTGATGACTTCAGGTGTGAGATGATTGTATTGGCCAGACTCTGATCACTGATTCTCTTCCTGAAGTATTCCTCCTTCTGTGGCTCATTGAAGCCTCGTACCTCTGTCACTCGATGGAAACACTCAGAGGGGACGAGATCGGCTGCTGCTGGTCTAGAGGTGATCCAGATCAGAGCAGAGGGAAGCAGATTCCCCACAATGAGGTTCGTCAGCAGTACGTCCACTGAGGCTGATTCACTTACATCACAAAACCTCACATCACTCTGAAAATCCAGAGACAGACGACACTCATCCAGACCATCAAAGATGAACAACACTTTATATTTGTCACTGGATATTTCCATTTCTTTTGTTTCAGGGAAAAACACATGAAGAAGATCTGAAAGACTGAACGTTTTGCCCTTCATCAAATTGATCTCTCTGAAAGGTAGTGGAAATATGAGCTGGACGTCCTGATTCACTTTGCCTTCAGCCCAGTCTAGGATGAACTTCTGCACAGAGACTGTTTTTCCAATGCCAGCGACTCCCTTTGTCAGCACAGTTGTGATGGGTTTGTATTGTCCAGGTAAAGGTTTAAAGATGTCATTGCATTTGATGGGTTTGTCCTCTGTTGCTGCTCTCCTGGATTGTGTCTCAATCTGTCTCACCTCATGTTCATTACAGATCTCTCCACTGTCACTCTCTGTGATGTAGAGCTCTGTGTAGATCTCATTCAGGAGTGTTGGGTTTCCCTGCTTTGCTGTTCCCTCATTCAGACGCTTAAACTTCTTCATCAGATTTGATCTAAATGTGTTCAGGACTTCATGGCTGCAAAATTCAAATTCCATGTTACATGTATTACATAAGTTAAATATAGAGATAAATATATAGAGTAAAATGTCTTATTTATTCTCTGTATCATGACCAAGAACATATCATAATATTTAGGAAATGTGTTAATTATTAATGTGTTTTAATTTTGATCTCAATCTAAAATTCCACACTTTACCTGACACCAGCATCCCTGCTTTCATTAAAGTCCTGTAGTTGATTCATAGGCTGGTCATTCTTCTTACAGACGGGTTTTGTTACTGCTGATCTTTGTGGTGGGATTGACCTTAAACATCATGAAGAGAATCAAGAATCAGACACTGTGATATTGGTGGATTTGTTTTACATCACCTGAATAATTCTATGAACAGTTAATAAGTAAATGCACATTAATAAATCAACTCCTAAAGGGCACAACTGTAATAATACTAAAAACAAAAACTATAAGTTTGACAATATGTTGTATTAAATATTGTACATATTAAATTAAAATAATACATTGTTTATTGATTGCTTATAATTTAACTTCATGCCAGTTGTCAGAGATATTTTAATGGTGAGAATAAAAGTACCGGTAGCAAAATATAAAAAGAGAAATAAACAAAAAACTACAATTACAAAAGTTTTTTAACTAAATCGGCCTCACTATTCTTTTCATAAGAATCAACAGAGTCCTAAAATAGTTAAAACCATCGCATTTCCTTAAAATCTGCTTTAAAGATAGTGGACTCTGTCATAAGAGGCATAAAGGAGGATCTTCAACTGATAACAAAACCTTGTGCCTATTTGGCAATATGTGCAGATGATATGGTCCCAGTTATTATCTGAGTAGAAACAATGTTTTCTACCAACAACATGATTCATTTCATTAAGTTTAATTTTATTACATTGATACCATTTGTTGGTAATTTTTGGAGGACTCTTTTTGGAGGAGGTTATGATGGGTTTGAGGTCAGAATATATAGGGCATTATTTGAGCTCTGAATATAAGGCCTCCACAGCAGCACTGCTGCACATTACCTGGAGTTCCACAACGCCCAGGTACCAACAAAAATTACTACAGTCCATTTAAAATGTACACAAAAGCTGGGTGTTTAAAATAATATAAGCATCTCATTCAATAAAATGCTATATCTGAGTCCAAGCAAAAAAAAATGAACACTTTGTAGATATGTCTCTCTCGCATCAGGTGAAGACAACAATGTCTAGTATGAATATCATAAACGCAAAATACAAAAACACCATAATATAAAAATGCCAATCATGTATTAATAAAAATGTTATAGCTACCTGAGATCAGCCTGTGTATTGTCATTCTTAAAATTTATTGGATGACCCATAGACCTGTCACTCCTCAAAGACACACAGCTGGGCGCTGGTTCTGATCTCTCCTGATGAACTGAACTATAACAGAACAACGAAACGTAAAAACAAAACGTTTTAATGGAAAGCACTTGAGGAGGGTTTAGACATTGTTTTCAAGAAATTTCCTTTAAAATAATGTATTAAAAAAAATGAATGTCACATTATTTTCTTCAGGAGACATCTTTTTTATTATATAAAAGGTTAATTAATGTGTTTATTCATAGTACCTGCATCCTTTAGAAAAATCTTCATCTCTGGATGTTTGTCTGTCATCCATGATAAAGCTGAACAGTAACAGTCTGATCTCCACTGACTCTGGGTGGAAATGACAAACAAACACAAAACTAATGTAATTAAACATTGTTAAACATCTTTATAATTTATCTGACTAGATCGCGAGAGTTGGAGAAATAGATAGAGATATTTTGATAAATCATCATATACACGATACACAAAATAAACCTCGTTCATTTCCTTTCAGAGAAAATATTAATGTGGAAGTCACCTCGAGTGCGCGACTAACCTTTATCAAAATGTATCTAAATAGCCAACCGATTCACAAACTCCTCCATCTGTTCCATCGAGTAGGCTAGCTACACATAAGAAAGGAATCGACTATTTTATTAAAATGGCGAAACATCAGCTTTCTTTTACTTTCGCTATTATCTGTGACGAAAGGGACACGTGATTAAACTTCTGAAGTCACTGTAATGTTGGTTAGTAAGTTAGTGTTTTAATGGTTGCCCTTATTGGCAAATGACTTGAGTTTAATCACCAGTAAGGTTTACAGTTAATAACTCCAGTCAGTTTTGTGTGCTGACAAACTCAAAACAAACATATTTATTACACGGATTATTAATGCATTTGTAGCCACAGCAGATTATTCATACCTGTGTTCGCCAGTAGAGGGCGGTGTGCGCTGTGTAGTGAAAGCGGGTGTTCGAGACAGGCGTGCAGATCAGGTCACCTGTCTATATCAGTCAGTAATAAAACATTTAAGCGTTCATTAGCCTATTATTCCACATCTCACTTAAATAGAATCTATCTAGCACTACTTTCTTCTTATTTAATAGGCAACTCTAAACCACTTCTACATTCATCCTCTTCTTCACATTCACTAAATAAACTTAACTATATAATGTTGCCTTTGGCTTGCTCAGTTGGGGATATTTTGGGGATATTTAATTTAATTTTATCAATCAATAAATTCCTCTTGAAACAAACTTTGTTGTATTATTTTAATTTAATACTGTGAAGCTGCTTTGATACAATCTGTATTGTGAAAAGCGCTATACAAATATACTTGACTTGACTATATAGACCTCACAACATTGACCATGAGGAAGGATCCTTCTTGTTTAGCTCCAGTCTTCTTCTATACACAATTTCTTTTGTGTGTGTATAGTGTCAAATAGGACCTACATGTTTACCCCAAACTCTGTTAGCAATACATTTAAAGACCTTTTTATATTTCTTCAACAAATAAAATAAAACTGGCACTGGTGTTTGTTCCATGACTAAAACTAAAAGCAAATAGTTCTCCCTCCACATCCCATTCATTATAATCTTTTCTATTTCTATAGGTTTCTCGAAGGAAAACATAATTCATTATCTCTAAGTATTCTAAACCTATCCTCTGTCCATGTATTTAACAAATCTATTCTCAAACACTCCATAACTCCATGAACTCACAGGGGATAGAGACCGAAAAGAACCAATAGTGTAAAATTAAGTAT
This sequence comes from Leuciscus leuciscus, assembly GCF_965113295.1. NCBI lineage: Eukaryota > Metazoa > Chordata > Actinopteri > Cypriniformes > Leuciscidae > Leuciscus > Leuciscus leuciscus. Next base: position 5,607,839 of record NC_138735.1, on the reverse strand, counting down.
AATTTAATCATTATACTTTTTTATGTACAACTGATGCTTTATTACATACTTTCTTTTGAAACTGTCTTTAGCCCAAATAATTTTTTTGTTTGTTTAAAAAAGCATTGTGTGCCGTGTTTGGTTTCTTCCTATTTCTGATTACAACAATGGACAAAGTCACGTCAGATGCATGCATCTATATCCCACTCTTAACCTGAATTACTTGACTTTACTAGAAAATTGCACGGAAACCTGTTGTCTTAAACCATTTAAGTTTTTACACAAGGTGAAACTAGAGATCAAGCATAACACATTAAGTGGATGCAGTAGACAAATCAAGTTTACATTAGTAGTCTTTACTTAAAATCATTAGTTCACATATTTATTTTTATTTGGAGTGTACGTTGTATAAAATAACTATTTTATGTTACACAAATGTTAAATTTATGTAATGTCTTATACTATTTTGAGATTTATTGTAATAAATGCATTCTGTCACATAAATTGGAAGGTAAGAAAATGAAACCATTCATTTCAATGTTCCAATGTTTTTTTTATTAATTGTTGACGACAAAAACAACAAAAAAAAACAACAGTTAACACTTCAATGTAATAAACTTGTCAACCAAAAGACAAGTAAAAATAAGAATTGAAACTGCTTGCAAGTCCAATCAGAATGCACATAGCTTTTATCACGGTTTCAATGTTGTCCATCATAACTTCTTCCTCAATGATGATGTTCAATGACGCTTGATTGAGACGGAGAGAAGACGAGAGCACAACACCTTCATGCTCAATGAGGAGGATTCTAATGTCCAGATGGCAGAATGAGTCATCGTCATTAGAGTCCTAACATAAGAGCACAATCATGACATTTCTCATTAAATAACCAATCAATAATGTTAAGCAATAGAGTCTAGTCATGAGACAATCAAACACATGAGGGAATGTGTGAACTGGTTATGACTGCTGGAGTATATTAAAGAGATAGTCTACCCAAAAATAACAATTCCGTCATCACAATGATCGTGGGCCCAAAGCCATTACATATTTAAAACAGTAATATCCTATACTATACCTAAACTAATCTCGACAAACTATATATCATTTGAAAGTTTACAATCTCTAGTTTTCATATTTGGTGACTGATTTTCAAAATAAATTACAGAGGAGCCGTAATTTATCAATTTGCAACAAGAATATTTTCATATTCCTAAGGTGTGTTCAGACCTTTATTTTGAAATAGTAATGAACATGAAAAATCATGAAAGAATGGTAGAAACTTCCCATATTACTTCTGAATAGAATGTCTACTTCATAAATTGTATTAAAATTGTGGAAATAATGGTTCAGATCACTCAAACCACATATGGAAATGGAGGCGCCCTTATATGGGCAGAAAGGGAGTCAGGTTGTCACCTAGTAAAAAAATGTGGTACTGCGCCCAAACAAAATCTTACTGAAAGCTCATTTTTTGAGATATCAACCTAAATATTGAAAAACAACTTGTTCAGATTTTTTACTTTGATTTTTTTTTTGCAGTTTTAGAGTCGCCCAGGTTTTAAAAATATATATTTTATATAAAATATGAATAATAAAATGTTTTACATTGTACATTTCCATAAACTCAAACTTCTATAACTTTTTTCTGTTTCACTTTCTTAATTTATTTAACTTCTACAAAAATCTGCCAAATGTCTTCTTTAAAACAAGACCAATTGTACGTCTATACTCCAAAGCATTCTTTAATCACAACCATTTAAGTTCAAAATGTGCATTTTCGTGTCTACTAAAAAAAAAAGGGGGGCGGGGGGGGGGGGGGGGGGGGTGACAGTTAACAGGTTAAAGCACATCATTTATGGTAAACACAGAAGCTTGTTCATGCATCACACACCAGAACAAACCCCATTGGTTCTCATTCCTCACGCATGTTTTCTGTGTTTACCATACGTGATGTGCTCTATGAATGTGTGTCGTTTTTTTTTCTTTAGATATATAGAAGTAAATCTGTTCATCATATAAAGTGATTTGGATTAAACAGCTCGATTCATTTTACGACGCCTTTAAGACCGTTTTGGATCTTTAAAGTTTTGGTTAAATAGACTTTCTCAATGGAGAGACAGAAACTTATCAGGTTCCATTATAAATGGAAAAAGGGATAGTTCACCTAAAAATGAACATTTGCTGTTAATTTACTTAAAAGTTCGTTAGGTTATTACTATAAATGGAACAAATAAACATAAGAAACAAAATTATGAATTTTTACAAAAAACATATCAGTGACAAACTAGCATTCATTAAAAGCAACATGCTACTGTTAAAGGGATGGTTCGGAGTAAAATCAACCTAGGGTCCTTTGCACCATGATCTCGAGCCAAACACCCCCCGAGAAGGGGTCATGCTACTGCTAACCCGGACGTCGACGTCACTTCAGTGGTTTGGGAAAAGCACGTAAAAGTCCTGGCAGAAAGCAATGCATAAGGATGCCTTAAACCATTTCAGTTTTTACACAAGGTGAAACTAAAGAGATCAAGCATAACACATTAAGTGGATGCAGTAGACAAATCAAGTTTACATTAGTAGTCTTTACTTAAAATCATTAGTTCACATATTTATTTTTATTTGGAGTGTATGCTGTATAAGTTTATAACTACTGTATAAGTTTGGTACAATTCTGAGCATTATTAGTGGGGTAATTTACCAGATACATCATAGGATCCATTAGCGCTTGCACTACGCCATCCGGCTGATTTCTCTAAATAAGCTCTAACTTTAATAATATTCAACCAAGGGAAAAAAAGCTTCTGGGGGGTGTTTGGCTCGAGGTCATGGTGTAAAGGACCCTAGGTTGATTTTACTCCGAACCATCCCTTTAACCGCCTGAAACACTTCTTTGTTGGTAAACCAGCTAATGGTGCATATCCTGACACCTACTGGAATGGAGTGTGAGGCGTTAATATCAAGGGAAAATGTAAAAAAATAAAATAAATTACCTATATTTTATTATTTTGTATAATCATGTAACTGTTATATTCAGGAAATTAATAAGAGTTTTATGACCTTTATAAGAACTATTTAGCACATTCTCTAATGTCAGAGAGCCAGAAACACTAACGAAATGCTAACGTTATAGCTAAACTGTGAACATACAGAAACACACTTGCTAAAGTTATCGTAACTGTGAACTGACAGAAACACCTATTTAAATATTAACATTACAGTTAAAGCTGCAGTCCGTAGTTTTTCCTCTTTGTCGCCATCTCTGTTCGAAATCTGCAATTGCAGTTATTCGCAGAATTATCAACTTTACGTGGGTTTTGCCTCGGCACGGCACAGCGCTGATGAATCCAATGTTTTGAGGAGAATGTGTGGCTGTCAGTCGCCGCCGGTGTGGATACTGTCATTCGCAATCACAGATACTACTTTTTGGAAGTATGACCAACATAAGAAATTTCAGTTTCGGAAAATGTAATCTGAACAAGAAAGTAACATCCAGTTTTGTTCTGACCAACTAAGGGGAAAAAAGCATTGCAGTAAATCGCGCTGATAAAATCTAACGATCGCTTATCATATCACGTCAAACCGTGCAAATTATACTTTGTTCTCAAATTGTTAATGTTAACAACATCAGCATTGCGTGACTACATTTAAAGGACAAGTTCGGTATTTTACACTTAAAGCCCTGTTTACAGATTGTATCTGATGAAATAGAACGGTTAAGATTAAAATTTGGACACATGCTCCTGTCCCGAGAATTTTAGGTTTATTTAGCTTTTGTGGACCTATTTTGCCAAACGCGTCACACCCGTGATTCTTCCGTTGAGAGCTTGAATAATAGACACTCCAGCCCAGTTGGTGGCGATAATGCACCTTTGCCAATTGCAAGCAAACCACGGGCATTTCATTGAATACACAGAAGAAGCAGAAGAAGAAGCGGCGGAGTAATACCGTAAAGGTGCTGCGGTCTCACAGCACGTCCTATTAAGTCAATGGAGTTGGACAAAAACTACGATAAAACCTGTTGGAATGCATCTTTTTCAGCGATTTTTGAGTGAACATATCAGTGAACACCCCTGACCACTCGGTGAGTTTCACGTCTTTGTAAACGAAAGTTTAATGTGTTTTTAGGACGGAATCTTCCAGTGCACATAGACAACCATTGTGGGGGTGGGGGGGGGGGAAGCGAAATAAACCTAAAATTCTCGGGACAGCAGCATGTGTCCAAATTTTAATCTTAACCGTTCTATTTCATCAGATACGATCTGTAAACAGGGCTTTAAGTGTAAAATACCGAACTTGTCCTTTAATGCCCTTCCGATATTTATCCTTGTTTTCGCATGGGCCGGTTGCAGTCTCTTTTTTTCTGTAGCCACTCCGAAGTCCGAAGTCCATTTTACAACGGGTGAATCTCCAGTTATCGTTTGTCGTTTGAACCTTTCTGGATCCGCCATCAAACTGATAAGTTTAATTATATCAAGTGCTGTGAGAAAAGGCTATAAATCTCCACCTCCAACATCCTCACACAATATAGCCTACTAGCCGAGACTCTTCTTCATGTGTACAGATGTGACGTAATGACGCAAATACGTGCTTAAATTTCCCGCAGAAATCCACCAGTGCCACTGGGATTAAAAACATCATTACAAGCTTACCGTTTTGAATCGAGCTAAGGCAAGCAGTTTTGAACACTGGCTGGTTATGTACTTGCTCAAAAAATTATTTTGGATAATTTTTAACCTCAAAAAGTTACGGACTGCAGCTTTAAACTCTGAACCGACATGGAAAATAACGTCGACTGGTGTTATGAGATTTTTATTTCTGAAATGTTCTGTTTCAGTGGGCAGAGCTCATATTAATATTCATGAGTTTCCCGGACATGTGCGTAGAACTAGTGCTGTTCAATACAGGTTTTTTGGAGTAGACTCCGACTACAGTTAAAACCACATACTGTACACTCCCTCATTCATTAATATAACATCAGTTAAACTAAAGCTGGCACGGAGGAATGTATAATTACAAACTAAAGCCAATATGACTTTTATCTATTTTTAAAGTAAGCTACATGTAGGATAAATGTATGTGGCAAAGTTTCTGCGACAGTTCTTTGACGAGGTGTAATACGTCAGTGTCCGCATTCCTCGCTTCATTTCTTTCACTCCTTGCTTATCTAACTTTCATAGGCACTCAACTGCCATGCACTACATAGGGATTAGAGAATCAGTAAACAAGTGATAGATTTCGGACACAGAAACAGAGTCAGTATGAGAGTAGATTCCTGTGCTGGAGTCGACCCCGACTCTGGGGCTGCGTCCCAATTCAAAGGCTGCATCCTTCGAAGGCCGGACTTTAATATTCATATCATTAGATATTTGAGTAAGCTGAAACCCAGTACTTGCGTTTAAAAGTGTAATTCGTGAAGGATCCATTGCTGCTTCCCAATTCAGAGGCTGCATCCGACTGAGTCACCGTGGCACGACGAAGGCTGATCCAATTCTAAGCCTCCTTCACATGCAGCCTCCAAAAGTGTCCTTCGTTTCCTGTGAAATGAAGAATACAACAGATGGATCATTCGCTGCCTTGCCTCGTTGTGGAACTGTTGTATTTTATTTTCTGTAACAAAGATTCATATGTATGCATTGACATTAACTAATAGGGTCTTATTCTAAAGTGTGACCAATATTTGAAATGTACCAATGAATGTACAGTACAAAAAGTTCAGAAACGTACATCCACTTGGTACACTTACAAGAGTAGGAAGATGAAGACAGATCAATTAGGGAATAATAAGGTAACATGATGCATGATGTTGTGTACCTCCACAGCTCAATAGCTGGATTTGGCCAGTCCGTCGGGCCTGAGAGTCGCCTTGAGGTAAGAAATCTCAACTTGAGCTCCCAAGCTGAGCTCAACCAGAGCCTGACAATAAACCTACATTAATATTAACCATACAAACTACAAATTAATAAAACTAGAAAAATAAAACTGTGAAAAGACTGTTAATAATGTTTTATTTAATATTTTTTATAAGGGTGGCCCGATTATGATTTTCTATTGCGGATTCCAATTTTTTTCAAGCAAATTGGCCAATTCCAATAGCTGATCTTTTTTCCTTTAAGCAAATGTATTTGTTGTTTATTTGCTCTATAACATCTGTCTCCAGCCATTTGAAATGTAATCATGATGCAAACAAAGAGGCTACACACATGTAGCATGATACATTTTTTTTTTAATTTAAATTAGATTGTATAATTTCAAGATTTAAAGCAAAAACAAAATGGTCTGACTTTTGTTTTGTGAAATTATGCTAGAAGACACCTGCACAAAACAAAAACAGCAGACGGACTGAATGAAAACGCAAATTCACTTTCTGTCAGTAGGTGGCGCTTGGGAAAAAATGTCTAGGCTATATATAGCTATGCCACTTTATTATTTATTGTGCATTTCCCCTTTAAGAGCCACTATCACTGCATGAAAAGACTCAAATCCGGCAAAATACGGGCATGGTAAACTCCAGTGTAATTTGATGTTTGCCGGATGTATGTGGGAAAAAGCGGATCAGAGTAACATGGAACAGTATATTTCCAGATAGACTGTATATTTCCAGATAGACTCACACTGGTGCATAGACATATAAACACTAGATGTCGCCTTGTCTACGGCAGTTCATTGGAATGAATGTCTTTAAGGCGACATCTAGTGTATATATGTCTATGCACCAGTCTGCGTACACGTCAGATCAGATCACTCGGACATGTCTGCGTATAAGAGGTAAAAACGATATAAATACTGTTCGTTTTCTCACACAAACCGCTCGTTTCGTGTCTTAGGACATCAATGTGTACTTACGATGGGGAATTGTTTAATTTGGACGACGGGGAATTGTTTTAATTTGGACTCTGTGCTTGTGTTTTGAGATAATGACCATAGACCTGCATTATATGACTGACAGACAAGAACGGTTTGACCTAAAAATATCAAAATTGAAACTACTGCGGAAAAAAAGACACCTACATCTTGGATGCCCTTGAGGTAAGCTAAAATATACCAAAAATGAATTTCAAAGTGAACTATCCCTTTAAAGAGTTAAAAGGAATAGTCAAACATTCGCTCACAATTAATGATCCACAGATATCATTAAAACCTTTTCATTCATGGAGTCAGATGAAATAACCAGAGAATACATATTCAGATGTATTGCATTTAATCAAAAAATACTTTGCCTCGAGAAAAGGACAGTAACACGTTAAGACCTTCCGCGCTGGTCGGATGCCGGACTTTGGGACGATTTAGCGTGAGCTTACAAATCACTTACAGTTCAATAAGCTCAATAACACAGGAGCAGAAAAAGGCTGAACATTTCAAATATAGGAGACTTTACATTGTGTTTCATGTGTGAGTCATATATGATCTTACCCCAGTGTCTCCAGTTTACAGTGAGGATCCTCCAGTACAGCAGAGAGCAGATGAACTGATTCTCCTAGTTTATTCACAGACAGATTCAGATCTCTCAGGTGTGAGGGGTTTGATCTCAGAGCTGAAGCCAGCAGGGGCGTCGTAAAGGGGGGGTAAAGGGTACCGAGTACCCAGGGCCCGAGGCAGGGGGGGGGGGGGCCTTAGAAGTCAGTTTTCTATACATACATATATATGCACTAACATTTGTATAGCATTTATGTACAAATAAAAAAGTTCCTGTGCAAAACTAAACTTGTAGTTAGGCACTGGTTTGGTATAAAAAAAGTCATTTTTATGCTGTGCAGGGCCCCACCACCCC